>NC_090921.1:1023591739-1023900851 GCF_040938575.1 Ambystoma mexicanum | reverse complement strand
ACACGTGAACTTACACCGCAGCAGAACAAAAGAGCCATTGTGCACAGCCTACTAGGGCACCCTGAGCACCTGCGACGCAGCACTCCACACTGCACATCAAGAAAACCCACAACCAGGTGATAACATACGCACACCACCTCAGTGGACGTAGGACCACCAAGCGAACCACCATGTCATCTGCAGACGCGCCAAACCCTAATGCACCACCACCACCAGGAGCTCCCTCCTCTCACGCAAGCCTCATGAGGAGACCTGCCCCGTTCATGCTAAACCCACACCATGACCAGGGGCAAAGATGGGAAGAATGGATGGAGGAATTTGACGACTTTGTAGGTGCCATTGGCACGCAAGAACCTCCCAACATACTGAGCATATTTGCAAATGTCGCAGGGAGAGAAATAAAAAACATCATACGCACAATCCCTCCACAAGATCGCACCACGTATGCAAGACTCCTGCAAGCCATTAACGAAAAGCTGGTCATCACACCTAACCGGGACTATGAAAGATACACTTTCAACCAATGTGGCCAGCTACCTCACGAATCAATAGGGGAGTTCGTAATACGTCTCCAAAGGAAAATATCCAAATGTGACTTTGCTAATTTTAATGATGAAGAGGCCATTAGATTACGCATCATAGAAGGGTGTGTATCCTCGATGTTCCGGAAGCACCTCCTCAAGAAACCCTTATCTCTAAAAGAAGTGCTAGACCTAGCCAGGGTCTACGAAAGAGTGGACATTCAGGCAGCAGCCATTGAGAATCCAAAAAAGGGAGAAACTATAGCCGCAATACATCCCTATGCCCGCCAGCCAAACCCCCAACCAAGGACCAACCAGAGGTACCCGACACAACGAGCACAGGGTGACCGCCAATGCTATCGCTGTGGATTCGAATATCCACACAGAGGACCGTGCCCCGCCATCGGGCAACGGTGCATGAGATGCGGAATGGAGAACCACTTCCAAGTGATGTGCAAGGAGCCACTACCAGAAGGGGGATCAACACGCCCACGACCTGCCCCTCGCGTGATGGACGCGCATAAAGAACAGCACCACCAAGTGGACAGGAACGTACCTCTCGCGCCATCATACCAACTCCCAAATACAGTGAGAGCCCTGGAGGGACTTCAGATTGAACCGGACAGGAAAGACCACGAACTATATGATGCCTATCAAGATGACTTCATGCGGGAACTAGAACG
This sequence comes from Ambystoma mexicanum, assembly GCF_040938575.1. Lineage (NCBI taxonomy): Eukaryota > Metazoa > Chordata > Amphibia > Caudata > Ambystomatidae > Ambystoma > Ambystoma mexicanum. The sequence goes on along the minus strand of NC_090921.1, from coordinate 1,023,899,647 downwards.
CGAAGACAACCGCAAAGCGGAAGCACCAGACATCCGGGAGCGCGACAGGGAGCCATACCCCTATGCCCCACCACATTATCCACCAGGAGGAAACGAACAACCTCAATACCTGCAAGACGGCTACGACCGAGAGTATGTATGCCTTCTCAGTGTGGAGGAAGAAGACACTGCGGCTCCCAGAGTAACAATTCAAATGGGAAGAGCCCAAAACAGATTTATCGTTGACACAGGAGCAACGGTAAACGTCATGAATGAAGACATTTATCGTGAAATAGCCTCGGCATACCCCATCCAAGAGTCTAAGACACACATCTTCCAATGGGGAGCAGCCCAACCCATGACATCTAAAGGGAAATTTCAATGCGATCTACGGCACAGAGACATCACAACAACCGCCACGATACATGTGATAAGAAGCCCAGCTATTGGCCGCTGCCTTCTCAGTTACAGGACAGCTAACGCACTTGCCCTGATTGACCTACATTATGACCAGTCGGAGGTCATTGAAGGACTACCACTACCACGCGAATCCGTCAGGGCAATGATAGACAGACCATTGGAAAAAAGGGAACTCAAGAACACTTTCCCCAAACTGTTCGAAGGAGTAGGAATGTTAAAAGGACCATGCATCAAACTACACATAGACAAAAATGTCAGGCCAGTTCCACAACACCCACGGAAAGTGGGTTTCCACCTCCAGGAGCAGGTATCAAAGGAAATACAACTTCTCCTCCAGAATGACATCATAGAGAAAGCGGAGGGGCCAACACCCTGGGTGTCACCAATAGTAATTGTCCCCAAGGACAATGGTCGTCTTCGTATCTGCGTAGACATGCGCATCCCAAATACCGCCATCCAGAGAGAAAGGCATCCGGGACCAGGACTGGAGGACATGCTAATCAGGTTAAACCAGGCGAGATTCTTCTCAAAACTTGACCTCAACCAGGGCTACCATCAACTCGTCCTGGATCCAGAATCACGGCCCATAACCACATTCGCGACACATGACGGCCTGTTCCGATATAAAAGATTAAATTTCGGCATCTCATCTGCCGCGGAAATATTCCAAAGAGACCATCAGGCGTCTCATAGCATCAGAGACGAATGCATTAAACTACAGTGATGACATCCTGATATTTGGGAAAGATCAAGACCAGCACGATAGAGCTCTCAAAAACATCTGCTCCATCCTACAAGATGCAGGGCTAACACTGAATGAGTGCAAGTGCGTCATTAACAGAACAAGTCTCAAATTTTTCGGACACACATTCTCAAACAACGGAATATCCGCAGACCCGGACAAAATAAAGGCCATCACTGAGCTTCAAGCGCCGACGAACACAGCAGAGTTACGCTCGCTATTGGGAATGGCAGGATATTGTGCGCGATACCTTCCGAACTACGCCACAACGACTGACCCGCTCCGCAACCTCCTGAAGAAGAACCAACCGTTCATATGGGATGCACCCTGCCAGGAGGCATTCATAGCGATAAAAGAGGGACTTACCAACAACAAACAACTGGCATATTTTGATCCTAACTGGCACACCATCATCACAGTTGATGCGAGCCCGGTGGGGCTGGGAGCCATCCTAGCACAAACTGACTCTGCAGACAACGGCCACCATGCGATAGTTGCCTACGCCAGCCGAGCCCTGTCACACACGGAAAAAGCCTACTCTCAAGCAGAGAGAGAAAGCCTGGCCGCGGTATGGGCGTGTGAAAAGTACCATCACTTCATCATTGGTCGGAAATTTACCCTAGTAACAGACCACCAAGCCCTCTTATCTATCTTTGGGAACCCCAGGACGAAGATGCCACCCCGCATAGAGCGATGGGGGATAAGACTACAGGAATACGATTACACCATTATTCATAAACCAGGAGGAGACGCAAACCCAGCGGACTATTTATCCAGACACCCCCTACAAGACAAAGATGACACTTTGGCACATGAGGCCATTGAATATGTCCTGTACCTATCGTCAAATGCCATGCCGCCCACCATCTCGACCACGACGTTCGAGGAAATGAGCAAAGCCGACCCAACGATCAGGGCCGCTATCACACTTACCCGCTCCAACAAATGGAGAGAACGCCACTCAAGCAGAACTGAAGAAGGAGATGTAGACCAGAAGGAATTGGACCGGCTAGCCAAAGTAAAAGATGAGCTTATAGCAACTGACCAAGGGCTGCTACTACGAGGAAAGAGGCTAGTAGCACCAAAAGACCTAAGAAAAACACTAGCAACGCTGGCACACGAAGGACACAGGGGAATCGACAACACAAAAAGGTTCCTCAGGAACTATGTCTGGTTCCCATACATGGACATGATAGTGGAGGACATGCTCAAACACTGCAGACTCTGCCAACTGGCAGCCCAAGGACCAAACCCAAACCCCCTCCAACTCACCACGCTCCCAACGAGACCCTGGCAAAAGGTCGCAATGGACCTTTATGGACCCGTAGAAGAGGGAGGGTATCTATTAGTAATAATAGATGAGTACTCAAGATTCCCGTTTGTTAAGCAAACACCCTCGACATCCTTCACTGACAATGCACCCATAGTGGATGAACTTTTCAGCGAATGGGGCATCCCCAATGTCGTGAAGACTGACAACGGGTCCCCTTTCCAGGGACGGGAATTCGCAAACTTTGCAAAGCACCTAGGCTTCTCCCATCAAAAAAATCACACCACTCTGGCCCCAAGCCAATGGGATGGTCGAACGGTTTATGGCCACAATCAAAGTGACCCGACAAAAGGCAGTAGCGGAACAGACACCCCATCCGAAAGCCATCTGCAGCATGCTCCGAAGCTACCGGAACACTCAACATGACGCAACTGCAAAACCACCCGCTGAACTCATGGTGAGATACCAACCCAGGACGCGTATCCCAAGATGGGAGGACTATACACCGGAAGAAGACCTAGCCATCAGGGAACGCGACGCGGAGAAACGAAGGAAAGCCAAGCAGTGGGCTGACGCAAGGAGGAGAGCAAAGGAACAACAGCTGGAAGTTGGACAAACAGTACTGGTCCGACAAACACAGCGCAAGAAAACGGACACTCGATACCATCCAGAACCAAGAATCATCACAGCCATCAAGGGGCCCATGGTCACGGCAACCGGAGAACTAGGGGACATTACCCGCAACTCCTCATTCTTCAAGAAGCTATATCTGGAAGAACCTGAACCACCAGAGATACCCGACGAGAGCCTCAATGAGGAAGAGGAAACGGAACCCCCAATAGAGTCAAGCGGCGAGAGCCGAGAATCACCCGGGAGACCCCCTAGGACAATAAAGAAACCGGTGAGGCTCATCGAACAGATGTAGCTGGACTGTCATGATAAGTACGGGGGAGGTGTTATACATGAATAAAAAGACACTGTCCCTTTAAGGGCAGCCAAGGAGAAAGAGCGGGAGGAAAGACGGAAAGGGAGGGGCTGGAGGGAGGAGATGGCAGTTGGAGTTTGGCGGTGAATAAAGTTGGTTCACCATAGATTTGGCTCCGCGTCATTTGTAGGCCTGAGTGCATGCGTATGAGCGGGGTACAACACGGAGGGGGATACTTTTTTAATTAGGAACTGATGTGCTTGTACTCAATTCGGGAACCTCACAAGCCAAATTTGTAGTACTTTGCACAAATTGCAAGAGATGTTTACAGGTCTACGGTTGAAGTGGAAGCTCGTATTGAGCTTGCTAGAGAATGATTTGCCAGGCCTTCGATAGCTCAGTTGGTAGAGCAGAGGACTGTAGTGATAAAGCAGGCATCCTTGACGGACTTTTGCCAAATGCACATTTTATTAAATACTTGGAAAGTAAAATAACAACAATTTATAATTATATTATATTTCATCACGGAAAATAGATGCCTTTTGTCTTGAGGCTGTGACCACGTTATTTTTGTGTCTGACACAAATCTTCATTGGTTTCCTGTGACGTGTTTTGGTTCCCCATATCTTGCTATGAACTGGCAAAACAGCTGAATCCCCTTGACAAGATTGATTTCTCAAGGGAAATGAGAGAACACTATACACCATCCAAGATATTAAAATATTATCAGCGCCCAACACTGCATCAAACAGGCATCTTTAGGTCGCTGGTTCAAATCTATCTCAAAAGATCTCTGCCAAATGCACATTTTATTGAATACTTGGAAAGTAAAATACCAGACAATTTATAATGATATTATATTTCGTCACTGCAAATAGATGCCTTTTGCTTTGAGGCTGTGGGCACATTATTTTCTGTTCGACACCAATCTTCATTGGTTTCGTGAGAGGTGTTTTGATTCCAGATCTGTTGCTATGAACTGGCAAAACAGAGGAATCCCCTTGACAATCTTGATTTCTCAAGGGAAATGAGAGAACACTATACACCATCCAAGATATTAAAATATTGTCAGTGCCCAACACTGCTGATCACTCTGAGGAGATGGCCTGTGAGGCCCCGCCTTTCAACTTTTCCTCAGTATGGCCGAAAGGCGTGCCTTTTGGGGGTGCGCACGTGGTACATCCAGGTCTTTGGAGAGTGGCTGCAATGGAAATGGGACAGTGTATGAGTTGGGATTGTTCAATATGATTCAGTGAGTGTGGTGTGCAGCAACAGATTGCGTCAGAACGTCTGCTTGCCAATAGCAGTGGATATCGCTTCGGGGATGAGTGTGCCGTTAAGTAGGCAGACTATATGGCTGTTGGCCAACTCGTGGATACATTGGGTACAAGTTTACGCAGAACGCTGCGCATTAGCAGCACACCTTGGCTTCCGTAATGTAGACGTGCACTGGTATGGAAAATGTGGAATGAGGTGGTTCCATGTGGGTCCTCTTTTTGCCAGTTTGATGACGCTTCTTCATTTCAACATTATTATTGTGCATTGTGGAGGGAACAGTCTAGGCCATGTCACTGTCAATTCACTCCAATTCACAATGAAGGAGGCATTTCGGCAACTCATGGAAATGTCTCCAAAATCACACATTGTTTTCTCTTGAATTGCGCAGAGACAGAGGTGTCTGCATTCTTTCTTCTGTGGCCCACAGATGGAAAAAGTGCAGCGCAATGTGAACAAGACTGTTTGCGCTTTCTTGTACGGTGTTGGCACAGAATGAAAACATTACTTTTCGTAGTAGGAACATTTTTTGTTCTGATGGAGTTCATCTGACTGATGCTGGCAATGAACTCTTTCTGCGTAACATCCAAACTGCTGTGCAGCGCTTCTTGGAAGTGTAGGAAGCATTTTCCCTGTGGTTGTTCACCATTTTTAACATTGCAAATGCAAACAGCACCAAAAGGCTTTTTTCAGAGCCACCACTTCTTTTTGCAATTGCGTACAATGCTTTTCATGTCGTCCCGCCTCCCATTGTTGCCATCTTTTTACGCGGTGCTTATAGGCAGCCTCAACCCCTGTATGCTTGCATTGAACTTCTATTTTTGAACACTGAAAGGTGACACTGAAAAGAGCCTTTTTGTTCCCCCCACCTTCTGGCTGTGTAGCATTTTTCCTGTTGTTATAAGACATGCCAGAAAAGCCAGCAGTGGAAGGGAGATTTGGAAAAGGGTATCAACCACAGGGATAAGAAATTGTATGTGGAGAGCAGATGATGTGGGGTGCACCCTACTTGGGTAGGGGGCAGTGTTTGTCATGTTTCCGGACCAAAGCCTCAAAAGGCTGCTTGTGGTACGCAGTGGCCCACTGCAGTGTCTCTAGTGGTGGCAGGAGGAGATGCAGAGGATGATGAAGAACACAATAACCTACTGCCTGCTTGAGAGGGGACAACCCTCCAAATAGCTGCCTCGTGGTTCGCTTTCAGGTGTCGCCACATGGAGGTGGTGCCATAGCTGTACAAGCCTGGTTTTCCACGACCGAGTACTTGTACTCAATGCACTGCACCTGGTTTGCATGAGATTTTGGCACATTTTGGCACATCGCCAACAGTCCTAAATAGTTTCCATGCCCAGGATTGACGCTGGCTGCAGGCAATGGGGATTCCTTGTACTTTATTCTGGTTTCCTTTTTGATGTTCCTGCACATTCTGACGCTTCTCCCCTTGCTCAAGACCTTCACAACAAGCTGTTGGTGGTGAGGGTGTGGGTGCTCCAGAGTGAGAGGTACCAGCACAAGCTCTGGTGACCATTACTTTGCAGGCACACAATTGGTGAGAAAGGTATTTTTGCCCGACACAATGTGCACTAGTGCTCTTCTCTAAAAAGCCAAACAGAGCACTTGTGTGGTGTGCCCTTTTATAGGGCTGTTGTGGAGCACATGACACCACAAGGTGGCACAAACTGTTTCCCTTAAATATCTATATGTAGAAAGAAGAGTGTAGAATCTCTGCAAGGGTGCACTATCACTGTAACAGTCTATAGATTGCCGAAAAGTGTCCTTTTCCCTTGTGTACGGATCTGGGTTGTGTCCGCCAAATAAGGGACCACGCGCACCGTTGATCCGTTACCATGGTGACAGCGCTATTGTTTTTCCATTACACACTTGTCTGCCGAATGTATTTTCTCTGTTATACCCTGTGATCACGTGCATAGCTCTCTTACGGACACTCTTGCCATCCCTGAACTACTGAAACGTATGGCACACGTACATTGCACATTTGCACCTCAGGTTGTTGTGAGCACAATATAGTAGGTGGAATGTTTAAGTGCCACAGTAGTTGCAGGGCATGGGTTCACGGTTCCAGCAACTACACCTACAACACACGTTTATTTGCATATGTTCACCAGGGACAGTATTACCTGATGTCACAGGATGATCCACACATGTCTGCAGTTGTGCCACTGATAAATGGACGGTCCTGCAATATTAACAGGGCGGATGTGTGCATGAAAATATGCGGCCCATAGTGGCGTCCTACGGAGGCTTTCATTGTGATTGTGCATAGGGCCCCCAGGTGCGGCGGTCGTCTGCCTTCTCCTTTTTTCTCACTTGCAATCATCCCCAGTCCTGCTGTGCCCTTCACACTTACAATAGCTTTGATAAACAAAAAGAAAAGGGACATACACAATCAGTACATATTTACATATAATTCTTTATTATCACACAGTAATAGCGACTATTCGGAAACAGAAGGGGATCCAGAAACAGATACATATATTGGGGATTTTCCCATTTCAACTAGCTGCTGCTGAGGGGAAGAAGGGATTGAGATCTAATCGAAGCGCCTCTCATGACACTCACATTGTGGGGAAGCGGGGCTGGGAAATGGGGAAGGCGGGCATGTGCAAGTTGGGCAGTGATATCTTATTTTCCCCATTATATGTTCTTCTACAAAAGTTCTCAAGACAACAAATTGGAGGAGCATTTGATCGATTTTGATATCCAGGCGGTGTATTTGTATATGCCCAGCATCTACTTCAGTGTTGGTGGCTGTATGCTCTTGTCAAACAGGTGCCGCTTCTGGTGTAGTCTTTTGCATTTCGGTATGTTCTGTTAAAAGACAACACATGTGGTTACTTCACATGCAGTTTTACATTGTCAGTGTGTTCATTTTGCCACCGCATTCCCTGCCTATGGGGTTACTATGCTCACTCATTGGTCATCTGGGAAATTGTCCTCCAGCCATTCAAGGGTGCTTGCCCTTGCAGTAACTGTTTCCCTTTCCGCAGTGCGGCGGGTAACAATGGGGCTATCGTTCTCAATCATTTCTTCATGCGGAAAATTCTCCTCTAGCCATTCAAGGGTGGAAGCCATTGCTGCGCACAAATAGAAAACATAATGCTTTGCTACTATTGTACAATACAGGACCTGTGCCATTACAACATAAACTTTCGTGCACTTACCACGTTGCACTGACGTTCTGTTGTCTGTAGCTGCTGTCTGTACCTCTGACTCTTTGTTGTTCGTGCGATTGTGCAACAGGTGTGTGGTAACAATGATGACGCCAAACGGTACTTCTCTGGTTGGTGACTTCCACTATGTTGCATAGATTATGCTTTTGTGTACTTTGTTGCAAAAATACAGATTTTGTACAGCTACGACTTTTTCCCTTTTATTTTACCCATTTGCTGCTGTTTGTACATGTTTTTTGTCTTTGCTGTATGTTACCACTTTTTATGACCACCCCTCCCTTTCTGGCCACGTTGAACTACACCCGATGTCCGCAAACAGATGCACTGTTCCCAACCTTTGAGCCTATTACTATAGAGCCACTGGATTCACTATATTGTACAGTAGTTCTTCCACACTAAGCGTATCCTCTTAAAAATGAATACACTTTAGTGAAAGAAACATTATTACAGGGACGCTATCCTTCAATTGTCCAACTAGAACTCTATCACCTCTCCTAAAAAAAACTATAATATACACATGTTATGGTTAAAGTGCCATACTGAAAACCTATGAAATTCACTAACAGAAAACATTGCTAAAGGAACGTTATGCTTAAGTTGCGCTTCTAAAAACATTTCCCCTTTATTGAAACAAGAACCCTACAGCAACGTTATGGTTAAAGTGCGCTACTAAAAACCTATGAAATTCACTAACAAAAAACCTTGTTAAAGGGAGGTTATGGTTAAGTTGCATTACTAAAAAACGTATGCCATTGGATGGGACAACGTTGCTACAGGGAAGTTATGGTTACAGGTAAAACTGAAGAAAAAAAAACGAAATTCGCCAGTTACGGTAAGCTAAGCAACCATAACTCACGCCACCAGTGTGCACTGCAAGGACTAACACGCATGACATCAAAGATGCCATCACACATCTCATTCATGACATCACTGATGACATCACATATCCATTTTGTTTCCATGGGAGGCCTCCACAAGGGATTGGTATGCTAATGGTGGCAGAAAACTATCAAACATCATTGGAAGAGCCATCATGAGATAAGTAGTTTACTGAGCAATGCATTGCCATACACACCATTGCATTACAGACTTCTTTGCAATACAAAAACAACTCATGTGAAACCGTAGCCATTGTCCGCAGCATGCTCTATAGAAGTGTCGTCTTCAAAATCTTCCTATTTTACATAGTAACTTCATGAATGCTTTCGTTTTGCAGTTCCGGATACTGTGACACATGGAGGAAGTACCAACCATTGCCTTCATAACTACATAATTGCACTAATGAAAAGCAAACATAAATTCAGCACAATGCATACAAATATGAGCATATACACGGAAGTAAAGTAAGAAAAAAGGAGCCATATTACCACAAACTGTTCATAACACAACTGATTATCTTCATGCACAAAAAACATTGCAGTGGTGTATGCTTTCTTCTTCCCCTAAATGTGGATGAATCATATGATGTGAGTGCACCCTAAGGAAAGTAGTGTAAGAACATATGAGAAGGATGCAGTACACAAACATAAACCCTTTTTAATTGTTAATTCCTGACTGTTAATAAAGAAGAGCATCTGGCCTACTTATGTCAGTGAACAAAAAAGAGGGAGCCACACATGTGATGGCATCAGTGATGTCATGAATGAGGTGTGATGGCATCTTTGTTGTAATGGGTGTCAGTACTTGCAGTGCACACTGGTGGCATGAGTTATGGTTGCTTAGCTTACCATAACTTGCGAATTTCAGGGGGTTTTCGGTTTTACCTGTAACTATAACATCCCTGTAGCAACATTGTCCCATCGAATGGCATATGTTTTTTAGTAGTGCAACTTAACCATAACGTCCCTTTAAAAAGGTTTTTGTTAGTGAATATATATATAGATAAAAAAATATTTAAAACGTTCTTTTTTCAATCATCATCCTATAACCACGGCTATAAAAAAGTCATTGAACACCATACCTGCAGCTATCTCAATGAGCCGTGATTGGAGGATGCACATGCGCAGGTACTCTGAGCAACGACTGGACGATTTATTTGTTGCTACCGCACACCCAATCACAGCGCAGCACACATAGTCGTGGCTGCAACAGGCACAGTTGTGTTGTAACCCAAATATTATTTTCACATATTATAAGACAATTATTTGCAGAGGTATAAAAGCTGAAAAGAGGTAAGGCGAGTGTTGAGAAGGTGGTTTAAAGACAATGACCCTCATTACAAGTGTGCCGCTCCGGTAACACCGGTGCCGGTAAGCCTACCGGCACTGTTGTTACCGGACCGGCACCCTACGAGACTGCGGGCGGGTGCCGTCCCGCTCGCCAGGTCCGACCTGGTGGACGGGATGGCACCCGCCGGCAGACCTTCACTGAAGAACCTGCACCGTTATTAACAGTGCCGGTGCTTCAGTGGTCCCCATTCCCATATGGGAATGGGGAATTACAATTACCGGCGCCTGACTTCTAGGAATGTCGGGGTTGTAATACCCCAGTGTTTGTGGCAAGTCAGGCACCAGTAAATCATTATGGGTCCGGTGGCTACCTGCAGGATTTACCGGCACGGTTACGCCGGATTCGTAATGATGGCCATTAATGTTTGAAATTGTGGATTTGAAGTTTCAGGGAAAAAATGATTTATCTCTAGGAAATCTGCTGCTATTCGCGGCTATATGTATACGTGTATACGTGTATATCATGTATACCCGCGGCTACCAAGACATTTAAAAAAAAAATACATTTCATCAACACGAACTGCATAAAATAGCTCACATAAAAAGTTCTGATCTTTTAGTGCAGTTTGTGTTTTATTTTGGGGGAGAGAGAAGAGGAGGGTGGAACTGGGAAGGGAAGAACATTGAGGATCAACCACGAAACAAAGGGTGAAAAAAGGGTACATTTTTTTTATTTTTTTATTTTATATTTTCTTCTTATTTCATTTTTTTTTAAGGAAATAAATTGCGATGACAATGCACCTGATGTTGAGAGATGACCATTTCCCAATCGGCTAGTGTGACACCTCCTAGGACAACCCAATTGTGGCATAAAGTGCAAAGAACTTTGAACTCTGAAAGAATGGGTACCGGTAAAATAACAGCAGGTGAATGAAAGAATGAATGAATTGGAATTTATAGAGTGCAACTTAGACCTGCAGTGCTGAAACAGCAATGATTCTCCCAGAAAGCCTGGCCTGGGACCCTTCTCATGTGGCCAGGTAAAGGCAGACACTTTCTGATCCCGACCCTAGGGGTGGTGTTCTGTGGGAGGATCACATGAGTAGAGAAACAGGTCAGGAGGAACGGGAAACCCGCTTTTTCAACTTTTCCCAAAACCATACCCTTCTAATGACTTATTGTAAAACAGAAGAAGTAAGAAAAGCCATTTGGGACGTCAAATCCCATAATTCTCTAAGTACTGGGACGAAGAAGAGGGCTAAAAAGGTACAATGCTGCAGGAGTAGTCAGATCATTAATTCAGATGACCCACACCTGAGGGAGACTGAGAGGCTTAAAAGGCCCCCTCAGGTACGGGCAGTTAAGAAGAGCAAGGGAACAAGCAGAAGCAGTGTGATTTGTGCAGGCAGCTGACGCGAAAGCTGAAGGAGGGAGAAGACGCCGGGACTACTGTTTGGCAGAAAACAGCTGCCGGTTCTGAGAGGGCCTGTGCCTTCAGAATCCTGAAGTGCAGGGGTCACGCAGCGGGAGCATGCAAGAGGAAAGCTTGCTCTCTTCTGACCTGTTCTGCAGAGGCTTCAGAGTGGGAAGCGAAAGCGAGGGATGCTCTCCTTCCCAGGAGGCTGTCTCCGGTGGCTGGAGTGCACAAGAGGGCCTCAGGAGCAAAAGGAGCTCCTATTGCAGGTGCTGCAGACGACAGCAGACCAGGAGAAGCAGTTTGCCAGGTCGTGAGGAGCTACAGAAGCAGAAGTCCTGTGAGCAGTGCAGGAATCAGACGCGCATGCGTCAGCATGTGTGTTTACAAGCTGGTAGTGACCCCGGAGCACTCTGAGTCCGCTTGTGTATTCAAGGCAGGCGTTCACAAAGTAAGCAGCACTCGCATATGAGTGAAAGTGGCCCTAAAAGAGATTTTGATTGCTGAACTACTAAAAAGCAGGGAAATCCACATTTGACAAACTAAATGACTGTAACTTTAAGCGTGTGAGTTTGTGGAGTACTCAGCAACCCGATGGGGTGATATCAGCCCTCCAGATAAGGTGCTTATCCGGTCTTTTTACACACAGAAATCTTGTCAATATGGCCCTTTTAATTCTTCCTTGCGTACCACATAAACAGCCTATTTATGGCAGCAACCCGATAAATCATGGAGCTCACTGGTGACAGCCTGGCTAGCAACAGCTTGCAAATCTGCTCTTTACTTAGTAATTGGCACAGTTCCTTGAAAGAAGCAACTTGGATGTGTCCTGGTCTGTTTAATTTTTTTAACACTCTACTCTGTTCATGATTTTATCAAGATAATACTTTCTGAGTAATGTAAAAGGGAATTTGTGTTTTGTTCACTTTGTTCAACTGCCTGCATTTTGTAGGTTACAGTGTTATTAAAGATTCTTGAATCATGAACATGCTTTTCACTTTGCTTTAGGACACAGGTAGTATTGTGTAAAAAATTGTCTTGGATGAATATAATTCTGACATGAAACACAGTATTTAAGCGTTCCATTCTCTACCTAATCACGGGGTTATAAGGGAGGGGCAACCAGTTTCCACTTTTTTGACTGTGCACTTTTTACTATCTTCCCGCCCAAAAACTGGTCCCCCGATAACAAAAAATTGGGAAGTACCCATATCTATACTACTGCTATGTTTTGGGACAGTACCTACATTTCTGAACATAGCCGCTGATAAGAAAGCATGGACATGTGTTGGCAGTTTCTGCAGCAAGCTAAAGTACAGAGCAAGAACAGTGTCTGAGCTCTTCCCACCAACCTCCAACAGTGTGAGAAGATGGCATTGCTGTCATATACTTCAATCCCTTCTACTCAGTCTTACGCTTTTCAAAACTTCTTCTTCTCCCATGTCCGATTACTTAGTCCCACTGCCAAAATTCGAGCACATTTCAAAGCCTCATTATGAATCTCCTGACTAATGTGGGATAGTCCAAACAGACTTCGAGCTTTTGACAAGCCATTTATGTCAGGCAAGCCTCACATGGAACTGCCAGTGCCCTAACCCTATGTGCCTTTCAGAGTCAATAGCCTGTTGGGAAAGACAGCTCAGTGGGTCAATAACCCTGCTGCAGAGATTAATGTGTAACCTGTTAGTTCAAATCCTGTTAATAGGTGAGTTAATGAGTCTGCATTAGTGATATGCATTTAAGATGCAGGTAACATTCAATCGTAACACAGTTGACTTAACATTCGATTTATCAAAAGGACTACCAAATGTTCAGTGATTCAGAACAAACACATTTCATCCGGATGCTCTACTTGTAATGGCTTATAACACAACTCATCAGGGCTGCTATACCTGTGATTGCTCAGAATAAAACTCTTCAGGGCTGCTATACTTGTAATGGATCAGAACACAACCTCATCAGGGCTGCTATACCTGTGATGGCGCAGAACACATAGCTCTTCAGGGCTGCTATACTTGTAATGGCTCAGAACACACAAATCATCAGGACAGCTATAACTGTGATTGCTCAGAACACAACTCTTCAGTGTCGCTGGGCTTGTAATGGCTCAGAACACACACCTCATTGGGCTGCTATACCTGTGATGGCTCAGAACAGACACATCTCATTTGGGCTGCTATACTTGTAATGGCTCAGGAGAAGCACAGGCCATGAGGACTGCTATATGTGTAATGGCTCAGAACACACACTTCATCAGGGTTGCTATGCCTGTGATTGCTCAAAGGTAAAACACACATATCCCATGAGGACCACTATACCTGTAAAGGCTCAGAACAGACATCTCATTTGGGCTGCTATACTTGTAATGGCTCAGAAGAAGCACATCCCATGAGGACTGCTATACTTGTAATGGCTCAGAACACACACCTCATCAGGGCTGCTATAAATGTGATGGCTCAGAACACACAACTCTTCAGGGCTGCTATACTTATAATGGCTCAGAATGCACACCTCATCGAGGCTGCTATACCTGTAATGGCTCAGAACACACATCTCATATTGGCTCTTGTACTTGTAATGGCATACAGTGTTGGCAATTCATCTGCATTCAAGCAAGTGCTGCATCTGGTCAGAGAAACCTCTAACTCTATAATTCAAAGCCTAATGGCCAAAAAAAGGTTTGCACACATCTAAAAAGGAGCAATCAATGGTAAAGCTGCACTAGATTTTTAAATAGAAAAGGTATTTTCAGCTTTTTCAATATTTATTGGTGCTATGTTCAAAGACAAACAGAAAAACAGGAGAGGAAGAGCAACTCTGAACCTAAGCAATACAGAAGAACAAAGGTGCGGCAGGGAGGGGGGTGAAGGGACAGAGAACATACTAGATAATCCAAAACAGGAATTCGAGCAACAGGAAGAGAGCAATGAGCTACATGATAGGGCAACAAAGAAAGTGAGAAGGGAAACAGAGTTAATAATAGGACAAACACACAACACAATAGGAGTGAGGGCTAGAAGAAGAGTAAACAAGACATTTGGAGACAGTAAAATAAAACACAGATGAACAGCAGGTGGGGAGAGTTGGAAATAGAAAAGCAAGAGTAGAGAAGGGCAGGCCAATAACATAAGATACAATGCAAGAAAGATAATCAAAAGGAGTAGCAACTACAACCGAGAAAATGAAAAAACAGATATCGCCAGAGTAAGGACATGAGAGAGAAAGAGGAGTTAAATCACCCGATACAGCGAGATATAGGAGGGAAAAAGCAACAATAAAATGCAGATGGGAGAGGGAGAGTGACAGAGAAACAGGCCGCAAAATGTGGCATCGGAACCTTTATGGGTGAGTGGGAGAGCGCCAGACTGTGAGCAACAGGGGAAACAAAGTAGCAAAGGGAAAGAGAGATGAGCAAAAACATGGCTGTCAAGCAGGTAGTGCCAGGCAGCAACAGTAGGCCCGGAAGACAGAGAAGTGATGTTGGTAGAGTGAGGGACTTGATTTATGAATCACCCGATGTAACTAGCTGGCATCTGTAATAACTTGTAAAAGAGTTTGTGCCCAAGTATCATGAAGATGAAGCGGGTAGTATGCATCTACAAGGGTCTTGTGTGGAGAAAATGTTTTCCACAGGCGCAATAAATTATTTAGAACCACTTGGAAATACAGCTGTTTTGTCACTTATGTTTTCAAACAAAGTTTTAATTTTACGCACATATTAGATAGTTGTCAGACACTTTTTTCTCGCTTGCGAAAGAGAAAAATCATTTTTACTCTCTTGAAATTGGATTTACTCTCTGATTCTAAAATTTGGGAGTAAAATACTCTCTCCAAAATCCTATTTGGAGCACTGGGTGATATTATTAAGAACTAATACATACAACCATTGCCAAGAGAGAATAAAATCAAGGCAATTCAAATCCAAGAGATATTGCCAAAGGCAAAAGGGGGCCAATGAAAGCTCCCTAAATTGTGAAACTTGTTGCCCAAATATTGTACAGCATATGGCAAACGCTGGTATAAACTCACATAGCTAAAGCCAACGGAGAAACAGAATAAAACCCTATCCTTGTCAGTATTTGGTTACTTGTACAGTGGGGAAGCAAGAGTGGCAAAAAGACTGCCCTTCTGGAAAAGGATATCCAGAAGGAGAGAAGCATTATTTGCAGAGGGGTATTAAAGAACACCAATGTGAATCTTGTTGTACCTGAAAAGTTGTTAAACGTTTGAAGCTGCTAAATGATACATTTTTTAAGCGGTTGTGAACCTCTTGTCAGTTGATCTTAACTACAAAAGCACTTGTTGTTGTGAAACGCGGTTCGGGCAGGGGAGTATACCTGAATGGCAACCCTCTGAAGGAGTAGGCCTGGCATCGGAGTACACCAGGTGTTAACTGAGTAGACCTGGCATGGAAGTAAACCAGGTAGAAGTTGACAAAGTGCTATAAAGTGATCCTGACAAAGACAATTTATATTGCTTGTGGTGCTGAAGAAAGAACTTTGTAAATCTGCTGTAAAGGAGTTATATTTCTTTACAACTCCTCAATTGTGGCAAATCATCCTGACCAAGATAATTATTGTTGCTATTGAT
Source organism: Ambystoma mexicanum (assembly GCF_040938575.1). NCBI lineage: Eukaryota > Metazoa > Chordata > Amphibia > Caudata > Ambystomatidae > Ambystoma > Ambystoma mexicanum. Next base: position 1,023,883,676 of record NC_090921.1, on the reverse strand, counting down.
GAACTGAGAAAATGATCTTTATTTGAAGAGGAACATTCTTACACTTGTTCAAGGAAGAGAAATAATCTTCTATTTTTTTTTTTCGTGATGTTGTTGTCTTTGAACTGCCATGCATTGCCTCATTTGTTTATTGTATGTATAAGTGTGAGGGACAGATATCCTTTCTTAGAGTGTTGTCTGTAGTTTATTTTAGGCAGGGAGATCCTTGTCAGAGTAGGGATAGTGAGGCATGTATCCAACCTTTTAATTTAATAAAATGCCATTTGTTGAAAAAGCTTCACAATTTGTCCATATCACCTTTCTGAACCCTCATATATGGTGTTAGAAGTGGGATTGGAATCAATTGACACAAATTGGGGAACCCTTACATTTGAGGGACTTAGCAAAAGAGCCTCCGCTCCCACTTTAGCTACCCAGCAACTGATAGGCTTCTATATATAGTAGTAGAAGGGAGTTCATTCAACCGGGAGAGAGGGCTTTGATCGCCACAGATTTAATTCTTATTGCTCCCAATGGTACTTATGTCTGCCTTGCGTCTAAGTAAGGTCTAGCCTGGTTGGCCTAGATGTATTGGCAGATTAATTGATCCAGACTATAGAGGAGATGTCAACGTATTGATGCAAAATAATGGAAAGAAAGCATACCCAATTAAAGCTGGAAAACGGATCACCCAAGGCATCAGGAGAGGGCTATGTTTCCGAAACCAAAAGATGCTAAGATTTATGATCAAACTGAATGAGGAACTCAAGGTTTTGGGGAAGCAGACCTTGACCTGGAGGTCCCAGTTAATATAGAAAAAGAAAAAGAGATTATTCCTGACTTAGCTTTCCGACAATGTAATGATCCATTACTAGCCAAAACCTTTAATCAGGTAACAAGTGAGGAAGAGGGGAGGAGAAAGAATGGTCAATATTGTTGCTTCCAATAACCGGATTATTGTCCAGGGGTGATGTAGATCCTTCCGGTAATCCCATGACCCAAATTGTGATTCATATAAGTCATAGGAAACAGTACCTGAAATGGCTCATGCTCATTTAACAGGTGGACATTTAGGAACAGCTAAAACACAAGCTCAAATTGAAACAGATTCTATTGGCCAGGAATGTATGCCGATATAAAGAATTTTATAAACACATGTCAGAAAACTAGAAGAAGAAGGCCCCTCCTGCTCCGTTACAACCTTTACCTATTATTGATGTTCCCGTTTCTAGAATCGGGATGTCTATAGTAGGTCTGTTAGAAACATCAAGGTTGGGTATTAAATATATATTAGTCATTTTAGACTATGCAACCCATTACCCTGAATCCTTTCCCCTATGGAACAATACTTCACAGCAGATCTTGAAACATATATTTCAATTTGGTTTCCCAAACTGGAGTCACAAAAGAAATTCTGACTGATCAAGAGTCTACTTTTATGAGTAAACTCATGGCTGAGGTAAAAGATATCCTTCAGATTAAACCTCTGTGAACTTCCATTTATCATCCCCAGACCGATGGACTAGTTGAAAGATTTAACCAAACTCTGAAACACATCTTAAAGAAACTAGTCGAGGCAGACAGAAAAATGGGATATCATGATACCCTGGGCCCTATTTGCTATTCAGAAAACTCCTCTGTCATCTACCAAGTTTCTCCCTTTGAGCTATTATATGGAAGGGAAATGTTAAGACTTGATGGTCATGTAGATGATGAAACCTCCGTCCCCAAGTACCACACGGACAAGTATAGAATATAACTGCCCGTGCAATCTTTGGGGCCCCAGGTGTTGAGTGAAGTGAACCCCCTGACCACTGTAAGGCAAGCAACCAGGTTAGAGAAAGCAAGACGAGACAGTGAATGAGTACAAGGACAAATCACAATCTTTCTTACCCCAATGGCAGTGGTCAGATACCCTGGGTGAAGAACTGGGCGGGGTTCTATGATGATCGACGGCGGTAGGCAGCAGATGATAATGTGGCACTCTTGATGGAAAGAAACACCTGATTTTGCCAAGAAACATGAACAAAGTACTGTGATGGGAAATCCGTAATCAGTCCAAGATGATGTCCGTGGTCAGAAAACCGGCCGGTCACGACAATAACAATGGATGATCCAAAAGCAAATCCGAGGGAAAAAACCAAGTTCGTATCTTGATCCTGAAAAGATCGCCAAAACAAAGGTACCGAGGAGAAGCAGAGCAGGTCCGTGAAAGCAGTCCGTGATCAAGGATTCCAAAGAACAAGAAGCAAGAAAAGTGCTCTACAAACTTGCCGTAAGCAGCTGTGAAGCGAAGTGTGAGCGTTTGCTCGAACCTTTTGAAAAACAGAAAAGTCACGTGAGCGCGTCATGTTACGCTTCCTTCCTGATCACATGATGCATGCTCCTCGTCTCGTATAACCCATCGAGCCTGTTATTTCCTGATCACATGCCGCTTAACGCAACGGGGCCCAACACCAAATTGGAGACCATGAAGTGGCGTGGACAGTCTCCATGGTAACCGCCACTGGAGGTAAGGGGCTTGTGTCGGAAAGGAGTTTCTCTTGAGTTGCTTGCTATGCCAACATGAGCTGTAGTCCAACCGCCGTCGGGAATTACATGAGGGCATGATGGTAGTGCGATGTGTGACCGGGGACGTGACAGAGCCCCCCCTAAAGGCCCACGACCCCGTGGGCTGGAAGGATGTTCCCGGTGAAACTGAGCAACCAATTTCGGGGCATGGACATCAGAAGAGGGGAACCATGACCGATCCTCTGGACCGTAACCCACCCAATCCACTAAATACTGGAAACGCCCCCTAAACAGACGCGAACCCAGAATGGCACTAACCTCAAACTCATCAGGGGAAACCACAGAGACGGGAGCAGGAAGGGAGACAAGGCGGGTAGGGCCAGGGCATGGCTTGAGTAAGGAGGTGTGGAACACCGGGTGTAACCGCCAAGAGGAAGGGACGTCTAGGCGATAAACGACTGGATTCAGGACTTTAGACACCCGGTAAGGACCAACAAAGCGTGGGAGCAACTTTCGGCAACCAGGTATGTGTAAATGCCGAGAGGACAACCAGACCCGATCACCCACTTGATAAACTGGGGCATCCACTCTTTTCTTATCTGCCGCCGTTTTCATGGACGAATGTGCCTCCCGGAGATGGACCAGGGTCTGGGCGTGAAACATGGTGAGATCGCAGGCACAATCATTAACAGCAGGGGTGTTGGTAGGCGTGAAATCAGGAAAGGGCAGAGTGCGTGGATGCTGGCCATAGAGGGCATAAAACGGGGAAAAGCCAGTGGAAGAATGTAGTGCATTATTGTAAGCGAATTCTGCAAGGTGGAGTGAATCAATCCAGGTATACTGGAACTGCAGGGACAAACAACGGAGGTACTGCTCTAACACCTGATTTACCCTCTCTGTCTGTCCATCGCTTTCAGGGTGATAGGCTGAAGAGAAACGGGCGTCAATACCCAGAAGTTTAGTGAGGGCCTTCCAGAAACGGGACGTGAATTGAGAACCACGGTCTGACACAATGACTTGAGGCAGACCAAACAGACAAAACACGGACCTAAAGAACAACCGGGCCAGGGATGGAGCTGAAGGGATTCCTTTACAAGGTACAAAACGAGCCATTTTGGTATAAGAATCCACCACCATCCAGATTGTATAAAACCCTTGTATACGAGGTAGGTCAGTGATAAGGTCCATTGATACCGTGTGCCAGGGTCTTGGGGGTATAGGTAGGGGTTGGAGCTGTCCGAGCGTGCAACTCCTACTTGACTTACACTGCGCGCACACCGAACAGGTGTTCACATAATCCTCCACATCACGTCTCATCGACGGCCACCAACACCAACGTTTGAGCACATCCAAATTGCGTCTTCGTCCTAGATGACCATTGATGAGGGCATTGTGGGACCACTCTAGTGTTTGGATGCGTGTGTCAGTTGTGGGCAGGACTAACTTCCCCTGTACGAATGGCAACCCGTCCTGCAATACCGGGTCCCATTCTGACAATGCATGAGTATGCTGTACGATCCACTGACGGATAGTTTGTAACATGGGTAGCAAGGGAGTACAGGCACATATCATGTGTCCCTTGTCCAACAAGGTTTCTGGAAAGGACGGCAGAGAAACCCCCCCCGGTGAACGGGATAAAGCATACGCTTTGCCGTGAACAATCCCTGGTCTATGTTTAACCACAAAATCGTATGCTGCAAAGAACAGGTGCCAACGCACCTGTCGACTGTTAACGCACTTTAGAGAAGCCAGGTCTTGCAGATTCTTGTGATCGGTGTAAATTACTGTTTGGTGTTTTGCCCCTAGGAGATGGTGCCTCCAAACCTGAAATGCATCCTTGATGGCCAGGAGCTCTTTTTCAGTGACCGTGTAATGTGTCTCAGTCAACGTGAATTTCCTGGAATGGTAAGCCACTGGGTGCAAGTGGCCCGTGGTTGGACAAGGTTGGGAGAGAACCGCACCCAATGCAAACGAGGACGCATCAGCCTCTACAATGAAGGGAAGTTCTGGATCTGGGTGCTGTAAAACCGGAGCGGTAGTGAAAGAGATTTTGAGGGATTCGAAGGCAGCTTGATGTTCGGAGGACCAATGAAACGGCACCAGCGGACTGGTCAGGGCAGTCAATGGGGCTACGATGGATGAAAAATCGGCGATAAATAGCCGGTAGAAGTTCGAAAACCCTAAGAATGATTGAAGTTGCTTCAAGGTTTTTGGGATCGGCCAGTCCGTGATTGCACGTATTTTCAACTGGTTCATTGCTAAACCCCCAGGAGAGATGTGAAATCCCAGGAAATCTACCTCTTTTGTGTGAAACAGGCATTTTTCAGGTTTAGCGAACAAGGCGTTCTTCTGAAGTCGGGATAGCACCTCCCTTACATGGACTATGTGTTCTTCGAGTGTAGAAGAGAAGATAAGTATGTCATCTAAGTATATCACTACGTAAATGTCTATGATGTCACTGAATATGTCGTCAATAAACCTTTGAAAAGTGGCTGGTGCGTTACATAGGCCAAAAGGCATAACAGTGTATTCGAACAGACCTTGGCGTGAACAAAAAGCTGTCTTCCATTCGCCCCCTCTGTGCATACGGATTAGATTGTAAGCCCCTCGGAGGTCTAGTTTTGTATAGATGGAAGCATGTGTAAGTTTGTCTAGAAGAGTAGAAATGAGACGAATCGAATATAGGTTCTTTATGGTGACAGAATTCAGCCGCCTGTAATCCACACAAGGACGAAGGTCCCTCTTCTTCTTCGGAACAAAGAAAATGGGGCTTGCTGCAGGAGAGGAGGAAGGTCTGATGTGACCTAAAAGCAGGGCTTTCTGGATATATTCCCTCAGAGCTGTTTCTTCAGTTAGTGACAAGGAATAAATACGGCCTTTAGGTATCGAGGCCCGGGAACTAGATCGATAGGACAATCATAAGATCTGTGGGGTGGCAGACCCTCAGCCGAAGCCTTGTCGAACCCCATTTGGTAATCATGGTACACTGAAGGTATACAGGTAAGGGTGGCCCCTACCGTGTGAATTGTTTCGGAGGATTCAATCTCATTGACTGTTAATGAAGCCACCGCCCCAAGGGCTCTTGCGGGATTCGAGATGTGCCCAGAATCTACCAGGCAGAAGTGTTGACAAATATCAGACTCAAACAGAACCTGACCTGTACCCCAATTAATGTGAGGGTTATGTTTCCTCAACCAAGGAATACCGAGTATGATCCCAAACTGTGGTGTGGAAATGAGGTCAAAAGACACGATTTCTTTATGGGTATCATGGATAATCATTTCCACAGGGGCTGTTTGTTGCTTAATTGAACCAGAGACCAGGGAGGAACCATCCACAGCCTGTATGGGTTTGGGGTGTTTCTTTGATATCAGTGGTAAGTTCAGTTCTTTTGCCAAAATGATGTCTATGAAACAACCGGTAGCCCCAGAGTCGATGACTATGTGTACTGAGTGTGAATGTTCTCTAGTAGGGTACAATAGAGCATGAACTATGACTGGTCTGATAGGACCGAACATAGGGAGAGTCTCGGAGGAGTTCTGCGTAAAGCTCGCCTTGTCCCCCGTTCTCAAGGGCGATCTTTCTGAAAACCCGAGTGCCTGTTCTTTGGGCGACGCGGACACTCCTTAACGAAATGCCCATTTAGGCCTGTTACACCCCGACTTTCGCCTCATCACACTCTCCGGTGTCTGCCCCGTGCCTCTTCAGTCTCCCGCATTAACAAGGACAGTTGGGGAGCTCTATGTAAGGCCAGAAAGAGGGACAAGAAAGTGGTTGCTCTTCATAAGGGGCTACGGCGCTGTCATGCACCTTTTTTCTCACGGTGGCAGCTGCCATGGAGAATAGCTGCAATAAACTACATTTCCTAGAAAACCCACCATGGGTTGTAGTTCCCGGCATTAATACGGGAGCCTCATTTTCGATTATGTTCCGCCTCCTTGTTCTATTTAACCCACAGCGGTTTTCAGAACACCGCTTCTGTTTATAGTTACAACCGGCATTTTCTGAAGTGCTACTTTCTGTACCTTAATTCCGGAAGTCTCCTGTTTTCTCTGTGTACCGACCTTGCCTGCAAACGGACTCCTAAATCTTGATTCTACCTTGGTATTGTTTGCTTTCCGCCCATGTACGACCTTGCCTGCACAGGGACTTCTAATTCCTGATCCTGTCTTGGTTTTGTTTGCTGACCATCCGTGTACCAGACCACTTGCCTGCTCCTGGACTCCTGGATTGTGATTTTGTTTTGTTTGCTGACCGCCCGTGTACCAGACCTTTTGCCTGCTCCAGGATCCCTGGTTTAAGACTTTGCTACTGCTACTTCCTGTATGAATACCATCTCTCACTTGGCCACGGACTCTTGAACCCATTCCTCACAGAGTTTGCGTTCTCCTGGGGAATAACACTGGTAAGGACAATTCTTCATTTTGGAATCCTGTCTTCATCGAACTGTTACCTCATCTTTGGATAACATTGCTTCATTTCTAAAGTGCATTTTGGAACGCTTTGCTGTGGTGCACCATCCCGAAACCAGTGCGACCCTCGTTCCATCCTGGGATAGCTACCCTACTAACCTTCCTTTTTTTTGTTTTATACTTTCGTTGTTGCCCAGGATTCTTTGCACTATTCTTACCTCCACCAGTGGTAAAGTATATTTCCTTGATTACCATCATTGGGCAGTTTTCACATTTAGCTAGTATCTAAAGTCTCTTCTGCTTTATAGGTTGCTCCAGGTCCTTTTTGTGGCTTAAGGGGAACTCACTCAGGTACTCTATTAAGGATAATAGTCTTGGGGAAAGCCAGGGTTGAATCCGACAGAAAATTCATCTCTTGTCTTTTCTTTACAGCTGGGTCCGTGGCGGAGTGTTCTCCCCACTCTTTTGATTGATCGGTCCCCTTGTCTGTACAGTTCAGCAGGTGGTCATATCAGTTTAAAGAGTTCATTCCCTGACAGAGAGGAGGCTCGGGTGGAGGCTCCAACCCGAGCTCTTCAAGCAAATCCCCAGCACAAGAGGACTGGTCTGTTTTTTACGCACTCCCCATACCGGTGAGTAACAAAAACAGAAGCCGATGGATGAAGTCGATCATTTGGCCACCTTGGTTCGCTTGGTGTCCGAACTTCGGTCTGACATGACAGCTGTACATGATGCTATCCATCATAGGATTGACAGTTTACGGAGTTTTCCAACTCCCCAAACCCTGGGGTTGGATACTTCTGCTGCTACTGCATCAGGTTTGAGTGTTCCTACGGCCTATGCTTATGGCTTTACGGCAAACCCGGTGCTTATGGCTACCCAGTTCCCGCTGGCCCCCCCAGAACGTTTCTCCGGGAACCCAAACAATACCGGACATTTATCAACCAGTGTAAGTTACATTTTCTGTGATGGCCCACTGCTTTTCCTAATTCCACTACAAAGGCAGCCTTTGTCCTTTCCCATCTTGGGGGTACAGCAGCAGCTTGGGCTAATCCGTTACTTGAGTCCAATAGCTATGTCCTTTACGACTGTGATGCACTCATCACTGCCATGAACAGAGTTTTTGACACCCGATATCAATCTCAGGCTACTGACCTGGAGTTTCTCAATCTGCGTCAAGGCACGTCTTCTTTGTTTTCGTACCTTACCAGGTTCAACCAATTAGCAGCTGAGACAGATTGGCCTGAAGAGAAAAAATCAGCTGTTTTTTATAAAGGGTTGTCGGAAGAATTAAAGGACATTTTGGCTACAGTACCAGTGGTTCCTACCACTTTCGGTGACTTGCTAGATCTGGTTTTGCAAATCGATGCTAGAAGGTCTGAAAGAAAGGGGGGACGTAAGGCAGCAGTCCCTGTTACTCCCCATTTGGACCAGTCCTCTCCTTCCACTTCTATTCCAGAACCTATGTAAATCGGGACAGTAAGAGGTCCTTTGACCCCTGCACAACGTGAATATCGCAGATCACATAATCTATGTATGTATTGCGGGTCTGCTGAACACCAACTGAAGGACTGCCCTAAGAAACCTGTCAAAAAGTCGGGAAACGCCAGAACCCGGCGATAGACAGAGTCCCTACGCCGGGGGTACTTTCTTTGGACTCCCATGGTGCTGTTTCTGCTCCTGTTAGCCTTCTTGTGGTGTTTACCACTATTGAAGCTATTACCTTTCCTTCCTTGGCGATCATTGATTCTGGGGCCACTGGAAATTACATGGATTACGATTACGCCACACGTAATAATATTTCGATTTTGTCTAAAGCCCAACCCGAGGCTGTTCATGCTGTGGATGGCACATCTTTGATCTCTGGCCTGGATACACAAAATACCTCCTTAGTTTGTATGCAAACAGAGGAAGGACATGCTGAGTCGATTTCCTTTGATCTAATTAAAGCCCCTCAATTCCAGGTCATTTTGGGCATCCCTTGGTTGCAATATCATAATCCAGCCATTGATTGGGCAAAGAAAACCGTTCAGTTTCCTTCGTCTGAGTGTAATGAGAAATGTTTTCAAGACACTACTGTGTCCCCTGAGTCTTCTTGTCAGGCTTTGGTGGCGTCCATGTCTGTAATTGGAGCCATCACTAAGTCTCCTGAACCTGAAATCCCTCCTGTATACAAGTCTTTTCGAGACGTGTTCGACAAAGGAGGGGCAGACCAGTTGCCACCTCATAGACCCTACAACTGCCCCATCAACCTATTCCCAGGGGCTAAGATTCCTGCTGGTAGGGTCTATTCTCTTACTGTACCAGAAGATAAGGTGTTGAAGGAATATATTGACAAGGCCTTGGCTATTGGCTTCACTTGTGTATAGGCGCGTTACAAATGCCATATCATATCATATCATATCAGACATTCCAGGTCCCCTGCGGCCTCCCCTCTCTTTTTTGTCCCTAAGAAGGAGGGAGACCTCCGTCCCTGTATTAATTATAGGGCATTAAACACGGTGACGGTAAAAAACCAGTACCCCCTCCCGCTCATTTCAGTACTTTTAGATCAACTCAGTTCCTTGGTAATTTTTACTATGCTTGATCTTAGGGGTGCATATAATTTCGTTCGAATTAGAGAAGGGGACGAGTGGAAGACCGCCTTCAAAACACGTTATGGATTGTCTGAATATCTGGTTATGCCGTTCGGTCTGTGCAACACCCCGGCCACTTTCCAGGCGTTTATGAATGACATTTTCCACGACTGTTTGGATCAGTTTGTGGTGGTATATTTGGACGATATACTCATATATTCGTCCTCCAAAGAGGAACACATGAAACACGTGCAAATTGTCCTGCAACGGTTGAGAGAAAACCACCTATTTGTCAAGGCTGAAAAGTGTGTTTTCAATTCCACTGAGGTGGAATTTCTTGGTTATGATCTGACCAGTCGGGGTATACGAATGAGCCGTTCCAAGGTTAGAGCTATTTTGGACTGGCCCGTTCCTACATCGATTAAAGCTTTGCAATCATTTTTGGGGTTTTTGAACTTCTATGGGCGCTTCATCCGTTCCTTTTTCTCTATCTCTGCGCCTCTGACGGCATTGACTAGCTCTGAGAAATCCTATCAATGGAACCAGGAGGCACAGCAAGCTTTTGATGCCCTTAAAGCAGCAGTCACTTCCGCTCCAGTATTACAGCATCTTAATCCTTTACTCCTGTTTTTGGTTGAGGCCGACGCTTCTGGGTTGGCTATCGGGGCAGTTCTCTCCCAGAAATGTCCAGATTCAGGAGAGGTTGATCCAGTCGCATTCTTTTCAAGGAACTTGGCCCCTTATGAGCTATCCGATCACGGAACGGGAACTCCTAGCCATAAAAGATGCTTTCTCCGAATGGCGGCATCATCTTTTGGGGGCTCGTCATCAGGTCACGGTCTTTTCAGATCATCAGAGTCTTTTGGTATTTAAATCAATGAAATGCCTTACTGCCCGACAGGCTCGTTGGCATCTTTTTTTTTCCCCGTTTTATTTCACGATCACATATCGGCCGGCCCGATTGAATTCTTGCGCAGATGCTTTGTCACGCATTGCCCTTCATTCTGGCAGCGATGTCTCTGACAAACCTCTTTTGTTACCTTGTAACGTTGTCTGTGCCTGCACCCCTCAACCTACTCTGCAGACTTTGATTTCAGACTGGGTCTCCACACATAAAGAGGAATGTGACACTCTTAATCTTGATGTGGTTCAAGGCCTGCCCTACATTCAGGGACGCTTGTTTGTGCTTCCAGGACAGGCACGCCTGCATTCCCTGGCTTGGTCACATGACTCTCTATTCGCGGCTCATCCGGGTCAACAGAAGACGCTGGAGGCCTTACGCCGATGGTCTTGATGGCCCACTATGTCCAGGGATGTGATTGATTATTTGGCATCCTGTTCAGTATGTTCTCAATGCAAAGTCTCCCGTTCTAAACCTGTGGGTCTGTTACGGGCTCTTCCTGTGCCCCACAAGCCATGGTACATGGTTTCTATGGACTTTGTTGTGGACCTACCTCCTGTGAAAGGCTTTGATACCATATGCGTGCTCATTGACTACTTCACCAAAATGGCATTGTTCATTCCCTGTTCGGGTCTGCCCTCTGCTCCTGTCTTGGCTTCCCTTTTTCTTAAGAACGTTTTCCGATTCTTCTGTCATCCACGGTCATTGCCACTAGATCCGACTCTTCCCATCGTCAACCCGGCGGCTCAGGATTGTGTGAGGGAATTGGTGACGATCCGTAGAACGGTCCGTTCACATCTACTTCAAGCCCAAGCGAGGGCTAAAAAGAATGCTGATCGTCACAGAAAACCTGCACCTTACTATAAAGTGGGCATGAAAGTTTGGTTGTTCACCCGCAATTTGCGAATGCCTGGCAAACGATTGTTGCTGCCTAAATTCGTGGGTCATTTTCCCATCACAGAGATTGTAAATCCGGTGGCTGTACGCCTTTCCTTACCTACCTCTTTGAAACAGCGTCCTGTGTTTCATGTCTGTCTTTTGAAACCTTGTCCGCCCTCTATTCGGCTGCCCGATCGCCCCCTCCGGTTCAGGTGGACGGGGGTGATGAGTATGAAGTGGAGGAGATTCTGGACTTTCGTCTCCGCAGGGGGCGCCCCTTTTATCTGGTCGATTGGAAAGGGTACGGTCCCGAAGACAGATCCTGGGAGCCATTATGCAACATTCATTCTCCAGTGCTCTTACGCCGCTTCCATGCTCGGAAGGGGTCTGCACCACCTTTGGGGGTGGATGCTGTTACACCACCACTTTCGCCTCATCACACTCCCCGGTGTCTGCCCTGTGCCTCTTCAGTCTCCTGCGTTAACAAGGACAGTTGGGGAGCTCTATGTAAGGCCAGAAAGAGGGACAAGTAAGTGGTTGCTCTTCATAAGGGGCTACGGCGCTGTCATGCACCTTTTTTCTCACGGTGGCAGCTGCCATGGAGAATAGCTGCAACAAACTACATTTCCCAGAAAACCCGCCATGGGTTGTAGTTCCCGGCATTAATACGGGAGCCTCGTTTTTGATTATGTTCCGCCTCCTTGTTGTATTTAACCCACAGCGGTTTTCAGAACACCGCTCCTGTTTATAGTTACAACCGGCATTTTCTGAAGTGCTACTTTCTGTACCTTAATTCCGGAAGTCTCCTGTTTTCTCCGTGTACCGACCTTGCCTGCACACGGACTCCTAAATCTTGATTCTACCTTGGTATTGTTTGCTGACCGCCCGTGTACCAGACCTTTTGCCTGCTCCAGGATCCCTGGTTTAAGACTTTGCTACTGCTACTTCCTGTATGAATACCATCTCTCACTTGGCCACGGACTCTTGAACCCATTCCTCACAGTGTTTGCGTTCTCCTGGGGAATAACACCGTTAAGGACAATTCTTCATTTTGGAATCCTGTCTTCATCGAACTGTTACCTCATCTTTGGATAACATTGCTTCATTTCTAAAGTGCATTTTGGAACGCTTTGCTGTGGTGCACCATCCCGAAACCAGTGCGACCCTCGTTCCGTCCGGGGATAGCTACCCTACTAACCTTCCTTTTTTTTGTTTTATACTTGTTGCCCAGGATTCTTTGCACTATTCTTACCTCCACCAGTGGTAAAGTATATTTCCTTGATTACCATCATTGGGCAGTTTTCACATTTAGGCTCCAACCCGAGCTCTTCAAGCAAATCCCCAGCACAAGAGGACCAGTCTGTTTTTTACGCACTCCCCATACCGGTGAGTAACAAGGCCGCAGTAAAAACAAGCATTGTCGGTTCTCCTATGCTCCCATTCAGCATGAGTGATAGGGCTACGTATTCCCCCTATTTGCATGGGTTCACTAGAAGGTTCTGCCGTACTGGGGGACTGGTTGGTAGAAAGGCCGATTTCTGCCCGTCGCTCAGTTCTCCGTGCATCCACTTGGAGTGTTAGATCAACCAGATCAGAGAAGGCAGCTGGGAGGGACGGCACAACCGAGAGGGCATCCTTCATTGTATTGCATACAAAACTACCGCCTTTTTATTTTCGGGCCAAGCTGTTTCTGCGGATAACTGATTAAATTGTGTGATGTATTCAATCAGGGATAGCTTGCCCTGAGTGAGGTCTAGTAGTTCTAAATCTCTGGATTGTGCTTTGTGTCTGGTGTCAAAAACTTTGGACATTTCGCTCACCAGGAGATCAAAATCGTAGAGCGCTGGATGATCATTCTCTAATAAGGGATTTGCCCAGGCGGCAGCAATACCCGTCAAATGTGAAAGCAAAAAGTCCGCCTTAGTGGTGGAATCATGAAAAGCCTGAGGCCGGCAGAGGAAATGGAGCTTGCATTGATTTAGAAATGTCCGGAACCCCCTCGGATCACCCTGATACCTCTCTGGAGCTGCAAGAGGAAAAGGGGTAGGAACAACCACTGGGACAGGAGGTGTGGGAGGCGTGGAAGGACTTGAGTGTGGGGGCGTGGTGTCATCGAACTCAGCGTCTGCCGGTAATGGATGGCGGGCACTCTACAAGGAGTTTAGCCGGTGGTGTATGGCGGTTGTGGCTGTCGCCATGTCTGTTCTTAGAGCTGTGACAGCTTGCATTAGAGCAGCCACGGGGTCCTCGGCTGAGGGTTCCATCATCTGAACAACCAATTGGCTTCACAGTCTGTTAAGACTTGATGGTCGTGTAGATGATGAAACCTCCGTCCCAAAGCACCACACGGACAAGTATAGAATATAACTGCCCATGCAATCTTTGGGGCCACAGGTGTTGAGTGTCGTCAGCCTGGAACCAGGAACGCCGGAAGTGAACCCCCTGACCACTGTAAGGCAAGCAACCAGGTTAGAGAAAGCAAGACGAGACAGTGAATGAGTACAAGGACAAATCACAATCTTTCTTACCCCAATGGCAGTGGTCAGATACCCTGAGCGAAGAATTGGGCGGGGTTCTATGATGATCGACGGCAGTAGGCAGCAGATGATAATGTGGCACTCTTGATGGAAAGAAACACCTGATTTTGCCAAGAAACATGAACAAAGTACTGTGATGGGAAATCCGTAATCAGTCCAAGATGAAGTCCGTGGTCAGAAAACCGTCCGGTCACGACAATAACAATGGATGATCCAAAAGCAAATCCGAGGGAAAAAACCAAGTTCGTATCTTGATCCTGAAAAGATCGCCAAAACAAAGGTACCGAGGAGAAGCAGAGCAGGTCTGTGAAAGCAGTCTGTGATCAAGGATTCCAAAGAACAAGAAGCAAGAAAAGCGCTCTACAAACTTGCCGTAAGCAGCTGTGAAGCGAAGTCTGAGCATTTGCTCGAACCTTTTGAAAAGCAGAAAAGTCACGTGAGCGTGTCACGTTACGCGTCCTTCATGATCACATGATGCATGCTCCTCGTCTCGCGTAACCCATCGAGCCTGTTATTTCCTGATCACGTGCCGCTTAACGCGACGGGGCTCAACACCAAATCGGAGACCATGACGTGCTGTGGACAGTCTCCATGGTAGCCGCCACTGGAGGTAAGGGGCTTGTGTCGGAAAGGAGTTTCTCTTGAGTTGTTTGCTATGCCAACATGAGCTGTAGTCCAACCGCCGTTGGGAATTACATGAGGGCATGATGGTAGTGCGATGTGTGACCGGGGACGTGACAGGAAACCAGGGATGTGTTGGACATGTTACGTGAAACCTGGGTAGAAAGGGAAAGGGCTACTACACCATTGTCACAAACTGCCCAAATACTTAAAGAACATATAACTGCAATTAGGAAGATAGTACAAACTAATATGACCCAAGCTCAAGAACATCAGAAAGAATGTTATAATAAGAAGGCGGTAATGAGATCATTTTCCATAGGTCAAAAAGTCTTGGTTCTCCTTCCATTATCTGACAATAAGATGCTTTCTAGATGGCATGGGCCCTATTAAATCCTTGAACAAATGGAACCTTATAATAATAAAATCTTTCAGCCTGACCAGAAAATGAAAACCCATATTTATCATGTTAACCTACTTAAAGAATGGTAGGAAGACCCAGAGAGAAATACTTCAGTCATGCTAACAAGCGTATTATCTGTGAAGAGTGAAGCTAATCAGTTAATCTCTCCTGAGGTATCTCAGAATCATCAAAACGATCTATTAAACCTTCTACAGCAATTCCCTGATGTGTTTAGAATGGAACCAGGAATGGTAAAAGGAGTGTATCATTACATACGTACTCCCTGTGGACAAGTAGTTCACCAAAAACCCTATAGAATCCCTGAGAGCAGAAAGGAAATTATTCAGGCGGAAATAGAGGCTATATTTAAAGCAGACAGTATTGAACCATCACAAAGTCCCTGGTCTTCTCGTATTGTACTAGTTGCCAAATCAGACAATTCTTGGAGGTTTTGTATTGATTTCAGGAAAGTTAATGAACGGTCACATTTTCACAGCTATGCAATGCCCAGGATAGATTACTTCATTGACAGGTTAGGGGATGCTGTATACCTTTCAAACATTGACCTAACTAAAGGTTATTGGCAGGTACCAGTCAATCCCGGGGATAACCGCAAGACTGTTTTTTCCATTCACCCCTTGGGTTATTTCAATTTAGAGTACTACCTTTTGGGTTATATGGGGTCAGTGCTACTTTTCAGAGACTAATGGAGCACGTTTTGAGACCTCTTTCATCATTCTGTGGGGCTTATATTGACGACATTATCATCCATAGTAAAACCTTTCCTGAACATATGTCACATTTGTACCAAGTCACCCGGGCATTAAGAAAAGCTGGATTTATGACAAACCTAAAGAAATGTCATCTAGCTAGTTCTGCTGTAAAATACTTACGGTTCTTTGTAGGGAACAGACTAATTCAACCTCAGACTGACAAAGTTAAAGCTGTCATGGAAACTCCATCCCGAAAGACTAAAAAGGAACTACAAGCTTTTTTAGGCCTTATTGGTTATTATCATAGATTTTTTTCAAATGTTTCTTCTATTTCTGCCTTGCTTACTGATAAATTTAAAAAAACGCAGAAACTTAGATGGCAGCCAGAAGACCAAAAGTGTTTTGCTCAATTGAAACATATCAAGCCTATTCTCAAGGTAGCAGATTTCAATAGACCATTCATTTTGCAGACTGATGCCTCACATATTGGTCGTGGGGCAGTATTATCTCAAGGTCATGATGGTATAGAAGATCCTATCCTCTAGTAGAAAACTGTTTGCCTGAGAAAAGAACTATGCTGCTCTAGAATTGGAAGCCCTTGCCATCAAGTGGGCTGTAACATACCTGAAATACTATTTAATGGGTAGAAAGTTCAGATTAGTTATTGATCAGGCCTGCCTTAAATGGTTGAGTTTGAAGAAAGATACCAACGCTAGAGTCATGCGCTGGTTTTCAGATCTACAGCCCTATTGTTTCTCTGTTGAGCATCGAAAAGGAAAAGAACAAGGTAATATTGATTTCCTTTCTTGATTCGCAATAGAGGCTGAAAAAAACAGCGACAATAGTGGAAGGATATGTGATGAATCAGCCATGATTCTCCCAGAAATCATGGCCTGGGACCCTTCTTATGTGGCTAGGGAAAGGCAGACACTTCCTGATCCCAGACCCTGGAGGTGTTGTTCTGCTTGTGGATCAAATGAGGGGGTAAACAGGTCAGGAGGAACGGGAAACCCCCTTTTTCAACTTTCTCCAAAACCCTACCCTTCTAATGGCTTATTGTAAAACATAAGAAGTAAGAAAAGCTAACTTTGCCATTTGTCACTTCAAGACCCATAATTCCCTAAGTACTGGGACGAAGAAGAGGGCTAACAAAAGTACAATGCTGCAGGATTGGTCAAATCGTTAATTCAGATGACCCACACTAGAGGGAGACTGACAGGCTTAAAAGGCCCCCTCAGGTGCTGGCGGTTAGCAAGAGCAAGGGCAAAAAGCATAAGCAGTGTGATTTGTGCAGGCAGCTGACGAGAAAGCTGGAGGAGGGAGAAGATGCCAGGACTACTGTTTTGGCAGAAAACAGCTGCCGGTCCTGAGAGGGTCTGTGCCTCCAGAAGACTGAAGTGCAGAGGTTGCTCAGCGGGAAGCCTGCAAGAGGGAAGCTTTTCCTCTTCTGACATGTTCTGCAAAGGCTGAGCAGCGGGAAGCGAAAGCGAGGGAAGCTGTCCTTCCCAGGAGACTGTCTCCGTTGGCTGGCGTGCACCAGAGGGCTTCAGGAGCAAAAGGAGCACCTGTTGCAGGTGGCGATGGCAGACCAGGAGAAGTTTCCCTTCACCAAGTTAACACATGTGATGGTGAGGGCGCTCCTTACCTTATTATCAAATGTAGATATTACTAAGTTGTGAAAACCCTGAGAGTATTCTCACTCCTGGATCCCTTGTATTCTCTGCGCAGGAGGCCAGGGAAAGGCCATCGCTATTGGATCCTGACACTGGGGGTGGAGAAGCGAGGGAGGATATTTGGGAACTAAGAGTGAGGTGCCCTTGGAGTGAGACATGGTATCCCCCTTTCCCTAGTGACAACCAACCCAGCCCTTCCCCAACATTTATGGGCTTTTGTGAGCCAGCTCCTCTCATTTCTCCACAATTGACACTTGACAGTACTGGGACGAAGAAGAGGCAACCAAGAGCAATGAAGACTATGGTCTTTTACCACTCTAGTACTGGGACGAGGAAAATGCCTGCTAGGAGTGATGAAGGTCAGGTATGTCGCTTTAATTGTGGGCAGACAAGACTGATTAGTGCTCCACACCTGAAGTCTGCCAAGGGGCTGCAGGTGTATAAAAGGAGATCAACCCAGTCAGTAAAGGGGAAACAGGGAGCCCTGTGTAAGCTGCAGCAGAACGAGAGGAGCAGCAGGTGCTGGGGCGATCTTTGGGGAGCAGAGCGCGCAGACACAAAGTGTCTTGATACTGACTTTAAAACTCCTAACCCTGTATGCAGTCTGCGCAGCCGGAAGCAGTGCCGAGGTTGGCCGGTCCCATAATCCTGAAGACTGATGCTCATTAACTGCGGGCGTGAGAGCCACGCTGGAGCATTTTAGGGGCAGACTGAAGACCCCTAACCACTGTGGAAGCAGTGGAAGCAGAGGAAAACAACAGCTCAAGAGCCGGTGAGTTTCTGAGACACAGGAATCACCGAGCAGCTCTACACGCAAGCATAATACCTTAAACCAACAGTATCAGCAAACTCATTGTCCGTGCCGGTAAACTGCAAACGTGAGTTGATACAAACTGATAAGCCATTGTTAAAGTGAACAGAAGTCTTAAGAAGAGAAATAATATCTGCCAACAAACTTTCTCATTGTGATTCAATTAAGGCTTTACACAGAAAGTGTTATAAGCCCGAAAAAGGAAAAGAAACGTTGCGCACCCCACAGAAATGGTTTAGTGTTTGGTAAATGAACTAAAGAAATAATGGGAAACCTCTTCAGAGAAATAAAAATGGATTTTTCTAATGAAAGGCAGATAGTGAAGATTTGTTGAATATATGTTGCACAATAATTTAACTCCAATCTTTAACTCAAATACATTGTGGGCTGAAGAAAGCCAAAAAGTGAACTTTGTAAGCCAAACAGTGAACTTTGTAAATAAATACAGTACGGCAATGCCAAAGACTAGCAGGAGGTTTGTGACAAATGGTGGCTGAGCCACGAGGCTAAGGAGAAGTCAGAGAAGTGTGAAAATACCAACTAAGTCAAGAGGCCGATAAAAGGAACTAAGTGAAGGTGACTTGGTGCACAGGAGCAAGTGCCAAGGAACGTGTGTGTGTGTGTATGTGTGTGTGGTGTGTGTGTGTGTTTCGGTGTGCTGAAGAGTCCCGGGGCCCTGGTTGCGTGACCTGTAATGGGTGGACCGTGCCGTCTAATACCTGCGCCTAGACCAGAGAATCCTGCATGATGACGTATAAGGACACAGAGCCACAACCCAATAAAACCACTGCAGATGAGTGAAGTCTTGGGGAAGGGAACCCTGAGACTGAAAAGAAACATATCTGTTGTCTTGAGACCAGAGTCTCAAGACCCCTTTTGTTTCGAACTGTGTTACTTAAGACTTGGTGAAGGAAACCCTGAAGAGTGATTTTGAACAATACATTCTTGAACTTAAGAAAGGTGATGCTAAGACTTTTTCATGGAAGTTTCTTGGGCTTGGGGAAGGGGAAGCTGAAAGTAAGCTGTGAGCCGGAAGAGGCTCGGGACTTTAAGATGAACACTATTTCCTTTGATGTTGACATTCCTACAAATTGGTTAATTGTAGTTGTGAGGGCAAGGATAGGTTTTGGACACAGAGAGACTTTTATGTTGAACTCTGTGACTTTCCTTAGTTTCTTTTAGGTAGGGAAATCCCACCTTAGCATAGGGAAAGTTAGGCCTTCAACCATCCTGACATTTCAGTTAATAAATATATTTTATTTAAACTTGAAGTCTATTGTATGTGTCATACTTCATGATGCCTTCACAAAGTTCAAATCCGCTCTCAAGAAAAATCCATTCAGAACTGTGCTTAATCATCTATATAAAACAACACCAACAATCAGGAGAACCACATAGACAATCCAAACTGATCTGTAAATACAACTCTAGTGAATTAAAGTCATTGGTTTCCCTAATCCATCCCTCACTGAACTATTTACATCAGGGTAAGTGTTTGGATCCTAACAGATCTTCTCGCTGCGTTTCACATATCGAAAGATTTTGGATTCTGATGCATTATATGTATTCTGATGTCAATGGCGTCAGACGCACAATATCTGATGTCATAGCTATTTAGCATTTCAAAACAAATCCTGCAAGTTATAGCTATTTAGCATTCCAATACAAATACCGCAATTCCCACAAAACGAGTCCCGACAAACAAGTCCCTTCAATTCAATCTGAAATACTTATGCACTTGTACACTGACAAGCGCAGTACATATTGTGTGCACACATCCCTATACTGATCTTACTATTCCTTTTAGTCGTGCATTCGGTCTGCAATCAGAAACTTGTTAGCACAGATGATAAAATGTGCACGAGGGTTCATTCAAACTAATCTTGCTAATCCAGTAACATTACTTGTAAACTGCCAACTGCAGCTTTTCTGGTGTCAAAACACAGTTGAACCTAGACACGATAGGTTTCATGCATCTATTCCCTTTCTTCGTTGGACTTGAACACGGTCATTTACATACATCTAATCCATTTCCTAGTTGCACAGTCTGGACTTATTATAAGACCCTGTACTGTTTAGATACGTACCATCATATTCAAGCCATCATTGGTAACTACCTTCAATATTCACGTTAATGGTACAGTTTACACATATTGCAAGAATCTCAGTCTGTCTACTCATTGTGTATAGCCTGTGCCATACAAGAGCCTTTTGAACTCCATTTCCATATTGTATATTTCATTATACAACCTCTCATGATGCACTCGCTACTTGTGCAGTCTTCCAATAGACATTACTAAACGTCATTCATACACATGAGTCCATCTACCCATTGTCTACATCCTGTGTCATACAAAGAAACCTTTCCAACGCTCCCATAGTACCCTCACTCCTCAGATATTCTTCCAAATCGCATTGCTAGCCTTCATATATCTTATTGTTGTATGTTAATGGCCACAATCTGCCCAATAAAGTCCATGTAAGTGATTTGGCCTTACTGAGTCCTTGGTGATTTGGTGGTGGCTACATGTTGCATTGCTAAACACATTGAACAGCACCTTATTGCATACAGATGAACTAACAATCCGTATAAGCTAAACGCTTTAGCTCTCAAGAAATCTTTCATTTGTCTTATTTTTCCCACAGGCATACCCACACATATAACGTTGTACATTGCTATATTATACACAGATGAAAAACGAATCTGCATTTGCTAAACTTATTAGTTATCAAGAAGTCTCTTATTGGTCCTATTTATCACACAGACCAACCCACATTTATAACTTCCAGACTTATTCACAATTCTTAATATCCATTATATATATCTATTTTACAAAAATGGCGTAGTCATTAGATTTTCATCTGCGACATCCATCTTTCTTATTTTTATATTTCAAAGAAATATACCCATTTCGTGGTCAGTGTTGAGCCCTTGATGGACCGTTCTATGTTTGCATATTATTTTTGCCTCAGCTTCTCTCAAAGCTTTTTCTCTGTCTCCCAATCTGCTATCAATATGATATGATATGATATGATATGCTATTTGTAACGCACCTATACACAAGTGTTTCAAGGTAGGTGCGATGAGGCAAGGAAGGGGGAAGATAGGGAGCACAGAGACAACGATCTTACTAGGCCAAGTGACATTGAGATCGTGCAAGTGCAGGGGAGGGGAGATGGGAAAAGTACCAGGGAAAAGGGGAGGTGGCTGTGCTGTACATGGGATAAAAACAATAAGAAGTGCAGCCAGCAGGTGGCAGGTGCAAGGGTAAGTGCAGACTGCAGGTGTCCAAAAGTGCAGGTTGGGGGACTGTAGTGTTACAGATACAGACGCAAGAGCAAGGGTTGCCAGCAGGTAGTGCGGGTGTGCAACTGGGCGGGCAGGGACCTGGGCCCGAACTCAGAGGGTAGCCAGGTGACCAGTGCAGTATCAGACAGGCAATCAGCAGGGGAGAGGAAGAGAGAAGGCATAAGCAAAGAGAAAGGTCTTGAGTGCTTCCGGAATAGTTATTGTTTTTAGTCCAATAAAGCGTAAGTCCACCTTATTGTCCTTTTTATGGCATTCCTGCCAATGGACAGATAAGGGTAACTTAGGATCCTCTTTATTCAAGGCACTAAGGTGTTCCCTGATATGGATCCTTAATTCACGGATAGCACTTCTAACATCCACACACACACACACACACACACACACACACACACATGGACGCACACACACACACACACACACACACACACAGACTATGCAATAAACCACACATTCTGTCCTACAATTCACAAAATCTCTGATCTTGAAATCCTCTTAAATTTTGATGTAACCACGTCTTTGTGGTTTCCAATGGTTTAAAAATGAAGGACTCATTGAGTTGTAAGTGTAGATGCCTTAGTATTTACGATATTTGGCCTGTCAGTTATGTAATTACTCAGATCTGAATCTAATGTCAAAGGGCCTCATTACGACCCAGGCGGTAAGTTACCGCCTGGGCCGTGACTTTACCACCATGGCGTAAACTATGTTTACGCCATGGTGGTAGGCGGACTTACCGCCCCATTCCAACCTTGGCGGGGCGGTAAATCCCCATTTTCCCATTTTCCCTTCCCCATTCCCATTTTGCCCCATAGGGCATAATGGGAGTGGGGAAGGCGTTAATTACGCCACCGTAAATTACGGTGGCGTAATTAACTCCATGGTCCCTTAGCGCCATGGATTTTAACACCTGCTAAAAGCAGGTGTTAAGTCCGTCATGGCGCTAAGGGACCTCGTACTCAGGCGGTAAGGGTCGGCGCTGTTTACGCCGCCGTAAAACCCTTACCGCCTGAGTCGTAATGAGGCCCAAAATATTCAAATGCTTTTGGAATATTCAATATATTTTGTATGAGTAATCATTCTGACAACCTTTGAATATTGTAGTCTGTTTTTGATCTAAGCACATATTGTCGATTCATTTTAGTAATATTTCTTCTTGCCTGTTCCAACATTCTCACAGTGTAACCTCATTCTTAAGATCTCTTATCTAGCACTTTACATTCTCTCCCAAGCTCATCATTTTCTCTACCATTTCTTCTTGCCCTAACATATTCTCCAGTTGGCATATTTTGGATCACACTGGATTAATGACAACTGCTCGCCAATAAAACAGAATTATCCTCAGTTCCTGTACGTTTAGACATAATAGAGTTTCTTTTGACAAATAAATGTGCATCAAGGAAATCTATTTCCGTGAGGTGAATGTTGCTGGTAAATTCAATGCCGAACTCATTCTTGTTCACATACTATACAAATTCCTTTAACATTCCCTCACTACCCAGCCAAATTACGAAAACATCATCTATATACCACACCCAAAGTTTCACGCGTGAGCCAAAGGGATTATCGGAGTATATAAAGACATTCTCATTGCACTCCATGAAGAGATTAGCAAGTGATGGTGCATAATTGTTCCCCGTGGCTACACCTCAAATCTGTTTATACAAGCCACTGTTGAATAAAAATATGTTATTACACAAAGTAAATTCCAACATCTCTTTAACATAGTAATGTGCAAAAAGTAAGATGCAGATCTATTAGCATAAGTATAATCAATTGTCTGTAATGCCAATTGACGTTCTATGGATGTATATAAAGCTTTGACGTCCATTGTTACAAAGCAGAAGTATTCTGCCCTCTCAAACCCTTCTATTATCTCTAATAGATGCATGGTACCTCTCAGAAATGCTGGTCGTTTAGGAACTTCTTTAGATATGATTGCATCCATCTCGCCTAGAAACACTTGTGTACAGGCGCGTTAAAAATGCCACATCATGTCATATATTGTATCATATGTACTTGGAGTATTTCTCTGTGATCCAACCCATATCACTAACTATGGGTCGTCCCTCTAGTATCAGATCGTATACTTTATGTACTTTAGGCAAAACATTTAATTGTTGGCAATCTAGGGTTTTGTGATGCAAGATATATTTTGTCCTCATCAGTCAACACTACAGTTCGAAACCATGTATCTATTAAATAATCTGCCTCCTTTATGATCTCCTTCATCGTGTTAGTTTTTAGTTTTTCATAGCAACCCGGTACCATATTAGGTTTTTCTGCCATTGCTATGTAGTCCGTCCTGTCCATTACAACATTTCCCCTTTTATCAGCTGGTTTGATTATAATCTGGTCATCATTTTTTAGCAAGATCAGAGCTTGTATCTCAGTTCGAGTCAAGTTATTGTATTTAGATTTACATCTGTCCGGATCCAACAATGTATGTATATCCTGAGTAACAGCTTTGTGGAACAAATCTATTGCATGTTCATTCCCAAAGAAAGGTATAAACCTAGATTTCACATCCATCTCTACATTTGTAAGAAGCTTAGGATCTATATCTAATTAGTTTAGGATGTCCAATTCCCAGACCTTCTCAGTATCCTCCAATGATATCAGTAGATATGTATTAACTATATCAGTGACTGACAGTTCACTGTCTGGTTCATTTCTTTGTTCTCTAACCGTTTTCAAAACCTGTTGATGGAACAGCATCTTCAATTTAAGTTTTCTGGTGAATTTAAAAAGGCCTTTTTGTGTATTATTCCAATTACTCTGCAGAGTTGGTGCAAAGGACATCCCTTTGTTGAGGGCTGTTAGTTCTGCCTCACTTAAGTCTCTATGTGAGATGTTCATAACTAAATTCATTGTCTTTGTGTCCGTTGCTGTTTCTGAGACCAAGATCTGTTTATTTTTGTCCTCCCATTTGGATCATCCTCCTCTAACTCTTCTCCCACCTCTGGTTCCACGTCTGGTTCTTTAACAGTTATAGGGCCTCATTACGAGGTGGGCGGTAAGGGGTTAACGGCGCCGGTAATGGTGCCGGCGTCGTTTCCCCCTTACCGCCCTATTACGAGGTCTCCTCGCGGGACCCGCAAAGGGCGCCTGGTAAAACCAGGCGTCCTTAGCGGGTCCCGCGAGGAGACCAGGGAGCTAACAATGGGCCTGTTATTAAGGGCTCGAATGGGAATGGGGATGTACCGAGTCCGGGTTCCTCGTATGAGGAGTTACCAGGTCCTCCAAGGTTGGAATGGCCCGGTAAGTCCTCATTTGAGGAGCCCAGACCCGGTATGCGTTAGGGAGGTATCCATGCCGCAAATTGCGGCATGGTTACCTCCAACCTCGGAATGAGGCCCATAGTATTTGTAACTAGCGAATCCTGGATCCTTACTCTTTTGGTTGAGGCTTTGAAGTTGCCTTTCTTTATTCTTTTCAGTTGTTCTAATACACTTTTTTTATTCACTGTCTCTCTGCTTCCTGAATTAACCTCGCCCACTTCGGGATCACTCTCTGGGTCTGAACAAACTGGTGAAGTTTGTGGAGTGCTCTCCCCCCGGAATGACCATACCCACTATCGTCATACTTGAAAAGTATATACTCTATCCACATGGTTATCCTGTTCATCTCGGAATGAATTTTTTTAATTTTCTTAGTTTGACTTTGTTTTGATGTGCCTTTAAGATTTCATACATTTTCAAATAATTGTTCGCAATAGTTGTGGATACTGCATTCATTAGCTCAATTTCTTTTTTCACTTCTTCTATTTGCTTCACTACTCTATCATGTTCCCTCGGGGCATGTTGAATGAGAAGGTCCATCATAGTCATTGAACATTGATTCAGATTCTCTTCCCATTTTTCAACCAAGTCTGCAACATGTGGATTATTACAATCTGGAAATATTAGTATTCTCAAACCTTGAAGAATTAGTTGTTGTTCGAAATATTGCCTTTTTTGAGAGTCGTTCTAATATTTCACATCTTTGTCTCAGTGTTTCATTAGTTTATATGGTATTTTTAAAGGCACTATGTGTGCTTCCCCCTTATGAAAAGAGAGCTTTTATATCCTCGTCTCTTGAAGTCAGATAATCTGTCATGTTGTTATATATTTAGTTGGTATTTGAGAGCTCGAAATTGAGTAAAAATTGAAATTCAAGATAGGGCGGGCAGGTACTTGCCCAAGCTTCCTCCCCCAAAAAAGTTGTTTTGTTCTAATTCCTCTTTAGAATGTAATACTTCTGATATAGAGGTACAGGCAGGCACTGGTCCAAGAAAGTGACACTAACCCAATGTCACTGCACATACAAAATTAAACAAAACACTAGACCACATGCGCCACACCCTATTAACATAACATTGGTATACAGAATGATTGTAGAAGCTGCAAAATTCTGTTTTTATGTGCATATGTTCTTTACTGGATTGCCAACACATGTTTGACCTCTTCAATAAGGTCTTCCTCAGGGCTACAATGCCAACAACCAAATACATATTGAGACAAGAGATTATGGGCCTCATTACGAGGTTGCCGGCAACCAGCCGGTGCTACCAGAGGGTTTCTGGCAACATCGTATTACCGTTACCACCATCTGACATCCCGCTGCTACCACAATATCACTGGAGGCAGCGGTACAGTAAGTTCCCATTCCCATGAAGTCCTAAACTCCATAGGAGTGGGAACCCTGAAGCACCGGCACCGTTGTTAACGGTGCCAGGGCTTTAGTGATAAACCTGCCTGTAAGGGCCTGAATTCCCGACAGAGCAGGCCTGCTGGTAGTTCAGTGCCTCTACCGGCAGACTCGCTGTGAACCGATCTGCAAAAGGTGCCAGTGGCTTGTTACCGGCACCTTTATTTCCAGACTGGGTCACTTATAATGAGGCCCTATATATGTAACATAAAAAGTATATATGATTACATTGCCATCATATAAGAATAGAATATTGCACATATTACATGGCCATCAAATAATTATCAATAGTCAAAGTAACTTGTTACGGGCACCTTTATTTGCAGACCTGGTCACTTATAACGAGGCCCTATATATGTAACATAAAAAGTAAACATGTTTACATTTCCATCATGTAAGAACAGAATATTGCATTTATTACATGGCCATCAAATAATGATCAATAGTCACAAAATAATCAGGCAACAGGTGTCCACATTCAAACACAATGTACAGCAATTAAAAAAACAGCAAGTGAAAAAACAATACAAAAAATGCCGGACCGCAAATGGGTTGAGGTGAGAAGAAAAGGAAATATATATGCATATTAATTACTATTGGAACAATGTAATGGTTGTCAGGTTATTCAGCACCTTCACCTGCAGTGCCCCACCCAATAAATAATGTGGATTAATTCATACCTTCACTGTTACAGACATGTTACCACCACCAGACCAACCTAAGCATGTCTATGTGTAATTATGCCCAGAGCAATCCCCTAGTGTATCAATGTTAGTTGTACTACACACACATTGAACCCTCACCACAAAAGCCCAGATTCATGATGCTAAAAACCAACCCATAAAATAAGCCATGCCTCATAATTACCATCAATAATTACTGAATATAGGTCTCTTCCTCACTCAGTCCAATTTGTGCATTTTCACCGCAGTGTTTAACTCATAGACCCACTCCAACAGTATTATAACCCTACAAACATATATATATACACATTGAGGATTTCCCTATCTAGGAACACCATCTTACTACTCAGTTCATCTCTTATTGTTAGCCAATATATTACATCAATGAATTATGCAACATTGAACTCTGCTCTTATGTGTCAATACATACTTCTTCAAGTACTACTACAACATGTTCTGAAAACCAAACAAATCTTTCAACATGGGCTTATTTATGATCAGCACCCTAATAGCCAATTCATGGAGTTACCCTTCATCAAGTTAAGACTCTTGACAAGCTGGGAAGATAGCTCAGCGGGTTGAGCGCTGGCTGCTGCAATCTGAGCGTGATCTGCAGGTTGCAGGTTCGTTACTGGCAAGGCCAACTTAGCCTTTCATCCTTCCGAGGTCGATAAATGAGTACCAATTTTGGTTGGATGATACTGTATGTAAATATGTGCTCTGTAATGGGCTTTGGATTAAGGCGCTATATAAATAACACATCATTATCATTGATGGTGAGGGTGCTCTTTGCCTTATTTTCAAATGTAGATATTACCAACTTCAAACCTGCTCTCAATAGCGATCAATTCAGAATTGTGCTTAATCAAGTTTCTATAAAACAACATCAACAATTAGGAGAGAACCACTTACATGATCTTAACTGTTCTGTAAATATAACTCTAGTACATTAAAGTCACCGGTTTCCCAAATTCACCCTTCACCCAACTACTTACATCAGGAGTGTCTTGATCCTAATGGATCTTCTTGCAGTGTTCTGCATATCAAAAGAACCGCCATTTTGGATTCCGATGCATTGTATGTATTCTGACATCAATGGCATCAGGTGCACGGCGTCTGACGTCATAGCAAAAGCGCAGTACATTCCTCCTACTCGAGCCACTTGTACTTTCCATTCAAATCCTGGTTCTAACACCTACCTCAATAGGCAGGAAAGGAGCTTTGATTCCTTTTCCATCAAAGGAGCTGGGACAATAAGAGAGTCCCTTGTAATCAGTGGCTTCTTAAGATGAATGTAGGTATACACATTTTCAAAGTATCAGGCTAGGCTATTCTTCCCAAAAGACAATAAGTTAAGGGAATGTGTATCATCTATATTTCCCTCAGAATCATGTAATACCAGGAAAAGACAAATTGATAATGTCTTTGCTACTAGAGATAGAATTTCCCATGTATATCTCTGCCTATATTATACCTGAGCAAGGACCCAGATTTAGGATCTATCCCCTTATATCTAGTTGAAAGGAACTGAAACTTATCATAATCCATTTTTCAACCACTGCTCATGAAATACATTGAGGAGATAGATTGGACAGGTTTATGTATGATGAATATTGGCAGTCATGGCATCAGGAGAGAAATACACCTGCAAATGCTTTGAGTAACCCCAGATATTTATTTTCTACTTGTGAAATTTACAAACCTTCTTCTAGTAGAATTAAACAGGAAGATCACCAGAACACCATGTTATATTACATGAAGAAAGAGAGTTGTTGCTTTAACCTTGAACCCTTGTGTAAAACAAAAAGGGAACATTCTCAGACTACCCTGTTATACTGTTTTGAGAAAGGTACTATTTGCTCAGAACTTGAACCTCTTTATCAAGAGCAAGCAAGTGATATTTGGAGTGTGGAGGAAGAACAAAACCATGAACCTTTTGAGAAGACTATCAGATTTAGTGATAGAAGGAGATTATCATATTTAGTGATAGACGATCAAATGGCTGTACTTCTTCCTCTCTAACTAAACGTTTTCCACACATAAGGAGAAAGATACATCCTTACCTCCAGGTTTTGATATATCTCAAAAATCTACTTCTAGAGGTTGACAAGAAAATACTTCTCCTTTTAAAGATCTAGGTTTTTCTGAAAGAGATGTATCTCCTGAGTCAAGGTGTTTGCGATGTGGAAGTTTCGAACCACATGAATATGGATGTAGAGCTTATCGTCCATACAGAGTTCCAGAAAAATGAGTGCGAAGAGGAAAAACAAGCAACTTCTGAAGATAGTATGTCATCTGTAAACTTGTCTAAATAGAGGATGGGATAACATGTTTTGTACTGGAGAGAAAACTAATTACAGAATACCTGTAGTAGTTCAAGGTGAACCAATATGGGCCCAGTTAGATACTGGAAGTAAACACTCTGCTAAAAAAGCTAGTCTTCTTCTATCTAGTTGGAAAACTATGGCTTATAAAGAAATACATTGTGTACATGGTCAAATAGACAAACATCCTTTAATCATTCTTGATGTTACCATTCTAGGGGAGAATTTTTCCATATTAGTGACAGTAATACCTAATATGCCTACATCTTTGGTTTTGGGCAGTGAAATTCCATGCTTCAATGAATGGATTTTTCACATAGCTCAAATGAAATTGAGAACTGAGACAAAGTCTATTATTCAAAAGGAAGGGTGAAAGGTTTCATATTCCCCCTGTGATTCATGGGTCCATGGAGATTTCTTTAACGATTATCTGGTTTGGGACTGGGAAGTTGGTGGACCTACTAAGAATATGGGGAAGGCAGACTTAGGAGGGGAAAAGGAACCTGGACTGGGAGGTCAGGTCTTTAGGGGGAGGGTATGTGAAGAATCCTACTGATCCCTCACTGAAACCCTGAATAAAGTCTCCTCCTAGGTGGCCAGGGGAAGGCAGACGCTTCCTGATCCCAACCCTGGGGGTGGTCTACTGTGGGAGGATCACCTGGGAGGAGACAGGGCCCAGGGTGGTTAGGAGATTCCGTGGGATGAGACACAGTATTTTCCCTCTGACAGGAAGATTATAATCACTGTACGTGAAGAGGTTATGGCTTATTGTCATTTTAATGTCTCTCAACCTCATATGAGATGTAAGGTTGTGAACCCTAGGGTTATAAAATTAGAATACACTATACCGAAAGAAATATCCTTTTTGGTATCCCAAACTAAACACCTTTCTCAAACTCAAGGGTACAATGTAAAGGATTATGGACATGTTTTCTTCAATAAAATAACTTCCTCTGTAATAGCTAATCCTCAGAACCCCTCTGTTAAATGCCTTAAAGAAATTAAATCTACCCTTATAGTTAATGTGGAAGTTGAACAACCTAACTATAGTGGAAGAGACTACAAGTCCCAGAATCCTAGAGGTACTGAGATGAAGAGGGGGGATGAAGAGGTATGCAGATGTGGCAGTCAGACAATGAAGCCCAGTAGCTATTGCAGTAGTCAGACAATTAAGGCTAATGACCCACACTTGAAGCCTATTATTGAACCTCAGAGGTATAAAAGGCACCACCAGGAAAGGAGGAGTAGAAGGAGATGGGATGAGAGCTGGAAGGCTGGCTGTATCAGCAGTAGCAGACGAGAAGCATAAGGCTGGCAAATCACAAGAAAGTGGAAGAACAGAAGGGACACAGGAGCATGGAGACAGCAGATTTCCCCTGCAAGCTCTGGAAGAGTCCTGTTTTCCAAACTCTTAAGTGCAGAGGCTGCGCAACAGAAGACGTGCAGGAGGCTGAGATTTCCCCATGTGAGCCTTGTTGACATGATTGCAGAGCCATGGAAGTACAGGAGACTAAGGCCAGAAGCAGAAGGCAAGCCGAGGGTCTCAGGAGAAAAGGAACTTCCAAATCAAGTGGCCGGACCGGAGATATCCATGCTGGAGAGGGGTGTGGGACCCCAGCGAGTCAGAAGTAGTAGTAGAAGCAGAGCAAGTCAGGAAAGCAGTGCAACCCACAAAACAAGTGTAATTGAAGCATGGTGTTCAGATACACTGCGCAAGCCTTGCTGGTAACTATAGTCAGCTCCTAACTGACTTGCGCATTGTTAAATGGGAGTAAAAGCTTTTAGTTATATCAGAAGTCTTACTAACAATGGAATTGTAGCACTCACGTATAACAATGAAGATCACTATTCGTGTGAGAAGCTAAAGTACTTGAAACCCATTGTTGATATATTTGAAGACTGTTGCTGTATAACGAAGTGGTTGCCTGTCCCTAATTAATACAAGGGAATGTTTCATAAACCATTACCGAATACCGGCATTGTGCATATATGAGTTACAATTTACAAAGTGTGAAAACTACTTGAAAGAGAGGTCGCGTGTGCCTAATTATAATTCCCAAAGGAAGTCAGAATCTCATCCTTTACCGTTACATGGGAATGTAATTCATTATTCAACTTTAAACCCTAAAATCTACTTGAAGGAGAGGTTGTGTGTGCCTAATTCTATTTTCACTTGCGTGACTGAACTCTATACTGTATCCAGAAGTGACATTTGTTCTATTTCAAAGAAGTAAAGAGTCTAAAGCCTTGGACAGAAGAACACGCATTACCCCAAGTCAAGAGGCATCCCCTTTATATAGTAAAACTGTCTTGCCAAGAGACATCTAACTGCAAAGTGAAGTAGTTAACAGTCGAGTGGCATAAGAAACAAGTACCCCATTGGTATCTGAAGCTGAGAGAGTAGGACATTAGCTTCTGGGTAATTACTTGGGCTGATGATTGGCAGAAAGGTGGGAGTAAAGCTGGGGAAGGGGAATAAAATGCTTATGAAGAATACTCTGAAGTAGAAGACGACCTGTGGTGCGAAAGACTGCTGAGCTTGAAAGGAGATAGTCTTATGGGCAGAAGCATGTTGTTCTTGTAGTAGTTAGACAGACAGAAGAGGCAAAGAGGCTACCCCTTTTAAAACCATTAAAGGGAAGAGTGCCTTGCCTACTTGAAGAGGTTGAAGTGTCTGGTCAAAATCTACTTAATAATTACTGAGCAGTAGTAGTAATACAGTAGTAGTAACACTTGCACTGTGGTGATATATTAAGCTGCCAGCAGATGTCACATTGAAGTGGTTTGAAGAAGTAACGTACTGTGGGACAAAGGTCCCTGTTCTCATATTACCAACAGTATAAGTGTGGTTGTTGGAAATAGAAGCAGCAGCACAGAGAAAGCATCCTGACAAATATGTAAATGAAAAAGTCTTAAAGAATTGTGTATTATTGACATTTAGAGAATATTGTACTTTCTTTTGAACTGTGGCAAATTATTTTGAAGAAGAGACAATCTATCATCATAACCAGGACGACTATAGGTTCTTTTTCTTTTTTTGGAAGTTGGAAAGGGATCTTTTCATCCAGGAACAAAAGAGTTGTTACCAGTAGATTTTTGGTGTTGAACTTTTGCTTTGACTTTTAACTTTTAAGAACTGGCTCAAAACTTTTCTTTTCTTGGGAACACTGGACACAGATGATTGCTACACTGGGCTACGAGCACAAGGCGGAGCATCAACGGCTGGCACACAAGCTATGCATACCCACTTTCATGGGTCCCGGGGGCCTGTGGAGTGCCCTTGGAAGTAGTGTGGAGAAGGGATATCAAGAGAAAAAGGGAAGGGTTGGAGAGGGAAAAGCCAAGTGGGGAGGATGTTGCGAAGGGAAGAGAGAGTTAGAGAGACTGGCGAGAGGGGAGAGGGAGAGGAAAGAACGGGCAGCTGAGGAGAGTTAAGAGAGAGTGGGGGGTGAGAGAAACAGTTGGTGGGGAGATAGTGGAAGAGGGGAAGAGAAGCGGCTCGTAGAGAGGGTGTGGGCTGCGGGAAGGGGGATGAGACTTGGGCCCAGGGCAGCCCAGACACAGGCAACAGACCCGTGTGAGGGTGAAGAGAGAGAAAGAGAGAGTGAAGAGAGGGAAGAAGAATGAAAAGGAAAGAAAGGGAAAGAGAACAAGAAAGAGAGTGAAAAAGAGAAAGAGAGATAGAGAAAAAGAAACGGACAGAGAGAGAGAGAGAACAAGAGAGAATGAGAAAGAGAGCAAGAGAGAAGGAGAAAGAAAGAGAGCGGGAGAAAAAAGGAAAGATAAAGAGAGAAACAAAGAGAGAGGGAGGAAGAGAGAGACAAAGAGAGAGGAAGAGACAGAGGGAGATAAAGAAAGAGAGTGTGAAAGAAAGAGAGTGTGAAAGAGAGAGAGAAAAAGAGGGAGAGAGAGAGAGAAAGACGGAGAGAATACCTTGTTCAGTGAATGTCATGTTCCGGTGTAATAATACTTGGATCTCGCCCCTGCTTAAAAAGACAGGTTGATGCCTGTTAAATCCCCTGAATTGTAGGCCAATTTCCAACTCTTCTTTTCTGCTAAAGATCCTTGACTGCATAGCCTATGCACAAGTCATGACGCACCTTAACAACAACAAGATCCTGAACAAGTGGCAATCAGGATTTAGGGAAAACCATGACACGGAGACTGCCCTTCTGGATCTTAAGTCCAGCCTTCTCTGTATCATGGACAATGGGCAGACAGCCCTATTGATGCTGCTGGACCTCTCAGCTACCTTCAATCTGGTAGATCACACACTATTGCTTTCTCGGCTGAGGAAGTTGGCAGGGTTCTCTGGATCAGGAGCCCGCTGGGTTAAATCATTTCTTAACAAACGATGGTGCAAAGTTAGCAGCACCTCGGCTGATGTAAAACTTGGTTTGCTCACACATGGGGTACCGCAGGGGGCATGTCTGTCCCCCACTTTTTATACAATTTTTACTGTCCCATTTCTTGACCTCCTGGAGGAAAATAAAATCAATTTCACTAATTACGCAGATGACACACCGTGTGTTATCTCTCTCTCGGGCAATCACACAGAGGATGAGAAAATGAGAAACCATGAATCGGATATATGGATTGATCCAACGTTGGATGTGCAATAATGGGCTAGCACTGAACACTGGCAAAACCGAATTGATGGTGGTAGGCACTATAGCAAAAACCAGTAAAATGGGAAATGAGTATGCCCAGTTCAGAATTGACGGCTGCGACATAGAAACCAAAAACAAAGTGAAATTCTTAGGGGTCTACATTTACTGTAACCTCAATGTGAAGGCACAGGTCAGCAGCCTGGTGTCCTCAGCCTCATACTACATTAAACTACGAACCCAAGCAGGCCCTTTTATCTCTAGACCAAATTGTGAGATGTTAGCTAGGACCTTAATTGGGGCAGTCTGCTTGCTGGTCTGGCTAAGTCTGACATAGGTCGCCTTTAAGTGATTCCGAATAATGCAGTTAGAACCATTATGGATCTCAAAAGAAGGGATCATGTCTCAGAGGCTAGAAGGAGCCTACACTGGCTCCCTATAGAGGTCAGAATTGACTTTTGCCTTCTGATAACAGAGAAATGCTTGACAGGATCGTCACCTTTATATTTGACTGAAGTGTTGGAGACTAAACTAAATGCATGCAATCTTAGATCTAACAACACCAACCAACTCAGAGTCCCAGTACATAGAATGACCCAGGTAAAAAAGGGAGCGTTCTTTGTGGCGGCTCCCTTGGCATGGAATGATATCCCCCTGGTATCAGGGAAGAGAAATCAACAGCCCTGTTTAGGAAAAGACCAAAGACTTTTCTGTTTAGATAGTGGAGGATTCTGGCACTGTCCTTTGACGTTGTTTAGATTTGTGTCTCTGTACCTTCTGACTCGTTACGTTATTTGTCTTAGCTGTTTCAGCTTTTATGTTTGTCTGTGTTGTTGCACCCTTAAGCCTCCGGGTCAGTGGTGCACAATATAAATGCAATAAAGTAAAGTAAAGATGGGGAAAGAGGGAAGAGCAGGGACAGAGGTGTCCAGGAAGCCCACTGGTGGCAAAATAGAGCATGTTGGGGAGAAAGGGGAGCAAGGGCAGGGAAAAGCGAGAAGCGGAAGTGCCGACAGGAAGAAGGGTACCTGCAAAAGGGCCTCTGCAACTTCAATGCCCACAAACACGTCCAGCACATCACTGCCAGAAACCAAAAAGCGCCCTGTTATTCTCTCCACACATTTATTAGGCAGTCGCTTCCCCGCCCCCCTACAGAGCCCTCCCACACCCACTCCCATGATGAACAAAACAGGGGGAACTGGTTTCTGGGCTGCTCCCAGGGCCTAAGGAGGCTTGGTGACAGGAAGGGGAAGGGACATAACAGGGTGTACAAACACAGGCAGGGACAATCAATTGATGTTACTGGGGAGGGGAGGAAGTTCTTAGGAAGAGATGAAAGGGCCAGCCCTACGCTGCAGATAACAAGGGCATTAAAGCTGGCAGCTGGTACCTGGGTTGGGAACAGGTTTGACTGGGATCTGTGCTGTTCCTAGGTCCCAAGGAGGCAGGAAGAGAAAGGGAAATCAGAGGGTGTAAGACAAGTAGGAGGGACAATAGATGAATGCTAGATTGCTGTTTCTGGGGAGGGGAGGATGTTCTCAGTAAGAAATGAAAGGGTCAGTCCTATGCTGCAGATTGCACTGGCTGTAAAGCTGGCAGCTGTTTCCTGGGCAAGCAACAGGTTTAGTTTTCAGGAGGAGTGGCCAGGGAATGGACACCCTTTGTCTGGGCAGGAGCATGGCTGGAGGTCTAGCGCCCCACACATCCCCATACTTATACACACAGCGTAGGGCACACAAAGTGGAAGAACAGAAGACTTAAACATAATAGCAGGAACTCAACACAGGTACACATAGCAAAGCAGGGTCACACATATACACACCCTAAAGACACAACGGGCCTCATTACGAGTCAGCCGGTCCAGAAAGAACGGTGGTCTTAAATCCGCCACCACCGTTCTTTCCGGACCGGCTGATTAAGAGTCTTGCAAGCGGGAGGTGTCACTCCAGCCAGGTCTGACCTGGTGGGTTTAACACCACCCGTCTGCAGGTGGACATGGAAACACCTGCACCATTACAGCATGGTGCCAGTATTTCCGCTTCCCCATTCCCATGGAGTCCTCTGGGACTCCATGGGAATGGGGTATGTTCTCCTGTGTTTTTATTTTGTCCTGTATTTGGTAATGGCATTGACGCTTCACTGTACTAAGTTTTCCAGCGTTGCCTGTTCACTTTGCCTTGTACTTTTACTTCATGGTCTCTGTAGTTGCTTGTCTCCTGGCAAACAGGTCATTGTCTGCCTTTTACCCTGTATTTTACGACACTGTATGGGTAGCAGACATTGGGCCTCATTACGAGTCGGGACTCCATGGAAATGGGGATTAACAGAATTCCGCCTTTGGAATTACCGGGTCACCGGGGTTGTAATGCCCCGGTGATTCCGGCAATCTCGGAGGCGGAATAGTAATACGAGTCTGGCGGTAACCTGCCGGAATTTTCTATGTTTAGAAAAGATGGCTTGCATAGTACACAAACCATAGTAAGGTACGCACACAAATATATAACATTTATATATATTTGTGTGTATACCCTACGATCTGCGTACTTTTTAGGCCACGCCGCTCCCACAAGCCACGCCCCCAAATGAGGGCCCCCCCTCGATTTCTTACCCCACTTAAAGCCCTGTGTGACACCCAAAGTGCTTTGCTCCCAAAGAAGTTGAGGCGACAGGAAAGAGAAAGAGAGACAGAGAGAAACAAAATGGTGGAAGTCTCCTTCCATTTACCAGAGCACTCCGGCCTACCCTAATCCCACTCCTCCCCCTCTCACTAAGAGCAAAGGCCTTCAGAGATGCAGTAGCCTGATGTGAGGCTACTACTTTTGAATGGGGTACTGCTTTGAAGCCCAGGTCCAGGACATCTGGGCATCTGTCTCTGGCAGAGGGTGTTACCTGCCAATACAACGACATCAAAGAAGAGGCCTGGTCTTGAAGGTTCCCGTCCTGCCAATGACTGACCAGAACACACATCAGCATCCAAAGCAGAGCTGGCTCACAGGAGCTGACACATGTGCGATATCAATTGGGATATGGCAGCCATGATCATAAGTAGTGCTATGCACTATGCCTAAACTCAGGCATCTCTTTATTTTAGAGATCACTATGCCACCATCAGCGGTTTCTTATAATCATTGTAGTTTTTGTACACGGGGGCAATATCTTAAATG
The DNA here is from genome assembly GCF_040938575.1 of Ambystoma mexicanum. Lineage (NCBI taxonomy): Eukaryota > Metazoa > Chordata > Amphibia > Caudata > Ambystomatidae > Ambystoma > Ambystoma mexicanum. The sequence goes on along the minus strand of NC_090921.1, from coordinate 1,023,846,886 downwards.
ATGCCACTGCACCGAAAAGACTTGGCTATCACTGCGGATTTCGAGTGTGCCTCTTGTGACTTTTGAACCTGCTCTATGCCACGGGTAGAGCAGGAGCTGCTGATCAGTCTATAGATGCTGCAGGGCACAAGTACACTATGGTTTTGGCATGGAGTTGATGTAAAAGTAGAATCTGGTTAGCAGATTGTCCTTATCTATAAAAAGTTAAATGTGTCACATTTTGGGAGATTTGCATATTCACATATGGTGTGTGAAGTAATTTGGAGGATAGCAAGGTTTGGACTTCAATCTTCAACTGTGCCTACTACAACTTAATTCAATTCGTTATGCTCCCTGGTACCTGTGCTGATGACAAGGAGACAAAGGGGGGTTAGTTGGAAATAGGAAAACTATCATTGTAATCCTGCACCAAGTATTTTGAATCACTACAAAAAGCCATGTATGTATAGTCGGAAGCAAGTCAATATCTATGCCTATCTGTTCACATTATATTTGCTACTTTTGTAGCGTCATGATGTAAAAGGAAAGGGTGCCGGGTGGTATCATAGTGTGCATCATTGCAGAGGTGTTGAGAGTTTTGGAACGGCTTTCGACTCTTTCCTGGCGTTAGCTATGGGCCACTGAGAACAGCTTGAATACAAAGGCTGCACTACGTGCTACGTCGGCCACGTATGTTGCTGATACAGAACGTTGCGTACATGATGCGTGTCTGAAATGTACATGAAATGCCATGACTACATAGAAGGCCTCATTACGAGTTTGCCGGTCCGCTAACAACACTGCCGGTAAGCTACCGCCACCAATGTTACCGGACCGGCAAACTACGAGTTGTGCTTGCGGGTGCCTTTCTGCCCACCAGGTCTGACCTGGCGGGCAGACCGGCACCCGCGAGCATAACACGACAGATGCACCGGCACCATTCATGAATGGTGCCGGTGCATCCAACCTCCCCATTCCCGTTGAGCCCTATTGGCTCAAATGGGAATGGGGAGTAATGGGTACCGGCACCCGGCGATGGGTAATTACCGGGTCCGCCGGCGTCGGCATACCCCCGTAATTGCCCATTGCCAGTCATTTCACGAGTTTGCGGCAGACGTGCCGGTTTTACCGCCAAACTTGTAATGAGGCCCAGAGACAAAACAAACTATTTAATAAACATGTGACCCAAATAGTTATTAAAGAGGAGAAAAGGGGAAGAAACTCCCCGAGGTAGGCTCAAAATCTGTGTCACTGATCACAATTATGTGATAAATAAGTTCCACAAAACACTTGTACTTAGACCATTATCTATATTTTTGGGGAGCTGAATCCATTTCTGCTCGATTTTACATAGTGTTTTGTCTCTGTCTCCACCACGTACCAAATGCCTTAACTTGTATCAAAAAACAAAAAATATCACTTGGCTCGTGGTTCAGTTGTACATAATGCTCAACCACAGATTTGTCTGGCACCTTATTTTTCTAGTCTATGTTCGTTTGTTCAGGCAGAGATCCCTGTCAGTATGTCTTGCTCTTTTCTTGCTCTCCTGATAGTTTTAGAAGTGCAACCTCTCATTGTCAGTCTCGTGTGTAAATCCTCAGAGCGTGTCGCAAAATCTATGCTTGAGGAACAATTCCTCTTAATCCTCAGGAATTGTCTATATGGACCATTTTCCTTGAGTGATTTTGGATTGAAAATAAAAAAAATGTAGCAGTGTATTTTTGGTATTACCCAAATTGATGGAAAACATTTGAATGAATGGTAGATTTGACTGAATGTGGTCACTACCATTAGTTCGAATTTTTGTGGTCAATTTGAATCCGAAAATACTGAACATGAAGACCGGGGGTTGTGGGGATGTCCCCCCGCTGACCATGTTCGGTATCTTCACATTCGGGGATTGCAGGGGTGTCCCCCGCATCTTTAGCATTGGTAGCGGGGGACAGAAATTGCTTGGGCCCCTGTTTTTAATGAACGGTCAAAACAGGGGCCAGAGCAGTTACACTGCGGGCAGTCCACCCACGAACAAATCATTTGCGGGCAGACAACCCAGATCCCAGATCTGTATGTGGAATATTTACCACTGCTGTTGTTTTTCATTAACCAGCAGTCTAGAAAATGGAGGGATACCTCGTTGAAACTCATGGTAAATTTCAGATTAATGTCTTGTGTGTTCTACCACTCATAAACACTTCTTTAGTCTCCTTCCAAATCATTAATAGGTCATCAATACATCTATACCACTGTGTTAGATGGAGTTTATGAAGGTTCATCTCTGTATAGATGTACAAAGTCTCAAAATGATCAACGTACAGGTTTGCGATGTCGGGGTCGAAAGTCGCACCCATGTTGGTCCCTTTGACTTGTTTGTGTAACTGATTTTTAAACCGGAAGACCTTTTCTGATGACATCTCAACTGGCCAGTTGAAGGATGCTCGTATAGAGGGCTTCTGCATCAAATGTTACCAAAAGATTGTTTTGTGCAATCCTGGTATCTTTCAGGATATTAATTATGTCAGTGGTGTCTTTTATGTAAAATGTCATCTTTGTCATGAATGGCTTTGGGTAAAAGTCAACATGCATAGAGATTGGTTCAAGCAGGGACCCTATTGCAGACACCATGAGTCTACCTGGAGGGGTATGGACCTTGGGCAGAATATAGCAGGCTGGAATTACTGGGTGTGTTTTATTAAGAAATTGTTTCTCTTCCATTTCAATCCAGTCTTCTTCTAGTGCAAATTGTGTGAGACTCGAAATCTCCTCGCTCAACCTTTTGGTGGGATCTATATCTAGTTTATGATAATGATTAGTGTTCCCCCAAAAGGCGTAATGCCTCGTTTGCATAATCTGCTCTATTCCATACAACAATAGCACCCCCTTTGTCTGCTGGCTTGATGATCACATCATCCTATGATTGTAAGGCCTTAAGCCCACCCTTTCACCGCTAGTGAGATTTTCTCTGGTGTTATTATTGGCCACCACGAATGTTTTTACTTGTCTGAGGATTTTGCTTTCAAAAGTTAGGATTCCAGGGCATAGGGACGTGACCGGTGTTGTAAATGTTGAGGGGGTTTTAAACCTGTGATGCCACCTTCCCTCTCATCTGAAGAATAATATTTCAATCTTACTGTAAGGAAAAACCATCTAAGCTCACCTTCGATCAGGAAACTATCTGCTCTAGTGGTAGGTACAAAGCAAAGTCCTTTATGAAGGATATTTCATAAATCGGCGCATTTTAAGAGTCTGGTTGTCACCGGTTTGTGCAAGGTGTGCGCCGTCTGCCGTGTCTCCTCATTCAGAAGATTAAGGTATTACTTCCCCTTCACATGTATGACATACTTAAACATATTGGGGTGCTATGCTGTACCAGTTCTGCATCCCACACACACAACCCTGTGCCACAACAGCTACGCATCACCGAGATCATGGCCAAGCATAACACATTCGATGCAATTACACCTTATATGTCCACTAATCCTACCTTGCCTGTCCATGCCAGCGCTCCTCGCATAGCTGACACCACCGAGGTCTTCCAAGGTAGGGACATTTTAGCCACTACCATCCCAGCGTCCCTTACTGGGGTTACACCTCAATTTGAAGCCACCGCACAAAACATGTACGACACTCCCCCGTCTCATGGCTTGACTGCAGCACCGGGCAGCTGCATCAGCCCATCATCCCCTGGCTTGGTGCCCCTAATCCAGGATACCACCCAGCTCTTTTTCTTGTTAAACACTCGGTCTCTCATGCAACACAGCGTTGAAATCAGGGATCTGCTTATGACACCTCCCCTGACCTCCTGCCGCTCACTGAATCCTGGCTCACTGAATCTACACCCTCTGAGACCACCTTAGCCATTCCATTGAATTTTGACATCCTACGCGCGGACCTTACTGGTCAAAGAGGTGGAGGGGTAGCTATCCTAATCAATAACCAGCTAAAATTCCATGAGGTTTCACATGACTCTCCTGAGGACTGTGAGAGTCTTGCAATTAAAATCAAAATCAACAAGAACATCCTTTAACCATCTTGGTCATATACAGACCTCCGAGAACAATGCCTCTCATCGAGGAACAGTTTCTCAGCCTCCGTTACAAGATTACCAAAGCAAACACTCCCACCATCGGACTGGGTGACCTCAACCTCTGGGCTAACTATCGCACTGATAATCACACGGCTTCGCTCCTTGCAGCGTTAAGCACCATGAGCTTTATACAACAACTGACAACCCCCACTCACATAGGCGGACATACTCTCGACTGGATCTTAATGCATTGGTTACCCAGCTCCAATATCTCTGTGATCCCTTGCCCATGGTCTGATCACTTCATAGCGTTCTCACTAGTATCCCCTCCTGCTCCTCTCTTGAGAGTGAATGCTGTCCCCAGACTTCGCAAGAATTCTAGAAATCAGATAAATGTGACCACTCAGAAATGTTCAGCAGCACTATTGTCCAGGTTAAGACTTATTGAGGGCTTTAACAATGCCACGGACCTTGCAGTGCACATCATGACGGCTCTGAACGAAGCCATGAATGCCCTTGCACCTATTAAAACCAAAATGATCGAGCCAGAGGTAATCAGAAACTCCTGGTTTAATGATTCCATCATCAACCTTCGACGTCTTAAGAGCGCCGGATAAAGGGAATGGCGGAAGTTTCCATCTCCCCCTACGCTGCTCCCCTATAAGAAATCCATAAAGAGTCTTAAGATAGCCATCATGGAAGCAAAGACCACAAGCTTCAATAACAGAATCACACAGGCCAAATATAGCTCAAGGGAGCTGTTTATGACCCTGAAAGAATTTGATGGCAAAGTGCCCACGAATCCTGCTCCTAATAAAGATGCTGCCTGGTGCCAAAGAATTAATGATGAATTTTCTTCTGAAATCACCAGGCACCCAACAAGCCATTCTAGATCACTCAAAGACATCACTCCCACCATGGGCTACTGTCCTCCACTGACCAGCACTACCTCCCTGCCTATGCCCCATTTAGAGTTCAACTTCAGCCAATGCTCTGAAGCTGAAATAAAGCAGGTTATTGCAGTGTGGAAGCCCACCACATACTTAGGTGATAGTTGCCCCTCCAGAATCTTTATAGCATGCCTAGATACCCTAGCCCCATGGGTAATGATACTAGTGAACCTTTCCTTCGCTGAGGGCCATGTCCCTCTTCCCTTGAAGGAGGCCTGGATCACGCCTTTGTTAAAGAAGAGCAATCTCAATCCTCTCTCTGCTAAGAACTATCGCCCTATAACAAATGTGCCCTTCCTCCTGAAGGTCTTAGATCATGTGGCATATCTTCAATTTCAGGGATACATCATAAACAACAATATCCTAGACCCACGACAATCTGGCTTCAGAGTCAGACACAGCACTGAGACGGCCATGCTAGACCTCAAGTCCAACCTAACCAGCATTATGGATAAGGGCCACCCAGCACTGTTGATGCTTTTGGATCTCTCAGCTGCCTTCAACCTGGTCGACCATTCGCTGTTGGTGGCCAGGCTGAGGGACCGGGCTACTTGGTCCAGCCTAGCAGCGTAGTGGTTAGCTTCCTTTCTTGGTCCCCGGAATGCTAGTGTGGATATCAGTGACGCCAGTTCCTCTCCGGCAGCTATCACATGCAGGGTCCCCCATGGCTCCTGCATCTTGCCCACTCTTTTTAACATTTACATCATGCCGCTCCTGATGCTTCTCGACGACCTGGGTGTCCAATATACCAACTATGCTGATGACACCCAGGTCGTCCTGGAGCTCTCAGGCTCGTACACACAGGACTCCCTGGCTATTAACTCCATCTACAATACCATCCAGGTCTGGATGTCTTCTAACTCCCCTGCCCTGAATACAGACAAAACAGAGCTTCTGATTGTTGCTTTAGGTCACAAGCTAAGAAATATGGCCCATAACTACCAACGTTTTACCATTGCCAATAGCAAAATCACTGTAGCTAAGAGTGTCAAGACACTGGGCGTCATGCTCGACGCCGAGCTCACAATGAAATGCCAGGTTGCACATACTCAGGCCTCTTGTAGTTCTATTACCAAACTGTTCAATCACATTTGCCCGTTTATCTCCCTCAGCAATAGAACCTTTATGGTCTCAGCCCTGATTAACTCTCTCCTGGTCTATTGTAACAGTTTGCTGCTTGGCACCTCCAAGGCTAACATTACATCCCTGCAAGTTATCCAGAATGGGGCAGTACGTGCGATTCATGGCCTTACCACCCACGATCACTTCTCCACTGTGGGAATCTTCACTGGCTGCCAGTCAAACACCACATCACCCACATGTTGCTTACCGTCGCTCTTATATGCGGGAACCTCGATGCACCCTCATACTTCTCTGACCAGCTCAGGGCCTATCAGCCCTCCCTTGCCCTCCGGTCTCAGGATCAATCCCAGCTCCTACAGCCCTGGTTCAAGTTGGCATAATTTGGGGGCACAAGCTTTGAGCTTATGGCCCCCGCAGCCTAGAATGCCCTTGCGCCAGACCTGAGAACAACAAAGGCCCTCCAAGTAAGGGCAAGACTGATCTCTTCAATCTTGCACCATGCTAGTCTCCTTTCTTCCTTGATCTGACCCCCTGTGTTGACCGTCCTCTGTCCTCCTGTCTATGTCCCTACTTTTTATATGTGCACACTGAGGCCTGCGGGCGTGTGGCGCTTAGGGAGAATTTCAATAAATATATAAATTAAGTTCATCGAGTGATAGTCCATGTGTAGATATATTAATTATGGGAGCTACCAATTCTGATGTGTTGTTTCCTGTCGGCGGTTCCACTGTCAGGTTCTCACACTGTACACCAATTTCCGTAACGTTGCCTTTTCCTGCCTCGTCTGTCCTCTCCGCCATCAAAAAACTGTTGGGGTTGTGCATTTCGAGCATTAGATGTGGAAGGCTGTGGAAGCTCTGTCATTTATATGCAGTGCTTCAGAGTCAGTCCCGCTCAAGCTATTTGACTTGTCTAAAAAGGTGGCAAACTTTTTTCTAGGTGCCATATTGTTAGTGCTTAGATAACGTGCACGTTAGTTTTTGTTTTGTTCCTGATTATAAGTAGGATTTAGGTACGGGTATGTCCTTTCTTCTCGGTATACCTCAATATCTTTTTTCAGTTAAAATTGTTTAAATTTAGCGATTTCCTCATGAATTTTATCTAATTTATTGTACATCTTGAATGATTAATTGTTCCAACATTTATTTTTCCAGAATTTGTAATTCTTAACCTTGTTTTCTTTCTCTTCTGTATCGATGAATAATATTATAGAGCCCATACTACATTTGTTGTCAACCCCACTCCATTTTAAATAGCATTTCGGATAGTCAATAAAGATATATGGGATATTCTGTTTGGGATGATCCCTGATTCCAGATATTCTAACATGAACTTGACATGTAGTTCGGTGCGCACTAGTTTTTTTTGTGGAAAATAGTGTCAAATACCATTTTTATACTTGCATGTGTGAAGCTGATTTAGACTTGGCTATGAATATACAGGAATATTTCAGAACAAATCGCCCTGTGCCAAATAACAAACAAGATGGGCACAAAGCGTCATAGATATTTCTTTTCTTTGGTTTGGTGTAAATCCATAGTAGTTTTAAAAAAACGGATGGAGAAGAGGGTTCCCCTTGTCCCCCAAAGCCTTTCTATATCACTCATGGTGCTGCACAGCACTGATGCTTTTCGGAAATGAAAAGACACCATTTTGTCCCCAATGGAAGGTATTACGGCAGTAATCCTGTCAGAAAACACAAAAGAAAATTACGCACAATGACATATATAGGAAGGAAAAGGGTAGTTTCACATCAGTGTCAGGGTGGGGAGAAGGAAAGGGGACTAAATAGGTAGGCGGTCACTTTGGGGTGGGCCTGGGATCCAGTTTTGAGTCGGATCATTTTTGTTTTACCACGGAATTCCATGGAATTTCCAGGGGAACATCAAAAGACACGGTCAGTAGAAAAGGTGTTTCACAGGAAAGAGCATTGGAAATTGGATAATACAAGAGGGTCAGGTGAGATTTGCGCAGTGCAGAGAGGCGGCAGGACCTAAAAAGGAGGAGCAGTGGACATGTAGAGAGGCAGTAGGATAGAGTAGACCTTTTTCATTTTCGATCATTTGTGCATTACTCCGGCAATCGGAAAACGCGTTCTTAGCGCGGAAATGATTATCGCAGCAACACAAGGCAATGTCATGGTAATCACAGGTATCTTACAGCAGGAAATTGCTGGGGGAAACTACAGCAGAAATTAAAGGAGAACGAAAAGGGGGGACTATGGTCTTTTCACCCAATTGTTGCAACAGGGACCGGCCATGGCCACTGGCCCTTCTCGAAGCCATGACTGGTGGGATCTCGTTATAAACTACTGAGGGGCCTATGAGGCATGGCCATTGTCTAGTCATTTAGCCTAATTGGTATAATGTGTCCAGAGGGATCTGATTAATGTTTACAACATGGCCACTTGCCATAGCCTTAGGACATGATAGGTGGGGTCAGGTTACTTACTCATGAAGGGGAGAGAGGCTAGTGGGCCACAGTCTTTCATACTTGATGCAGAGTGGAAAGTGGCCAGAATCGTGACCCATGGAGAAAATATAGCACAACAAAGCTCTTGAAATTCAGTGAAAGACTTTAGTCAAAAGAGAGTCAAGTGGTACCAACTAGGAGTATGTGCTGTAAGAGTGTGTGTTGTAGGACCATGTGTTGTAGGATTACATGTCGTAGAGGCGCATTTGTAGTGGGTGCATGTGCCATAGGAACATGTATGATAGGAGTGTGTGTTGTAGGAGCTCTTTTTATAGCAGCATGTGCTGCAACAGTATGTTTCATTGGAGCATGTGTTGTAGGAGTGTGTGTCATTAAAGTGTGTGTTGAAAGAGTGTGTCATAAGGGTGTGTGCGGTAGGAGCGTGTGTCATAGAGGCATGTGTCATAGGAGCATGTGTTATAGGAACATGCGCCGTAGGTGCAAGCTCTGTTTACAGTTTGTATGAAAAGTGGACATTTATTCCATCACCTTAAAACTGGCATCAAAGTCAGTTCATAAGATCGGTGAAAAGTATATATTGAAAGTGTACATTTATTTAATAACCTTAAAGCTCGCATTAAAGTCATCTGAAACTTGCTTTAATGTGTAATGTACATATTGTAAAACTCATACGCTCTGTGGACAGTTCGTATTGAAAGTGAACATTTCTTCTATATGCTCTGTGCACAGTTTGTATGAAAAAGCTGCATTCATTCTGCACATGCAGTACATATAGATACATTTCAAATGTTAATATCTCAAAAGTGGCGAGTCGATTTTCTAAATTTTTGTTCAAAGCACCTATTCCAGATAAATTCCAGGTGCCTAAAAATATTATTTAAATCAAATTGCTCAAATTTGGGATATTTAGGCTGAAATCTTTTTTGTTCCTATGGGAAACCTCGGCCCCGATTCATAGCGTGTAAAAAAAGGGCGATTGCGTGCAAGACGCCCGCAAGCACCTATTTGTTGATTCATGGAACACATTGCGCGTGGCTTACCAGAGACTTGCGCTGAATCCGCGCGGGTCCAACACGTCAGCCCAGCGAAGGCGCATACAGTCTAGTGCAGTCACCTACAAAGGGGGCGGAACACGTGGAATGGGGAACAACAAGCGTACATGTGGGCGTTAAGTGGGAAGTACAACAGTAAAATACTTGCAACGCCCACACGTGCGCTAACAACACGTATTCATGGAATTGAACAGGGTTCTCTGGCGAGCTGAAAAAGACGTGCTAATCCGGAAACACGTCTGCCACGCGAAAGCTGGCGTAGGCGTCACTGCGCACTAAAACAATGCATAAAAAGTGTACGCAAAAGCCAAGGAGAGTTTACAGCTATGGCGAATGTACCATGTTTCACAGCCGTAATCGTGGGACACCGCAGGATGAGGAGGATAGCCAGGGCATGCATTTATTTACCCAGGACCGGCCTTTTTGGGATGCCTGATGACCAGGTCTATGGCAGGTATAGGTTTCCACTTGATATCATATCAGACCTGGTCACAGAGTGGGAAGATGACCTCACATCACCCACCCTGTGCTCCCAAGTACTGAGCCCCTTGGAAAAGGTGCTCAATGTGCTGCATTTTTTTGGCCGTGGTCATTTCAGCGAACAACTGCCATAGTCAGGGGCGTTTCACAGGTCACGCAGTCACGCTGCCCACACCAGGTGTTGGCAATCATGACTGTACGCCCCTCAGTCCGGAGGCACATATACATGCCCAGAACAACTGCAGAAAGGCAGCCCGTGGTCCAGGACTTTTACAGGGTGGCACACTTCGCTAAAGTGCTTGGTGCCATCGATTGCACCCATGTGGCCCTACCTCTACCTAGGGCCACAGAGTACATCTATCGCAATCGCAAGCACTGGCATTCCATCAACGTGCAGGTTGTATGTGATGCCAAGGGAATCATTACCTTTGTATATGCCAACTATCCAGGGTCCACCCATGATAGTCTCATATTCAGAATGTCACCCCTACACCGGGTCCTGGAAGCTGGGAGGCATGGCAACTCATGGCTCATTGCTGAGTACAAATGGCCCTGCAAATGCATGCATGTCCCACACAGACAAAACCAGGCCACTGACAACCCATCTTACCTCCACAGGAGACAGTGCCTACCCTCTGAGCACCTACATGATGACGCCAATATGGAACCCCACCACACCACCCCAGGTAAGATACAACGCAGCCCATAATGCAACTAGGGGCATAGTGGAGCGCACATTCGGAGTGCTAAAGTAACACTTCCTCTCCCTTGACCACTCTGGTGGTGAGCTATTATATGCACCGCCAGTAGTGTGCAGGATCATTGTGGCAGCATGTGTCCTGCACAACGTTGTAACATGGTGCAGCGTACTGGTGGACATGGTGATGCCCCCAACCACATGCACGGTGGCTAGGAGGGGAAAGGGCACGTGGCGAGGCTGCCCGTACCCAGCTTTTTTACCTACAATTCAACCCCTGCGGAGTGCAAACAGCCCTGGCACATTCCATGTGACAATCGATGATGACAAAGGGACAATCATCTGTCCCAACCTTAGCACCCTGAGAATGTGTCCTTGGAAGTGCTTCATTGTGTGCATCCCTTAGTACTAAAAGTATATCAATCAGTTGTGCACAACAGGTACACATTGAAGATGGAGTATGCCACTAACACCATGCGAAGGTACACATCCAAATGCCGGTATGCCACCTAAACCCTCCCACACTTCAATTCACCTGGTTGACACACCATGCCATGGCATGCAATGTCCAAACTGAGAAATAAATGGCCAACACATAACACCACTGTCACGAAGCACTCAACAATCAACGGAACAAGTACAGAATTAACTCACTCTCATTCATCAATCAAATAATGTACACAGCAACATCAATTGTGCAGTACAGCATACCAGAAACACAGGACCCAAGAGTGAATCTGTCTGACCGTGACCATACATAATAGCATATGTGCCTCAATGTGTCGTGACTTGCACATGCCACCCTAGTAAATTCGTGTGGCACTGCTAACCAAAGGGTGCATGGAAGCGCATACAGCAGAAGTCTAACAATAATGGAGATAGCCAAGCCAATACATGAAGATGGAACATGAATAAAGGATGCATCTCAATGTACAAACAAAAAGCGATGCTAAACATGCACTGGACAAACAATCATGAATCCCACTAGGTCAGACTTGAGACTGCCCACAGATAGAATGGAAGCCCAATGCCACTGTGTAAGTTACTTTTACAAGCTGCACTCCTTGCAAGCCCATGGAAAGGGGAAGCAGGAGTGGCATATGTGTCTGGTCCCTAAGGCACAGACAAGGAGGGTACTGACACGAGATAAGCCTGCATGGATCCAGCTGGAATCTATAGTGGATATGATATGATATGATATGGTATTTGTAACGCGCCTATACACAAGTGTTTCAAGGCGCGACGAGGCAGGGAGGGAGGGAAACAAGGGGAAGACAGACAAACGATCCTACTAGGCCAGGTGTCATTCAGATCGCGCAAGTGCAGAGGTAAGGGGAAAAGGAGAAAGTGCAGGGGGAGGAGGTGGGGGGGAAGTGCAGTACAAGGTAAGTAGCGTAATAAAATAATAAATAATAAATAAAAGGGCCAGCTGGTGGCAAGTGCGAGGTAAGTGCAGAGCAAGTGCTGGGAAGGGGGCTGTAGGGATACAGTGACAGTCCCACAGTGCAGGGGGAGCCAGGGAGGCAGTGCAAGTGGAGAGTGGCTGGGCCCTGGACCGAGGTCACTGAGAGTGGCCCAGATGCAGGTTTAGTGCAGAATTCAGTGGGGAGTTAAGCAGGTTTAGCAGGGGAGAGGGAGAGAGAAGGCAGAAGCGAAGAGGAAGGTTTTGAGGTGCTTCCGGAACCGGAGATGGTTCTCCTCGAGTTTCAGGGAGGCAGGAAGGCTGTTCCAGAGGGAGGACCCTGCTGCGGAGAGAGATCTACCCCCAGCTTGTTGCTTAGAGAAGCGGCTGACCATGAGGGAGTTGGAGACGGATGAGCGAAGGGCTCGTGAAGGAAGATATTTAGGAAGAGAGAGTTGAAGGTATTTAGGCCCCAAGCCCCAGAAGGCCTTGTGGACAATGCAGAGGGTTTTGAACTTAATCCTCGCAGCCACTGGGAGCCAGTGAAGAGATTTCAGTCCTGGAGAGATACGGTCCCTGGGCTTGAGGCCAAGGACAAGTCTCGCAGTTCTGTTCTGGATAAGTTGCAGAGGGCGGAGAGTGGAGGCAGGCAGATTAAGATAGAGGCTGTTACAGTAGTCCAGCCTTGAGAGAACCAGGGCTCGGGAGACAGTGAGCTTCTGGGGGAAGGAGAGGAAGGGAAGAATACCTCTGAGGAGGTGCAACTGGTAGTGTGACTTCTTAGAGACGTCAGATATATGAGGAGAGAAGGAGAGTGTGGAGTCGAAGATGACCCCGAGGTTTTTAGCCTTGCAGGTAGGGGCAGGAAGGGGGCCAAGGGAGGCCGGCCAGAGAGCTGCAGGGAAGGAGGGAGTGGGTGTGCCGATGAGTAGAATCTCAGTCTTACTGGCGTTAAGGCAGAGGTCATTGGCGGCACACCATTCCTGGATAGCAGACAGACAGTCGGAGATGAGGGAAGGAGAGGAGGAGGCCGAGGGTAGCCTGAAAATGAGCTGGGTATCGTCCGCATAGCACTGGAAGTGGGGGCAGAGAGCGGCGATGCGGTGGGCAAGGAGTGCCAGATACTGGTTGAAAAGCCAGGGAGAGAGGTTGGATCCCTGGGGGACACCACAGGTGGAGAAAAAGATGTCAGAGAGGAAGGAGCCCATTTGGACCTGGGAGGGTCGACCGGAAAGGAAAGAGGTCAGCCATGCCAGAGCCTGACCAGTGATACCCAGGTTATCACGGAGACGGTTGAGCAGGATGGCATGGTTGACAGTGTCAAAGGCAGAGGAGAGATCGAGCAGAATGAGAACACATGGAATGTTGGAATCGAGGTTCAGGAGCAGGTCCTCACGGATGTTCAGGAGAGCAGTTTCCGTGCTTCTGGCCGCTCTGAAGCCGGATTGATGGTCATGAAGATTACCAACATATTCAGCATGGAGGTTAAGCTGGGAGATGGCCAGTTTCTCCAGGAGCTTGCCCAGGAAGGGAGTAATGGAGATTGGGCGATAGTTGGCCGGGCAGGAGGGGTCGGAAGAGGGTTTCTTGAGGAGGGGGTGCACAAGGGAGTGCTTGAGGGGGGATGGGAAGACTCCAGAGGCGAATGAGTGGTTGCAAAAGTCAGCCAGGGCAGGAGCCAGGGAGTCGATGTGGTCCTTGATGGTTTTGGAGGAACAGGGGTGAACCTGTTTAGACGAGGCTTTCATGGATCGGACTTGTCTGGAAACCTCATCAGCAGAAAAAGGTGGAAAAGCAGAGAAGGAGGGCGGAGGGGCGGCTGCAAGAGAGCAAGAGGAAGAGCCGGGAAGAGAGGGAGGGAGGAGAGAGGAGGAGAGCGAGGACAGGATGTCCTGAGTTTTTGAGATGAAGTGCGAGGCCAGTGCAGTGCAGAGGGCCTGGGAGGGGACAGGAGAGGTAGAGACTGCAGCAGGGTTGGCCAGCTCCTTGCAGATTTTAAAGAGTTCGGCCGAGTTGTTAGATGCCTCAGAGATGCGGGCTTGGATAAGTGCTCTCTTCTTGGTGAGAACGGAGAGCCGGTATTGCCTTTGGAGCAGGCGGCAGGCCAGTTTGTCAGAGGATGAACATGAAGCACGCCATTTCCTCTCTGCCACCCTGCACTTGCGTTTTAGGGTGACGAGATCCGAGTCATACCAGGAGTTACATTTGGCTTTGGGCTTCAGGCGGATTCTCATGACGGGAGCAAGGATATCGAGAGTATCAGATATAGAGGAATAGAGCATGGAGAGGGCTGTGTCAGGGTGGGAGTCAGCCGAGGGGGGAGAAGGGGGCGAGAAGGTAGCAGCGAAAGCCTCAACTGACACGCGCTTCATGGGTCGGATGACCGAGAAGGTGGGTGGCAGTGAAGAGGGTGGCTTTGCCTGTGGGGTAGGGAGGGAGAGGTGGGAGGATAGGAGAAAGTGATCGCTCCAGGAGAGAGGAGTGGAGAGAGGGAGGGAGAGGGGAAGGTCAGAAGAGATCAGAGCATCAAGAGTGTGCCCTGCAGAGTGAGTAGGCCCAGACGGGAGAATAGAGAGTGAGAGAGAGTTGCAGAGTTCGCGGAAGAGACCAGTGGGGGGACAGGAGGCATCGAGGTGGATGTTGAAGTCACCGAGAAAGAGGAGTTGGGTGGTTGAGGACAGGAGTGAGGAGGAGAGGTCAGCCCACTCAGAGAGGAAGGAGGAAATTTGACCAGGTGGCCGATAGATAGTAGCCACGGTAAGGGAATGGCTAGGAGAGAGAGAAAGTCGGCAGACAAGACATTCAAAAGAGGAGTAGGTCTGCGTAGGAGTGACAGTGGCAGGAATCCACTCAGGGAAGATAAGGGCAACACCACCCCCTGAACGGTTGGGCCTGGGCACGGAGAGGATCTTGTAGCCGTCAGGTAGGAGTGTGTCGAAGCTGGTGGCAGAGCTGGCAGTGAACCAAGTCTCAGTGAGACCGAGGACGTCGAGGTCCAGTTCCTCAAGAAGGCGACAGATATCAGAGGAGTGCTTGATGGCAGAGCGAGAGTTTAGAGTGGCAATGTGGAGAAGGTTGCCACCCTTGAAAAACTTCCGGGGAGGGGTACAGATCAGAGGTACGCCCTGCAGAGGTGTTAGAGAAGGAGTTGAAGAGGGAGCAAGAGAAGGGGCAGGGAGGGAGGGGAGAGGCAAGGTAGCCGAGGACAGAGGAGGGGGGACAGCGGGAGCGGAGAGGAAGTTGATGAGGCATGGGAAGCGTCTATCAAAGAGGTGAAGGTTGGCCTGAGGGCCTTGGACCAAGACGGTCCCGTTAGCATAGACATTAATGATGGCTTTAGAGGAGTGGAAAGGGGCCAAGAGGACATCCCAACGGGTGCCACCATTAATGGGAGAGGTGGAGAAAGGAGAGAGCACAGCGACCATGTGAAGGGTCCATAGGTCAGGTGAAGGCACGAAGAAGAGAATGTCAGTGAGAGTTTCCTTGGAGCAGGCGCTCGTGTAGGTGTCAGCGATAGGGAGGCCTGGGTTGGAGACCAGGATGTCCTTTTTAAACTTTTTCCTACCGGATTTAGTGAGGAGAGCAGGATAGTCAATGGAGAAGCAGTTAGAGTAGATAGGCGAGATAGAGAGCACCATGGAGTAGGAGGGGAGGCGGACGACACGAGTATGCAGACAGGAAGTGAGTGGAGGGCACTAGTTTACCACAATGCAGATCAAACAGTAATGCGTAGTAGGTCAGGGCCACCTAAGTTTGAGAATCCTGCGAGGGGAGAAAAGCACCCTAGTTTAACACAATGCAGAGCAAACAGTAATGCGTAATAGGTCAGGGCCACCTAAGTTTGAGAATCCTGCGAGGGGAGAAAAGCACCCTAGTTTAACACAATGCAGAGCAAACAGTAATGCGTAATAGGTCAGGGCCACCTAAGTTTGAGAATCCTGCGAGGGGAGAAAAGCACCCTAGTTTAACACAATGCAGAGCAAACCGTAATGCGTAATAGGTCAGGGCCACCTAAGTTTGAGAAGCCTGCGAGGGGAGAAAAGCACCCTAGTTTAACACAATGCAGAGCAAACAGTAATGCGTAATAGGTCAGGGCCACCTAAGTTTGAGAATCCTGCGAGGGGAGAAAAGCACCCTAGTTTAACACAATGCAGAGCAAACCGTAATGCGTAATAGGTCAGGGCCACCTAAGTTTGAGAATCCTGCGAGGGGAGAAAAGCACCCTAGTTTAACACAATGCAGAGCAAACAGTAATGCGTAATAGGTCAGGGCCACCTAAGTTTGAGAATCCTGCGAGGGGAGAAAAGCACCCTAGTTTAACACAATGCAGAGCAAACCGTAATGCGTAATAGGTCAGGGCCACCTAAGTTTGAGAATCCTGCGAGGGGAGAAAGCACCCTAGTTTACCAAACAATTGGAATAGGGGGGCGAGGCATCATGTGGATGAGGTGAGCAAGGTGAGGAGGGGTGGGCCAGAGAGCGGAGGAGCTGGCGCCTGGCGTCCCCTGCGGACACCTGCAGACACACAGGGAGCCGCACTGTAGGAGTCGCCCTTGGCCTGGGGCCCTTAGCCGCGGGGGCTGCCGGGCAGAGGGCTGCCCAGGAGGGGGGAGGTTATAGGCAGAGGGAGAGGAAGGGGGGGGGGTGTGGGCGGGCAGGGAGGCGGGGAGGGAGGGGAAGACCAGGAAGTGGGAGGGGGGAGCAGGAGCAGGCCAAACACCGCGCTAGGAGCGCGAAGGAAACAATTTAACTTTCCTTTTCCCTTGTTTATTAAAAAAGCACAAAAAAACCACACAACACTCACGGAGGCCCAGGCAGGGCTTTCCAGGCCTGCTGATCCCCTCAGGCCACCGGCGACCGCTCTCCACGCTCAGCTGGAGAAAAGAAGCGAGCGTGGGGAACGGCCGTCGAGTAGGCCAGAGGGGAGGCAGGCACACAGCCAATCAGAGGGGGGGGTGGGCGGGCAGGGAGGCGGGGAGGGAGGGGAAGACCAGGAAGTGGGAGGGGGGAGCAGGAGCAGGCCAAACACCGCGCTAGGAGCGCGAAGGAAACAATTTAACTTTCCTTTTCCCTTGTTTATTAAAAAAGCACAAAAAACCACACAACACTCACGGAGGCCCAGGCAGGGCTTTCCAGGCCTGCTGATCCCCTCAGGCCACCGGCGACCGCTCTCCACGCTCAGCTGGAGCGGATGCCCTCGGCTGCCACACAAAGCAACGCACTGGCACAAAAATGCACAATAGACAAACAAATTGTAAAAAAGAATCAAAAATGCCCATGGGGACAGGGGTTAGGGGGCAACCCAGGAGGGAGGAGGTGCTGGGTGCACGTCAACACCCACATGTGTGGATGAAAAAGAAAAACCCTCCATGTATTAATGGCCCGCACGGCTAGCAGGATCGGGAGACCTGTCGCTGATGTTGCCACCCTCTGGTGTTGCATCAGAATGTGGTATTGGTAAGGGAGGATCGCCACATATAGCCCTTGTCTGGTCCTCCATGGCAGTGGCCATGCGGGACTGAGATGCTTGCATCTGTAACATGATGGCTCAGAGGTCTCCATGCAACACCTCACGAGATGCACGCAGTTCCTCCGTGATGGTATGAGTCATCATTTGCATCTGCTGTTCAGACCTTCTACTGCTGGATGTCTCCAGTGCAGTCAGTGTAATCATGAGGGACCTATACTCTGACCTCAGGGCTTCCCTGTGGTCCCAACCCTCTGCAGCCATTGATGCGCGCAGCTCCTGTTGCTGGCCACCATGTTCAGATCGTGTGAGCTACATGTGGACTGCAATGCCTGCTGCTGGTGCTCCACCTGTCTTGCTGGGGATATCATGGAATTGGCCACCCTATCCATGCCTTGAGCCAACATCTCATATAAAGCATCCTGCTGTTGTGCAACAGCATACAGGGACTGCTCCCACACAGTATCGCCAGCTAACACATAGCCACTGCTTTGGCGGACCCCACACCTGCCTGGGCCAAGGGTACCTGGCCCTTGATGTGATGACACCATCTGTGGCTGCAGGACTGCATCCCTCCCTTGATCAGCTACCCTAGGAACAGGAGTCAAAACTGTGGAGCGTGACCCTGCAACCGTAACCACCACAGACGGATGTACCGACACTGAATGGCCCTGTGAGGGGTCCCCCCTGTTGCCGTGGGCTGCCCCTTTAAGGCACGGCCTGCGGAGGTGGGGAGGAGAGTTTCAGTTTGAATGTAGTTACGAAATAAAGAAGACGTAAAACCTCTGCTGGCTCCCGTGTGATTTGTTAAGGCTGCCTACACGGCAACAATTGGCGACGAGGAACCATCCCTGCCAGCGGTCCTCCTCCACGGCACACGGGTGATCCCACCACGTGGCTGCCGCATTGAGACGGCGACCGCACAGTCCCCGCAGTCCTCCTTGCGCCAGTGGGCCATCCTGCCACGTGGTGCATCTGGCCTGCAGCAATCCCGATGCGTGAAGGCCCCGCTTCGCCACTCCGGCGCTCCTGGACACACGTGATGGCGCAGTGATCCCGCTGCTATGGCCCTCCTGCACCATCCCAGCATCTCAAGTGTGCAACACGACACAGCGACCTCAAGGCCTAAAGGCTCCCCCGCAGTCTCCAAGCCTGCCACAGCCCCCACCACTCCTACAGGGGGCCACCTAAAAAAATAAAAAAATAAAAATTATATTTTCCTATTTTCCTCTATGGATGCGCCATCAACTTCAGCATAAAGGGGATGCCAGTAAAGATCGCCAGCCATTCAATCAAGCCAGCATCACATACCGCAAGTACTCCAATATCTGCAAGGTACTACAACTACCCAAAGGTGGGTCACCACCACCCAGAGATTGCACAACCGGAGTACGCTGCCATTACTGTATAGTGCTCACCGGAACCCGCAACACAAGCGGCATATTCTCCACAGCCCTTCAGGCTCCCGCCCAAACTCACCATGAGCACGTCAGCCGACCAGGCAGGCCAAAGTACGCCACCAGCTCCACCAGGCACAAGATCAACAGCCACAGCGTGGCGAATGCCCCCTCCATTTTCCATGACACCCCAAGCCGACAAAGGGGCACGATGGGTGGAGTGGATGGAAGATTTCAACAATTTCATAGGTGCTGCTGGAGAAGAAACCTCCCCACTGCTACGCGCAATGTTTATCAACACGGTAGGGAATGAGATAAAAACGTTAATTAAGACCATTCCTCCGTCAGAACTTACTGATTTTGCGAGCTTAATAACAGCTTTAAACAAACGGCTTGTCATTGCCCCCAAAAGGGACTATGAAAGGTACATTTTTAACCAGTGTACGCAACGCATAGAAGAAACGGTTGATGAATTCATCGTAAGACTCAGGATCAAGGGTGCTCATTGCCACTTTGATGCATTTTCACTCCACGAGGCCATCCGGTTGAGAGTAATTGAAGGATGCGTCTCCCCGGCGCTGAAGAAACAACTACTCAAAAAGCCCGTCACTATTGAGGAGGTGAGTGAGATGGCACGAATACTCAAGAGGGTAGACAAGCAAGCCACGCACATGTCCAACACAGCAGCCACCAAACAAGACAAGAGTGACCTCATTGCGACGATCCAAACGGCTACATGCAAGAGCAGTGAAAGAAACAGCGGATCCAGTATCGGAGCGACTCCAAGAATGCAGAGGCAATGCTACAGATGCGGAATGTCATGCCCTGCCCTCATACAAAAGTGCGGCAGAGAGGGGCATTTCCAGATCGTGTGCAGAGAAGGAAGGCCGTTTCCCACGGCCACATAGCCAACTCCTCATCACACAGGCCTCACCAGCGGCCTGTGCCAAATCAACCATACCAAACTCGTCCATATCAACAGGGACCACGGAGATACGTGAGAGTGGTGGAGGAAGTATATCTGGAAGAGAACTATCCGCAGTACGAAACTCTAGAACCTGAAGCACATCTGCAAGATGAATACGATGATCCGCCGCCACCCAGACACGGTTCATACGCAGCATCGCAAGGCTACTCAGAATACAACGCTAGTCAATATGATCCACACAACCACGACGTAGCACGGGAAGCACCCAGAATACAAGTGGAGATCTGCAACCAACAATTCTGCTTTTTAATTGACTCTGGGGCAACAGTAAACATCATGTGTGAGAATGAGTACCAACAACTCCTCAACAAACCCACGCTGGTATAGACGGCGTCGAAAATATATCAGTCGGGTGCCGATACACCTTGATGCAGCATGGGCTCCTTCACGAGACACCTCACCTTTGGCGGCAGGTCCACTAACACCATGTTCCATGTCATCAGAAGCCCCACAAAAGGGCGCTGTCTACTAAGCTACAAAACGGCGTCATGTCTAGGCCTACTGGTACGAGACTGTGACCTCGTCAACTCAGCTGAACCACAAGTCCCACAACATGCAAATATGCAAAATTGACCAGAAAGCCTCAAGAGCCAACTTCCTCTCAAAAGATGACATCATCAAAGAATATCCAGACATTTGTCATGGCCTAGGCAAACTAAAAGGCCCACCAGTCAAGTTACATATAGACCCGGAGGTCCGCCCGGTGCCACAACACCCACGCAGGGTGGGGTTTCACCTACAGGAAGCAGTCTCCAAGGAACTACATCAACTCCTGAGTGATGACATTATTGAACCCGCTACAGGCCCCACACCATGGGTACCCCCCATGGTAATTGTCCCAAAGGAAGGCCGGCGGCTCAGGACATGAGAGTGGCTAACACAGCTATACAACGGGAAAGGCACCCAGGTCCAAAAATCGAAGACATGATAGTCCAACTAAACAAAGCTGTCCTGGTCTCGAAGCTGGACCTCAATCAAGGGTACCACCAGCTCGTGCTCCACCCGGACTCCCGACCAACTACCACGTTTGCCTCACATGAGGGGCTATTCCGATACAAAAGGCTTAATTTTGGAATTTCCTCAGCCGCTGAAATTTTCAATGAAATGGTTCAACAAATAATTCGGCCCATCAAAGGGACACTAAATTATAGTGACAATATTCTTGTGTTTGGGAAGACGTGCCGAGAACATGACGATGCCCTCAGAGCTACCTGCAGCCCGATACAGAAAGCTGGTCTGACACTCAACGTGGAAAAATGCTGGTTCAGCAAGGCCAAACTCAAGTTCTTTGGACACATTTTTTCGGCTGACAGGATGACTCCCGACCCAGACAAAGTATCCACCATCCTCAATCTTGAGAAAGCGATCCAAGCAGCAGACATTAGATCATTTTTAGGCATGGCTGGGTATTGTGCGCGATACATCCCGCAGTTTGCAACCATCATCCGAACCCCTAAAACGCCTGCTACAAAAGGATGTCCCATTCCATTGGTCTAAGGAGTGCCAAAGCGCGTTCGATGACATCAAACACTCCCTTGCAGAAGCCAGGAAACTAGCTTACTTCGACCCGGAATGGTACACTGAAATTGTTGTTGACACTAGCCTGGTAGGCCTAGGCGCGATCCTCGCCCAGACCAGTGGCCAAGACACTCACCCACGACACGTGGTTGCATATGCCAGCAGGGCCTTGGCCCCTCCAGAATCTGCTTACTCCTAAGCAGAGAAAGAGAGTTTAGCGGCTGTCTGGGCCTGCGAGCACTTTCACCATTTCGCCATCGGCAAGACGTTTACACTCATAACCGATCATCAGGCTCTCCTATCTCTTTTCGGCAACCCACAAACCAAAATGTCCCCCCGAATTGAGCGATGGGGAATTCGCCTGCAAGAATACAACTTCGAAATAATCCACAGACTGGGGGGCGACAACAACCCTGCAGATTATCTGTCACGCCACCCCATTGGTGTCCAGGCTCAAAGGACTGGAGACTCGGAATACATTAGTTACGTCACCGCTAATGTCTTGCCCCCAGCCATCTCCATTGAGACCATAGCTGCAGCCTCAGCGGCAGACCCGTCAATGGCCCGAGCCATCAGCCTGACAAGACATGACAAGTGGAAAGACTTTAGGAGAGCTGTCCAAACACATCCAGGGGCAAGTCGAGACGAAATCGAGAGGTTGGCCAGAGTACACGCTGAACTAGCGGTTCAGGATGAGCCCATTCTACTAAAGGGACGCAAGATAGTCGTTCCCAACACACTAAGAGCAGAATTCATCAAAACAGCCCATGAAGGACACAGAGGGGCGGAAAACACCAAGAGACAACTACGGTGCCAAGTGTGGTTCCCCTTCATGGACTATATGATTGACCGGTGGGTACGGAACTGCACAGCATGTCAATGCACCGCCAAGCCAGAACCTCCACTGGCACTCAGAGTAACATCGATCCCGGATCGCCCGTGGGAACGGGTCGCGATAGATTTCTATGGACCGACAGAGTCAGGAGACTATCTACTGCTACTGATCGACGAACACTCCCGGTTCCCCATAGTGAAACTTGTGAAGTCCACAGCGTTCGCTCACATTGCAGCAACGTTTGATGAAGTCATCAGTGAGTGCGGGATTCCGGATATAATTAAATCAGATAATGGTCCACCGTTCAGTGGACATGAGTTTGGCGTATTTGCTAAACACATGGGATTTCGACGACAAAAAGTGACCCCGAGGTGGCCTCAAGCCAATTGCATGGCAGAAAGGTTCATGGCCTCCTTCAAAAAGACAATGCAAAGAGCACGCCTCGAAGGAGCTGAACCCCATCAAGCCTTATGCAGAATGCTGAGGGACTATTGAAACAGACCACATGAAGCAACCAATAAAACCCCAGCCGAACTCATGGTAAAATATCGAGTCAGAACCAGAGTCGTAAACAATCCAGCGTTAAGACCAAAGCCAGATCAGGAAGTCATCCGGAGAGATGAAGCGAAGAAAGAGAAGGCACGAGAACAGACCAACAAAAGATGGGGACCCAAACCGAAAGACTTCCAGATAGTAGACGAAGTGTGGGTACAACAAGAGGTGCACAAAAAAACAGACTCATTATCCTCACCAAGTCCGCTCCAAGTCATAGCTGTGAAAGGGACAATGTTAACGGCTGCGAATGACGGAAAGGAGGTAACAAGAACCAGTTCGCTCTACAAGCACGTCACAAAAGGACCGGAAGAAGCGCTGCCTCCCGCTGCCTCCCGTCGACCCGGACCCAGAAGAGGTCGACGCTCAGGATGAAGAGTAGGTCCCCCTTGAGCCACAAGCTTTTCGTCAAGCAAGCCTTGCACCAGAGGTTGACGGCGACCGCAATCAAGGGTCGCGAGGACGGCCCCAAAGGACAATCAAGAAACCTCCGAGGTTAGTGGAGGAGTGTTAAAAGTTAATATCCAAGTTACGACATAGAGTTATAAGGACAGTTTTAAAAACCCTGTTGTAAGGACATTTGCTCGGGGGTGTTGTTGCCGTGGGCTGCTCCTTTAAGGCGTGGACTGCGGTGCGGAGGCGTCACATAGGAAGCGACGTATAGTCAGAGAGGAAGTGGGGAGGAGAGTTTCAGTTTGAATGTAGTTAAGAAATAAAGAAGACGTAAACCTCCGCTGGCTCCTGTGTGATTTGTTAAGGCCGCCTACGCGACAACACCCCCACCAGACATTTGGGATGCAACAGCACCCACTGCCAATGCACTCACCTGCAATCGCACAGAGGTTTTCATATCCATTTCACCACCAGAGCCAAAGCCTCAAAGGCTGACTCAGACTGAGTCAGGGCCAGGATGGCCTGTAGCACCAGTGGATCTTCATGGGCAACCACACCATGTGCTCCACTGGTGGTTGGTAGTGGCTCAGTATCCTGTTCCTCCTCCATCTCCTCCTCTGCATCCAGAGCCTCATCACCTGCACATGGCCACATAAATACATGAAGAGCCATGTAAATAGCATAGCCCACTGTTAGGGAGAATTCTCTGTATAGGCTAATTTCCCAAACCTAGTGAGTCCCCCAGCAGCTTTGCTGGATTTTTGGGGTTTATTTTTTTCTCCTGCTAAGAGTGAGACTCTTTTTCTCCCACTCTTAGGCATGATTTGAGAATGTCCTTTGACTTTGTAATGTGTTTTATGGGCTATGGGGTCTTTTACTCCATAGGGCTTCATGTGTTTTTGGTAAGTGTGTTACACAGCACCCTCAGTGCAGTAACACAGGGGTATCATAGTGACCCCCGAACATAGACTCTGTACCCTGGGACTGACTACTATCTCCCTGGGCATGTAAAGTCACCATTGACTTTACTAGTCTTAAATTGTGAACAGAACCAGTACAAACCATCATATTGTGTAAGTACTGGTAGAGGTAATTAGATTGCCCCTGGGTCTGTTTTTCGAGGGGGCACTGTGCAGTCCCCCCTCGCCGAGTTTCTGGCTGGTGGCAGTGGTTACCACGTGAAATATTCCACCGGAATATTTCCTATGGGATTTTCCCATTAATTTTAAACGCACAACTTTTTTGGTGCAATGTTAAAGATACCGCCGGGTTATTTATTTAATATTTATTCCCTGGTTGGGTCTTTTTGCCAGGACTCGGTTTTAAAATGGCGTTTGTGTTCGTCTCTGTAACTCCAACCCAAGTCGAGCCCTTTGTTCCACTTTTGGCGGGCTTCTACACAGAAGCCTCCAAAAGTGGTGCCACTCTGTCTGGGTCTACAGGATGTGTGGGAGGGGGAATAGGCAACCTGGACTGAGTTGCCTCGGCAACTCAAGTCGCACTCTTGTGTGATTGGCCCAGTGGTGAGCCACCCGGCTCACCACTTAGCATGTTTGAGTGACAGCTAGGACTGGTGAATGGGGGTTTTCTGCATAAAAACAGGGGTTTTGGGACTGGAACTTCAGAAGTCGCCACAGGACCTAAAGAATCCAAAGAGGGAGAAGCTGAGCCGACCTGCAACGATGACACCACCGGTGGAGCCCTGCTGAACCGACTCACCACTTCCCAACGACAGAGAAGATCTTCTTCCTGGAGAGTCTTCTTCCTTTGAACTGGTGGGGTTAACCAGTTCGCCCCCTTTAGTCTTCCCGGATCGTCTCGTTGTCGAATCGCCCGTGCCAAGCACCCCGGCGGCCGGATAGCCACGCTTCACCACTACTGTGAATAAAAGGGTAGTACCTTTTAACCGGGAAACTCTGCGGCTGGTTTCTTCCCTGGCAGTGCAACGATCTCCAGCTTTTCTCCACGTCGATATCTTCTCTTCCCCTGGACGAAGAACCGACTTGCACCCGCTGCCAGGAACAACTGCCCCCACTGGAGCTTTCTTACCATTTCAGGTACTGTGTCCCGCCTGGTTTCCCTTGCAACAGACTGTTCAAGTTGTCCCGTAAATCCTTGACTCTCTATCCTGGGGTGACCTGGGACCTGTTAACTAACTTTTCTGAACTGATCCAACTCCTTTTGAACTATCTGCAAAGACTTCTAAAGTGTACTTCAACTGTGTGATCTTGGGCACATTCCGCCTTGCTCTCTCCAAGAGTGGGCCTGGCCTATGAACTTTCTTTCTCTACAGTAGACTCTGCCTTTCTTGACCTGCTGTGGTTCTTTTAAAAGTGTTGGTATTGTTTGCTTTCCTAATTCTGCCTTTTCCCTCCCTTTTTAAATAATTATTGGAGTGCCATCTTGGTTAAGCGCTCACCTCTGTATTGATAATAAGTGGTGTTCTTTTCCTAAGACTTGTTGAATAATCAATCAGGGAGGTGTATATATTTCTAGTGACTGTGTTTGAACTTGCTTGACATATTAGTGCCAGTGTATTGTTACAAGTGTGTTTTTAAATAAATAATTATATACTTTTATACCCAAGCTCTGGTCAGTGTATGCTTGTGCTACTGTATTTTTGTACCTAATGTGTATACTCTATATACTGCCTAACTCTTCTTGAGAGAAGTCTGACTGCTCAGCCACAGCTACCAGGTACATTTGGGTGGTGCAGACTGCTACCAATTGGGTTTACTGCCAACACCTGTAGTCATAAACGTTTTGCAGTGGTCCCTAAGGGAACTGCACAAGTTTCTGCCTAACACTGGTGGCAGCGGTGGGATTTGTATTGAGTGTACATTTTAGTGTGCTTATAGATACCTTAGTGCAACTAACCACAAAGCTTAGCACTAGAAAGTTTATTTTCTAACCTGTCAACTATGGAAAGTTATACTCAAGAGTCCCTTGCTACAAAAACTGCTGATTGTTTAAGAGTTCTCTGTAAGCATAAGAATCTCCTGACTAAAGGCAAGAAAATGGAGCTAATAGAAAGATTGTTAGCAAACCAAAGTCTGGGTGATGGTTCAGAGGAACCCACTCTCCCAGAGAATGTAGATAATAGTAATGATATTGATATTGATCAAAGTATTGATAATCCTGAGGAAGGGTCAGAAGAGGAGGGTGAAGCTGCTGTGACTGTCCCCCCTAGGCCTCTGTCTGCTCTACCAGCTGTACCTACTGGACCTTTACCAGGTCCCACACTTAGTCCTCAATATCTTGAACTAGAAAAAATGAAGCTTGAATTAGAATTCAGGAAACTAACTGCCCAATCTGAACTAAGGCTCAAAGAAATGGAGCTCAAGCATGAGCTAGAGATGAAGAAATTGTCTGTTGAAAATGCTTCTCTCTCCGGATCCTCTAGGAGTTCCAGTCCCAAAAGACCCCGGATGCCTAAAGAGATTGTGGGTATGTATGAGCCTAAGTTGGATGTGTTGGATTGGTTGGCTATGTTTGAGTATAATCATGGGCTCCAGGACATCTCAGGGAATGAGTTACTTCCCTGGTTGTTCTCTAGGCTCCCCCCTGTTGTATCTGATGTGGTAATGGAGTTGGAGGAGGTGGATAAGAAGGATTATGAATGTGTGAAGCTAGCTTTGATAGCTAGATTTGGGAAGACCCCTTCCCAGTACCTTAAGAGGTTTAGGACCCTCAAAAAGCATGATGGTACCCCTTGGGCTACCTGGGTGAATGAAAGTTTGAAGAACTTAGAGGGATGGATTAAGGGTTACAAGGCGAACACTTATGAGGGAATGAAGAATCTTGTGATGTTGGAGTCAATTTATGATGCCTGCTCTCCTGAGCTCAGACAGCACTTGGCTGATTCAAAGGAATTAGATTCCAGAAAACTAGCTAAGGCTGCTGACTTGTGGGTTACCAACAGGGCTACTCACAAGGACTCTGGGGTAACTCTGAAAAAGGATGAGGGGATACATCCTAAAAAGGACTCCAAAGAGAATTCTAATAATTCCAATCCCAAAGAGGGCCCCAAACCAAACAATAAGGGTAAGCCACAAGGGAAACCGAATCAGGCTAGTGTACCTTCTGGTGCCAAAACAGGAGGTCAGAGCAAGACACTATTCCAAAAAGCATTTGGTAAATGCTATGTTTGTTGCTCGCCTGACCATGTGAAAGGGGTCCCAGATGTAAGGGTAAACCTTCAGGGTCCACACTGTCTCCTTAGCCTTCGCTCCAGAGGAGCAAGTACTGATGGCCAGTGGAAACTTTCTACTACTGGCTGATGATCCCATTGGAGTCTCACCCAGTGTTTCTTTAGTGGCTCTGGGGTTGTGGGAACAACAGAATTTAGATGTATATAATTCTATCCCAGATAATACTAAAGAGTATTATAAGGACAGTGTCCAGGTGAATGGTCAGGAGACTCCTGCCATTAGGGACCCTGGGGCCAGCACAACTGTGGTGGATAAATCATTTTTCCAGGCAGAGGATGATGGTAAGGCACCCAAATGCCTCACCAAGTTAGCTGGATGGCCTGTGCAGATGCTTCCCCAGTTACCAGTTCTCATCCAGTGTAATGACATGACTGTGAAGATACCGGTCAGCATACAAAGTGAGGTACCAGGAGGGGTTCTGTTGGGAAATGACCTGAAGACTCTTGGATTATTGTCACATACCCCCGGACCTCCTAGTAAAAGGTTACAGGAGCTCACCAGACCTGCAAGGGAGAGAACCATGAGAGGTACTCCCAAGGAGATGATGAAGAAGGATATCACTCCTACTCCACTGGAGTTACAACTTGCTATCTCTGAACAACAAGAAGCAAAGGGGAAACCCAAGACTTCTAGGAAACAGCTAGCAGCAAGCACTCCAGTGCTTCCAACAAGGACTTACCCTAGGTTGTCCAAAGTTACACCTGTAACTCCACCTCCAGCTGAGGCTGAGAGGGAGGTACAACCCTGTGTGGTTGAGCTAGACTCTGAAGAGGAGCTAATGGGAGGCCAAGAACTCATTGGAGATCTGGATCCTGTTGACCATCCTGAGCTGCAGTCTTTACTGGCAGAAGGTGGACCCAACAGGGCAGACTTCAGTAAGGGACAGAGAGAATGTCCAACTCTGGAAGGTCTTCGCCAACAGGCAGCTTCTCAGGCTGATGGGCAAGAGCCTGGGAAGTATAGGTTGCACTGGGAAGATGGCCTCTTCTACAGTGAACCGACTGAGTCTGCACCTGGAGACTACAAGCGGCTTGTAGTACCTCAAGAAAACAGACAACAGTTCTTGCAACTAGCTCATGAGATTCCTTTGGCTGGTCACTTGAGGTTCAAGAAGACCAAGGAAAGGCTCTCACTCTACTTTTATTGGCCAAAGATGGGGGCTGTGGTAGATAAGTTTTGCAAGAGCTGAAACACCTGCCAAACTTCTAGTAAGGTTGGTTCCAAGAATGTGGCACCTTAAGTGCCTCTCCCCGTAGTGGGAGTCCCATTTGAGAGGGTAGGGATTGACATTGTTGATCCCCTTGATCCTCCAACCTCCTCAGGCAACAGGTTTATCCTTGTTGTAGTAGACCATGCTACTAGATACCCTAAGGCAATTCCTATGAGGACTGTTACAGCTCAGGCTGTGGCTAAGGCCATCCTTGGTATTTTTACCAGGGTTGGGTTTTCTAAGGAAGTAATCTCTGACAGGGGGTCAAATTTTATGTCCCACTACAAGAAAGCCATGTGGAAAACCTGTGGAGTTACTTAAAAGTTCTCAACCGCATACCACCCTCAGACAAATGGATTGGTAGAAAGGTTAAACAGAACCATGAAGAGCATGATAGGTGCTTTGGAAGATCCCCTTAAAAGAAAGTGGGACCTTCTACTGCCATGCCTTCTCTTTGCTTATAGAGAAGTCCCTCAGGAGGGAGTAGGTTATTCTCCCTTTGAACTTCTTTATGGCCATCCAGTCAGAGGTCCATTGGCCCTGATTAAGGAGGGGTTGGAGAGTGCCCCTTCCCCCAAGCCAGTAAGAGTAACTGACTATGTGATAGGTCTCCGGAGGAGAATGTCACACATGATGGCAGAAGCTAGTGATAACCTGAAAGCTGGAAAAGCTTTGGTCAAGCATTGGCATGATCAAAAGGAAGGCTAACATGGTTGAGTTCACTCAAGACCAGCTAGTTCTAGTTATGATCCCAACAAGGCAGAGGGCCTTGCAAGATAAATGGATGGGACCCTTCAAGGTTGTGGGTAAACCTCGAGAGGTGAGCTATCTGGTGGACTTGGGCAATCCCAAGGAGGCTCCCAGAGTCTTCCACACCAACAGACTAAAGGCGTATGTCTCCAGGCCTGAAGTAGGAGCCTTGCTTCTAGCTTCAACAGAAGAGGAAGAAGAGAGTGAAGCTCTCCCTGATCTCCTCAGAGGCTTACCCTTGGATGAATGATTGAAGGAGTAAATCTCTCTTCAAATCTGACACCTGAGCAACAAGAGGAGTGCAAATCTATGTTAAATCAGTTTGCCTCCCTGTTCTCACTTTCACCAGGCTTGACCCCTTGGGCCAGCATGATATACACACTGGTGACTGACTGCCAGTCAAAAGCAGAGGATACAGAATGTCAGAAAATGTGAGATCCCAGATCAAAGGGGAGGTCAGCCAGATGCTTGACCTCGGGGTAATAGAGCCCTCTACTAGTCCATGGTCTAGCCCAGTTGTCTTAGTACCAAAGGCAGGATACAAAGAATTGAGATTCTGTATGGATTATAGAGCTCCTAATGCAGTCACCAAGACTGATGCCCACCCTTTGCCTAGAACAGATGAATTGGTGGATAGACTTGGTTCAGCCAAGTTCCTCAGCACATTTGATCTAACGTCAGGCTATTGGCAAATATCCCTGACAGGCCATGCCAAGGAGAAAACTGCATTTTCTACCCCAGTTGGCTTATACCAATTTAAGGTTATGCCTTTTGGACTGAAAAATGCACCTGCAACATTCCAAAGGATGGTAAATCAGGTTCTGGCTGGGATGGAGGACTTCTGCATGGCATACTTGGATGACATTGCAGTGTTCAGCCACTCCTGGAAAGAGCATGTTAACCACCTAGGACATGTTTTGCAGGCTCTTGGGAAGGCCAACCTGACCATAAAGGCAAGCAAATGCCAGATTGGACAGAGTAAGGTGGCCTACCTTGGGCATGAGGTAGGAGGTGAGAAATAAGGCCTTTGCTCAGTAGGATTGAAGCTGTGCAAAATTGGACAACACCTACTACTCAAACCCAGGTGAGAGCCTTCCTAGGCCTCACTGGGTACTGCAAGAATTTCATTGAGAACTATGGGACCATAGCTTCTCCACTGAATGTAATCTCCTCTCCAAAATTCCCTAAGAAGGTCAGATGGAATGAAGAGTGCAATCAGGCCTTTGAAAACCTGAAGAAAGCTCTTTGCCAAGCACCAGTACTGAGAGCTCCTGACTACCACCAAACTTTCATTGTGCAGCCAGATGCTTCTAATCTAGGTATATGTGCAGTCCTTAGCCAACTGGATGAGAAAGGTAGGGAGCACCCCATTTGCTTCATCAGCAGAAAGCTGAAGGATCCTGAGACAAGGTGGGCAACAATTGAAAGAGAATGTTTTGCTATTGTGTGGGCACTGAAGAAGTTTAGGCCATACTTGTATGGTTCTACTTTTGTCATTCAGACTGACCACCAACCCTTTAGATGGTTGATGCAAATGAAGGGGGGAAAACCCAAAACTATTGAGATGGTCAATCTGCCTTCAAGGGTTTGATTTCACCATTGAGCACAGGTCAGGGTGTCACCACCCAAATGCTGATGGTCTCTAGGATGTATGTCATCGACTAGAGGTATGAGATTCATCCAGGAGTGGATTAAATCCTCCTGTCCCTTAGTCTGGGGGCGGGGGGCGAGTGTTAGGGAGAATTCTCTGTATAGGCTAATTTCCCAAACCTAGTGAGTCCCCCAGCAGCTTTGCTGGATTTTTGGGGTTTATTTTTTTCTCCTGCTAAGAGTGAGACTCTTTTTCTCCCACTCTTAGGCATGATTTGAGAATGTCCTTTGACTTTGTAATGTGGTTTATGGGCTATGGGGTCTTTTACTCCATAGGGCTTCATGTGTTTTTGGTAAGTGTGTTACACAGCACCCTCAGTGAAGTAACACAGGGGTGTCATAGTGACCCCCAAACATAGACTCCATACCCTGGGACTGACTACTGTCTCCCAGGGCATGTAAAGTCACCATTGACTTTACTAGTCTTAAATTGTGAACAGAACCAGTACAAACCATCATATTGTGGAAGTACTGGTAGGGGTAATTAGATTGCCCCTGGGTCTGTTTTTCGAGGGGGCACTGTGCAGTCCCCCCTCATCGAGTTTCTGGCTGGTGGCAGTGGTTACCACGCGAAATATTCCACCGGAATATTTCATATGGGATTTTCCCAATCATTTTAAACGCACCACTTTATTGGTGGAATGTTAAAAATACTGCTGGGTTATTTATTTAATATTTATTCCCCGGTTGGGTCTTTTTGCCAGGACTCGGTTTTAAAATGGCGTTTGTGTTCGCCTCTGGAAGTCCAACCCATGTCGAGCCCTTTGTTGCACTTTTGGCGGGCTTCTACACAGAAGCCTCCAAATGTTGTACCACTCTGTCTGGGTCTACAGGATGTGTGGGCGGGGGGAATAGGAACCCTGGACTGAGTTGCCTCGGCAACTCAAGTTGCACTCTTGTGTGATTGGCCTAGTGGTGAACCGCCCGGCTCACCACTTAGCATGTTTGAGTGACAGCTAGGACAGGTGCATGGGGGTTTTCTGCATAAAAGCAGGGCTTTGGGGACTGGAACTTCAGAAGTCGCCACAGGACCTAAAGAATCCGAAGAGGGAGAAGCTGAGCCGACCTGCAACGATGACACCACCGGGGGAGCCCTGCTGAACCGACTCACCACTTCCCAACGACAGAGAAGATCTTGTTCCTGGAGAGTCTTCTTCCTTTGAACTGGTGGGGTTAACCAGTTCGCCCTCTTTTCACCTTCCTGGATCGTCTCGTGGTCGAATCGCCCGTGCCAAGCACCCCGGCGGCTGGATAGCCACGC
This sequence comes from Ambystoma mexicanum, assembly GCF_040938575.1. Classification (NCBI taxonomy): domain Eukaryota; kingdom Metazoa; phylum Chordata; class Amphibia; order Caudata; family Ambystomatidae; genus Ambystoma; species Ambystoma mexicanum. Next base: position 1,023,814,554 of record NC_090921.1, on the reverse strand, counting down.
TTCACCACTACCGCGGCGAATAAAAGGGTAGTACCTTTTAACCGGGAAACTCTGCGGCTGGTTTCTTCCCTGGCAGTGCAACGACCTCCAGCTTTTCTCCACGTCGAGAGGTACTGTGTCCCGCCTGGTCTCCCTTGCAACAGACTGTTCAAGGTGTCCTGCAAATCCTTGACTCTCTATCCCGTGGTGACCTGGGACCTGTTAACTAACTTTTCTGAACTGATCCACTCCTTTTGAACTATCTGCACAGACTTCTAAAGTGTACTTCAACTGTGTGATCTTGGGCACATTCTGCCTTGCTCTCTCCAAGAGTGGGCCTGGCCTATGAACTTTCTTTCTCTACAGTAGAATCTGCCTTTCTTGACCTGCTGTGGTTCTTTTAAAAGTGTTGGTATTGTGTGTTTTCCTAATTCTGCCTTTTCCCTCCCTTTTTAAATAATTATTGGAGTGCCATCTTGGTTAAGCGCTCACCTCTGTATTGATAATAAGTGGTGTTCTTTTCCTAAGACTTGTCGAATAATTAATCAGGGAGGTGTATATATTTCTAGTGACTGTGTTTGAACTTGCTTGACATATTAGTGCCAGTGTATTTTTACAAGTGTGTTTTTAAAATAAATAATTATGTTTGAGGTGTTCAGCACATCCTCTGCTAAAACTAGCATGTCACGGCCAAGCAAAAAGAGGAAAGTGCACCTTGCCAAAACCAAACCATTGGTCCTAAAACCAATAGTGGGGCAAAAAAGGAAAAATTGTGTAGACTCGTCATCGGATTCGGTGCTCATATCTACACCTGAACCTGATTCTCAGATTCTAGAAGCAGTCCCAATGGTTGTAACGACAGTGGCACATAAACCATTAGATGATTTAGTGCAGATGGTCGAATCCAGCAATAAACAGCGAATTCCTCAGTTAAAAAGCCCTGATCCACCTTCCTCAACGTCCCCAATGGCCACGGTAGCCGCCCTGGCCGAGTCATTGAACCGAACCTCTATTGCCCAAACTGCCCCTATTTTAGTAGCAATCCAGACCCAGCTACAGAAATCTATTGATTCATATATGAAACTATTACCAAATAATTTCCCACAGATAGGTAGGCAGGCACAGCCTGAACCCTTACAAGTAACGACAATAGCTAACCAGGCTAAAGTTCAAGATTTGCAATCGGCTATCTCACAAGCGCCACAATCACATGATCGCATAATACAGAACACAGTGGCCACTGGAGCTCCCATAAAAGATGATTGTTTGATAAAGAACTTACAGGGCGAAATTAAAGCTTCAGTTGAGGCTTATCTGATGCGAAACTCCAATACTAACGTACAGCTGAAGTCTGCGCACCCATCTCAAGTCCCTGCCTCTACCCTTCCCCCTAATTAAGCCCTATTATCACGACACGAGATACGGGAAGAGATTAAAGCTTCCATTGAAGCCTTCATGCACCACCCAAAAGAACCTATCTCATACAAAGCACCGGAACAAGGGTTCCCCTTATTCATGCCTTCTATCACTCATCAAGATAGAAGGGCACGATCTCCGGCAAGGTTACCAATGCAGGCAAAAGAAAGATCTGCACAGACCAAGTCAAAACAAATTATACTGCCCCATCGCTTTATAATCAAATGTCGTGAGGATCCATATAAGTCCTATGATCTAAATCGGTCCAGTATTCTGAACATATGTACAGAGATACCAGCTTTATCAGCCATTTCATCACTGGATATCGAGCAAATAGAATTTATAAACCATATGGATTTGTCTGTTGCACGCCTGCATATTCGATCATCATTGGTAGCCGACACTTTGTGGCAAGCTAGAATGGTGTTATTCGACTTAGGGTTTAATCTCACCCAAGAATTAGTACATAGTCCGGCCACACCGCAAGGACATAGCTCACGTATTTTCACCTCAGCCTGTCACATTACTTCTCATCAAAACCCACCAGACCAGACAAAGTCTACATAACTAGGTTCAAGTGCCAAAGTCCTCAATTTGATTTCCTGGAATACACGAGGGCATAATCACCTCAATTTTACAACAGTTGGTGGATTGATTGATATGGATGTAGTTGCCCTCCAGGAAACCTGGCTCGTTTTACCACCGATTTGGGACTCACACAACATTCTGTTTACATCAGCAGAAAAAGGTGTCCTTGGTAGACCGAAAGGTGGTCTTATCATAGCAGTTAAAAAGAGCTGTGGCCTGAATTTGATCATTCGTAAATCTCCTTCTCTATCATTTCAAGTGGCGATATTATCTAATTTCTATAAAAAAATAGCAATTGTTAATATCTATTGGTGCAGTAACACACTGAATGCAGATGAATTTTTCAAGCAATTTGTGGATATATTGGATGCCTTGGCCCTAGAGAGTGATTTATCGTGTATTTTGATATTGGGCGACCTCAACTTGCACCTCATTCCAGAGGGGATTATTGCCCCAACAAGAGACGAATTGAAATGGTCTTCGATTATGACTGAGCGCAATTTTCAGATGTTAAATGGCAATGTGACAGGTGACTGTCCCGCCCAGACCACTTGGCAAAGTGGAGACCAGCATGCAATAATTGACTACATCTATATTAATGCGAAAGCCTTTAATTCTGTACAAAAGTTGGAGGTTATTCATACAAGTGTAAGTGATCACCACAAATTAAAACTGTCACTGCAAATTGATTATATTCAACCGACACAATGGTGGAACTCAAATATAACTGATGTAGTCGTAAATAATGGGAGAAATAGACTGTCTTGGAACACAGAAAAGTTGAGAATCTTAGATTCGAATCTAGAGACTATGTACCAGAGAGAAGATCTACTGGTCTATGACTATACAAATGCCATGCAGATGTTTACTCGAGTAGTCACTGGTAGTGGGACAACTGAGCAACAGCATACCCATGCCTACGACTCGGAAATAGCCCATCGTAAATCTGAGCTAAGACAAGAAATTCGGCAACTGCGGAAATCAGAGAAAACTGATATGGCCGAAAAAATAAGATCAGTCAAGCAAAACTATAAAAAATGGCTCAGACTAAGAAGAGCCAAGGTCTACGAACTGAATGGAAAATCTATGCTTAAACAGCTTATCCTGAAATCTACAGCTGGCATATGGGTCCTTCTCAATAAAACATCTGAGACTCCCAAATTTACAGCCCAGGTAAACTCGATTTCCACTGAAGCATGGCAATTGTATTTTAATAAACTCTATCTTTCTCCCTTTCCTGACATACATTTAAACTTTCATTCGCTTACAGTCTCCGGAACATTTACATTTGACATTGATGACATAAAATTTTGTATCAAGAAATTGAGCTCTTCTCGGGCAACAGGTCCAGATGGGTTGCACAATATGATGTTAAAAAGCCATGTAGACGAATGGGCGAGGATTCTCTACCGGATCTTTAATCAGGTGCTGAAGAGTGGCGCTATCCCTGAGACGTGGAGAAAATCTATTATTCTCCCGATATATAAAAAAGGCAATCGGGAGAACCCCAGGTCCTACAGGCCCATAGCGCTTTTGGACTGTCCGGGTAAATTATTTGCCCGGCTGATCTTAAAAAAATTTAATACCTGGTTACAGGATAATAAATTGAGAGATCCGTTCCAAACAGGCTTCTTACAAGGGGTAGGCACTGGTATAAATATTATTACTTTATCAAGCCTTATTCAGAAAGCCTACCAACAGAAACAGCCCTTGTACCTTGCCTTTATTGATTTCAAAATGGCATTTGATGCCGTTCCAAGAGAACAGCTCTATAAAAAATTGGCTGATGCTAACTGTCCATGGCAAATCTTGAAATGGATAATCCAACTACATACAAATACCTCGATCCAGATCAGACTTACTAATGACGGTCTATTAACCCCCCCAATACCAACTGCCAGAGGCCTAAAACAAGGCTGTTTATTAGCTTCAGCCTTGTTCAACTTCTTTCTTTCAGATATCTATCGAAGCTTTACAACACTGATCTCCGATTCTCCAAAGATCATGGGTGTACAGATACAATGGTTATTATATGCCGATGACATGGTCCTATTGTCACATACCCCAAAAGGGTTGCGACTTCTTTTGGGTGCTCTGGACGAGTATACAAAAATAAATGGCATAACAATCAATGTTGAAAAGACAAAGGTCATTCAATTTGGCACCAAGAAACAAAGTAGTGCCCATTTATACTGGCCTCTTCATAATTGTAAGATTACCAGCACTAATGTCTATGTGTATTTGGGTACAACTGTGTCTAACCTGTGTACCTTTGATCACTATAATCAACAAGGACTCCAGAAACTTCAAATGTGTATTTCACAAGCCCGAATCATCAAGGCAAGATATTGTAAATTTTCTTTACTCCCAATTCTAACGTATTTCAAATTGAAAGTTGTGCCTGTTATCCTCTATGGTGCAGAAACCCGGTTTATCCTGTCATACTCTTACTGGGCTATGAGGGAAGGTCGGTTTTGGAGGCAAGTTTTGAACTTACCAACCTCACAACCACTTCCAACTTTAAGATATGAGTTGGGCCTAATTTCTCTGTACGCAGCCTACAAATGGCGCCTGTGTGCTTTGTACCGCAAGTGTCTCATGAACAAAGCCACAACAGGGATAATCAATACTATTTCCATATATCTATTGAGCTCAATGGACGTTTTTCCAAAAACATGGCGCCAAAAAATCCACTCAATTCTAGCAAAAGCTCAGATTGACCCAATTTTGCTCATGGAAAATCCAAATAAAGCTAGAACAAAAATCTGGGAAGGTGACTGGATTTACACACGTTTTGCGTGTTCCAACTATAAACATTTTGAGGCTTCTCCATTTGAATTAAAGCGTTATAACACAGTGGCCGATTATATGGTGAGGTCCCCCAGTTCCAACCACAGAAATGGCTTTATGAGATTTAGACTAAATCTGTGGCTGACTAATGAAGTGATGAATAAACGGAATAATGTTGCTATCCCCCTGCCCTGCCGGTTTTGTAAAAATCATCCAGAAACTCTTATGCACCTGTTTTCAGAATGTGATAAATTAGCATCAGTACGGAGTGTTCATTTCAAGCCTTTATTTAAGGAGCAACACATTTTGACTCCAAAAGAGCTATGGGTCCTAATTTTCCATACTAATAGAAAGGCTGTAAGATATGCAGTTGTCAATTACTTGCACCAGTTGAAAATCTCAATGTATGCAGTGCCAAGAAAATAATGACCTTGTTACATGCTTTATAACCATGTGTTGTAAACCACTGTTGTTACTGTTCACTAACGCATACAATGTTTTATCTGATTTTAACTGATTTGTAAATGTGATTTTATGTAATTCTTTTTTTTCCTTTTTGTCACAAGTTGAAAGGTTGTGAATTTATTTTCACGACCAAAACAACTATAAATAATTAAAAAAAAAAAAAAAAAAAAAATTATATACTTTTATACCCAAGCTCTGGTCAGTGTTTGCTTGTGCTACTGTATTTTTGTACCTAATGTGTATACTCTATATACTGCCTAACTCTTCTTGAGAGAAGTCTGACTGCTCAGCCACAGCTACCAGGTAAATCTGGGTGGTGCAGACTGCTACCAATTGGGTTTACTGCCAACACCTGTTGTCTTAAACTTTTTGCAGTGGTCCCTAAGGGAATTGCACAGGTTTCTGCCTAACACCCACACACATAGGCATCACAATGTCGTCATGCAACAAATCAAGCTGCAATGTCACAATCTCTCACACATATGCAGTATCAATGCAAGTGAAGGGTAGCATGAAAGCTGCCATAGACGTATGTGGAAGGGATAAATACAACATGCAGTGCATGGTGCATAGCACCTGCTACACACATAAGCGCCTGACTGGCATAGTTCATACACCAACATCACAGATGCAAAAACACACATGCCACGTAGCATAGCCATGCCTGAACTGTAATACTGCATGACATGGAACTTGCTGACTACTGTCCCAGAGCCATGTACAATTGATGTGACATGACATGATATGTAAATCACAACACAAACTCAATACACACAAGTATCACACAGTGCTACGATGCAAGGGTGGTGGAATAGAGTAAAGTTAGGCACACCCATCCCATGAGGCCAGGTCATATTGACTGAATAGGCATGGTGAAGGTGAGACCTGGGGTTGGAAGTGGGAGTGGGCATTGCAGTACATGGGAATGGCATACCAATTAAATACAAGTACATAATCAGCAATGAAAATGTGGGGAGCTGGTGGAAGTGTATGTGCAATTGCTGCTAGAGGGTTTTAGGGATACAGTAAACAGCCACCGAGTGTGGGGGATGGCAGGGAGGCAGTGCATGGGTACAACTGGTGGCTCAGAGGCCCGTGTCAGAGATCAGAGTGTGGGCAGGTGACTAGTATATTCTCTTAGTCATCCAGGACTCCAGCAGGGGAGAGGAGGTAGAGAAATCACAACACACGAGGAAGCATCAGAAGTGCCTCCAAACCCAGAGAAGGTCCACCGCCAGTTCCGTTGAGGCAGGGAGGCCGTACCAGAGGGAGGCACCAGCCAAAGATAGACATTAACCACCAAATAATTGCTATGAGAAGTAACTGATCCTGAGGGAGTAGGAAATGGATGATCAAAGACCATGAGTAGGAAGCGAATTGGGAAGATGGAGTTGAAGGAACTGCGGCACCAGGACCCATAAGGCCCTGTGGCCAATGCACAGCGATTGGAAATGAAAAGTCGTGGCCACTGGGAGCCAGTGCCATCTTCACAGTCCTAGGGAGATACAATACCTGTCACCAAGACAGAAGGACAATCCCGACAGTTCAGGTCAGGATGAGTTGCAGAGTGACGAGAATAGAGGCACAGAAATCTTGGTAGAGGCAGTTGCAGTACACCACCATAGGTCAGTCCTCTGGAAACAGTGAGCTACTGGGGGAATGAGAGGAAAAGAAGAATTCCCCTGGCATGGTGACCTCTCAGAGACATCAGAGATGTGCGGAGAGAAGGCGAGTGTGGAGTGCAAGATTGTCACAGGCTATCCGCCATCACAGGTTGGAGCAGGAAGAGAGCCAAGAGAGCCTGGACAGAGTGACATGGAAGGAGTGAGCAGGTGTTGTGATGGGGTTTGTCATGGTGTGCAGCACATAGTGCGTATGCAGTCTGCAGGACAACAAGCACATGTCAGTCCACCATGACATGGTTCACCCATTGCAGTCATGCAAATGCAGCCAGAACTGCCAGCCAATCATCACACTTCATCCAAGCACCATACACATGTCCTGGACACACACGCATCACCACTCGCCAGGCACTTCCTCATAAAATGGCAGGTCTCCCATGCCTTGGATCTGCTCCACATCTATCATAGCACCTATGATCTCCTCATGTGGAGTGAGTTATTCGTCCTGCCGTGGTGACCCATCTCCAGTCACCAGAGTAGAGGCATAGTTGGAACCTATCTTATCTTTGGCTCTGTGCCGGAGGTTATACCAATGCTTCATTGCGTCAGAAGCTAAGCGCCTCTCATGGCCCAAGGCCTTAATACGATCGGCGACACACTGCCCGTGGGCCATACGCTGAGCAGGCTTATGAGTGCTCCCTGCCCGCACAAGTATGTTGTGTTCATGTTCCTGCACGTAGTCCACGAGGATCTGGAGCTCCTCATCATTAAAGCTCCTCTTCCTCGACGTGTGGGTCTCCTGTGCCGTGCCTTGGGATTGAGCCTGTTTGCCTACTGCATGCTTTGCCTTCTTGCAAGATTGTGCAGTGCCCGAGTGGCTGGGACCACTTGGGTCAGTAGGGGCAGGAGCACTGGTGGCCTGGGCTGTGGCATCACACACTGATGGTGTGACAGTAGGTGCCCTTGCAGGTGGCTGTACCTGGGTGCTGGTGCCACAACACTGCACAGTATGTCCCTTCCCCTTCCATGCACGGAAAGCATCTGCCCCAGTGTCTCTGCGGACCAGGGTGGGGAGCAACACAGGTCTGGCTGGGTGACCCAGAGGGACGGTGAGGTCTGCAGCTGCCCCTGCAGCTACCTGACGCTGGCGGGTGTGTACAGCAGGTGACACAGCTGCATCTGGACCCCGGGTGCCGGTGCTAGGACGCTGCACAGCATTTCCCTTCCCCTTTGATGCACGGATAGCATCTGTCCCTGCGTCTCCATGGACCAGGGTGGGGAGCAACACAGGCCTGGCTGGGTGACCTGGAGGCTGGGTGGTGGTTGCTGCAGCTGCCCCTGCAGCTTCCTGACCCTGTTGGGTGAGGGGCATAGCTCTCCCTGCACGGGCCCGGACACCTCAGACACACGTCCACACGTCCGTCCGCTATAACTCGCGAAGCGTGTAATGCTCTCCTACACACTACTTTATCCCGATCCTGAATGCCACGCCCAACGTTCAGCACGTGTCACGTAAGTTACGCGCTTAGGGCCTTTCCTCTGATTTCACGCTTACATGCTCTTTCCGCACGTGCAGAGTCACTCTGTCTCGGCTGGCCACACGAGTAGCATGGAAGACACACACTCCTGCCTACCAGCCAATGTACCTGTCTCCAAGTGCCCTGAGTTGTCTCCTATGAGCCATCTCCTGCTGCCTGCCCACTGTGTGTGCCTGCTGCACACGTGCCCTGCAATTTTGGTGCCTGATGTACAGCCATTGCCAGAGCTCCAGTCGTTGGACCTGTGACCACATCTGCTGCTCCAGAAGACTCCCAAGGTGCCAGACCACCACTCCAATGCCCAGCACCAGGACCACCTTGCCCACCCACACCTGCGTGGGGGGTTGCCATGTCTGAAGTAACATCATCGGAGGCAAGTGGCAACCCCCTGCAGTGATGCAGAGGGCTGTCAGATTCTCAGCCAGGCAAGTTGACATCCTGGTGGAGCAAGTCCTGGTGCATTACGATGCCCTCTTCCAGGGACCATCGCAAGTCGGCAAGGAAGGACGGAGGAAGATCTGGGCGGACATCGTGGGTGCCATCAACACAGAGGGGGTGGTGCCCCGCGAATACATCCATGTCCACAAGCACTGGGAGGACTTCAAAGCCAGGACCCGCAACAAGGCCCGGCGCTTCCTCAAGGCGGCCATGGACCAAGAGGGTGTACACCCAGGTCAGGGATTTGGAACTATTTATTTTTATTTATTTTTATTTCTTGTATTGCGCCCAAACCCTGGGGTGCCAAGGTGCTTTAATTTGAAAGGTTACAATGATAGAGCCAAAAGTGCTCATGGTTACAAGATTATTACAGAGTGCAAGGTCATAATTAGTGGGCAGATACATGGTGCCAACCACATATTGCATGGCGGCAACTACATATATATGAGAGGTCATAGTCAGATGGCACGTATATGGTGCCAGCCACATGTTGCATGGCGGCTGCAGGACATATATATGCAGGGTCATATCAATGGACAAAACATGTTGCCAGTCACATGTTGCATGGCGGCAAAGTACGCATGTAAGCCGGTCATAATTAGGTAAAGTACATGGAGACTGCTGTTATTACATGTTATCGCTCTTCATGCTAGCAAAGTGAAAATCTTACATATACAATCACTGTGCTGATCCCAGGTTACAGGAGGCAAGTACATACAGATATGATTTTAATCAATTGGTATTAGCAGAGAATCGACGACAATGATGTATGACAGCGACTACTCACATACAAGTGCTCAGGTCACTGGGGGCCCTCTAACCGACGCATCACTATTTGCTGCTGGATAGGGGTTCAAAAGGGCAAACATATAACCTTGGGGAGGGGGTGGTGGGCATTCACACACACTAGCGACCAAGGGGAGGGATTGGGGGGCATTCACACATAATTTTCTGTAATGAAATCAGAAGAGTAATCCTAAACAACTGGAATCTCCTGACAACAGACACTTTCTCTCCAGAGAAACCCAGGTTTGCCTTCAAGAGGAGCCAGAATCTAGAGATCGATTAGTTCACACATACCCCATCTCAAAAAACCAGAGAGGTAACCAAACCAACTTATGGCACCTCCCACTGGTAGTTGGACACTACAAATGCGGGAAATGTTCGGTCTGTAGCCTGACCCAGTATCAAAAAGAAGTCGTACTGAACGGAACAGTGTGGAAACACAAAACTTTCATTAACTGCCTCACCAAATGGAGCATCTATGCCACCAAATGCCCTTGTAACTTATTATATTTAGGCAAGAGTAAACAAGAGATCAGGCAGTGGATCTGCAAACACAGATCCTGCCTAAAGAGTTCAATAGAAGATAAACCAATGGTTGCCCACTTCTTGAAACTCAAACACAAACACACAGAATTCAGATGGTTCATCATTCAAGCAATCAGTGCCAAAGCCAGAGGATGAGATCGCGACCTGGATTCGAGGAAACTCGAACAGAAATGGATACACCGCCTAGACACAGTCAAGAACGGACTCAATGCTTCCATAGAGTGGAACATTTTCTTCTAATCACGTAGGACCGGACACCCCACAACATGACACTATCTGTAAATACAGCCTGGTTCCCCTGCCAGCCCAGATGCACATTAGTCAACCGGAATCCAATAGGCAGCCCTTTCTTTTTAAGATACTAAATACATCAGTTTGTTCTTAGGCGTAAAATGTATATATCCTATATGCCTAGCATAGTATCTATTGTATATATATACTCAAAAACACTAAAACTCACCCTCCGGTTTCTTATGCGGAGTAGGTGCATAATCAATATGCCTAGCACATCATCTGATCTGTAGGTGTGCAATATGCAAAACATATGCACCAATAGACACGAGGCACAGAACTGATCCAGCACAACTGCTAAAGTTTTCTATGGGTTGTTTGAAATTGTTTGTGAATTCGGAATATTGTGTTCATCTGAAATATGTATGTCAACAGGCACGGGAATGTTTTTCGCCCATGTCACTACCAACCAGTATATTTGCCAAGAAAGGGCGGCTGTAGTATAATTTTCCCCGATAGAAGACAGGAGCCAGGCAGGAGTTTCACCAGTACTTTATTTCTCCTGTTTGCTCCGGAACGTTTCTCATATAAACAGAGCCCTGGTAAGTATGGGGCCAAACGTGGCCAACTGGGGTCGAGCTGCAGCAAACATAATATTTCTGCTTTAAGGCAGATTGAGTCCCGTGCTCGGAGGAGCCGGGAAGACGCAGCTGTCCGCGTCCTCAGCTCGTCCCGTAATGCGCGCGGAGCGCGCGGGGGCGGAGCTGTCTCGCGGGCAAGATCTCGCGAGAGCGGAACTCTCGCGACATCTCTACACATCTCCCTTTGTCAATGCAGAGCGGGTTCACTGTAATACATAGTCATTGTATCTTACCGGTCTTCTGTGCTCCCTTCTGGGCCTCTCACTGGTTCCAGGGCACGGTCCCTGCTGAACCGGTTCTGGGCTTACATTCGGTTCTTCCAGTTCTATATCGGTTTCTTCTCTTTCTCCGTCGTCTCCTTCGGGTTCTCGTTCTTCGTTTCTCCCGTCGTTCCTTTCACTTTCTATGTGTGGTGTCTCTGGGATCCTCGCTTTTTCTTGCCTTCGCTGGTATAATGCTATTCTTTCCAAGTTCCACGTGCGCCCGTCTTCTGTGCGGACGTGATTGGTTCCTTTGTGAGTTACTTTTATGGGCTGACTATACCGGGATCCGGTGACTTGATCTTTTCTTGGTAGCTTGATTTTGATCCAGTCCCCTTTTTCTATGTTGGGCGCTTGTTTCGTCCTCCTTCTTTCGTCACTCCACGATTTCATGCGTGTCTTGTTTCCTTCAATGCGCCAAACCACTTCTGTCATGTCTACTGCTTCATCTTCCCTTACTTTCGACAGCCATGGTGGGATGAGCGCAGATGCCGCACTCCTCCCTCTCAACATTTTGAACGGGGATATTTGAGTAATTCCATTTGGCGTGAGCCTGTGGGCCGCTATTGCTTCTTTGGCGGTTTTGAGGGGGTCCATGCCCGACGCTGTTGCTAGTTGGATGGCCCCCTTTATGAACCTGTTCGCCCTCTCCACAAGTCCATTTGCTTGGGGGTGATATAGGGCCGCCTTCTTTTATTTGATGTGGTTCCTTTTTAAAAATTCTTCCATGTCTTTGGAAACTAGTTGTACTCCATTGTCCGTGACAACTTCTTTGGGGAGGCCTTCCCTTTGAAAGATTTCAGTGAGTACTTCTATGACTGTCTCAGTGGTTATGTTTGGAACAAACTCAGCTTCCACCCACTTAGATAGATAGTCGACCAGCACTATGCCGTATCTGTGTTCCGTCAGCATCGCCTCAAGGGGCCCTATGAAGTCTATGCCCACCTTGGACCATACTGCTTCTGGTATCTCCGTGGGTATGAGAGGTGCTTGGCGAACTTTCAGTCTTTTGTCGCTATTTAGGCATTCGTGGCAGCGCTCTATCATGGAGCGTATTTCTTGATCCATGGATGGCCACCAGTACGCTTCTCTGACCCTGCGGCGGGTCATCGTGTTCCCGAGGTGTCCCGCGTGGGCCCTGCAGAGAATTGTACGTCTCATTCCTGTGGGGGGGATGATTTGATCCATTCTCATGATTATCCCCTCCGTTTCCGACAACTCATCTTGCACCTTCCAATATGGTCTCATGCCTTCGGGCAGCATTTTCTCATTGGGCCACCCTTCTCTGATCCACTTGCGAATCTTAGCCATGGTTGGGTCGTTCCCATCTTCTTCTTCCCAATGTCTCTCACTGAGTTCCAGGTAGCCTGGTGCCCTTATGTCTGAAATGGATGCAACGATGCATTCTCCGTGTAGGAATGTGGTGGGCCTCTCCTGGTTCTCAGGCAGTCTCGACATGCAGTCGGCTTGCGAGTTTTTCCAGCCTGATATGTGATGGATTTCAAATGTGTATTCCTGTAGTTTCGCTGCAATGCGAGCTAGTCTGGGCGTTGATGCTTTGGTGCCTCCCGGACTGAGCATGTGGATGAGCGGCTTGTGATCTGTCACCAGCTTGAACTTTGTGCCCCACACGTATGTTCTGAAATGTTCGACTGCCCATGCGCATGCTAGCATTTCTTTTTCAATGGTGGAATAGTTCTGTTCCGCCTCTGATAGTGCCTTTGACGCAAAGGCCACCACGTGTTCGGTGTCACCTCTCCCCTGCGTTAGCACAGCTCCTAGTCCGTACGCACTGGCGTCAGTGGTGATGACTGTATCCCACTCTGGGTTAAATGGTTGGAGACATGGAGCTTTCATGATATGACGCTTTACGGTGTCTATCGCCAACTTCTGGGGTTCTTTCCACGAGAATTCTGTCCCTTTTTTGAGTAGATCGCGTAGGGGTGACGTGGTTTCTGAAAACTTGGGTATGAATTTCGCATAGTACTCAGCCAATCCTAGAAATGACCTCACCTCTTCTTTGTTGGTGGGTTCTGGAGCTTTGATGATGGCTTGCATGAGATTCTGTTTTGGACTGATGCCCTTTTCCGAAATCTTGTACCCCAGATATTCGACTTCTTTTACCCCAAAAGAACATTTCTCATGGCGTAATCGCACTCCTGCTGCTTGTAGCTTGCTGAGAACCAATTCAAGCGCGGCATCGTGCGTCTGTTTATCGCCTGCGTAGACTAATATGTCATCCTGAAAGTATACCACATTTTTAACTTTCCGTAGAAGAACGTCCATCATACGTTGAAAGGCTGATGCGGCGGATGACAACCCGAAAGGCATTTTGGTGAATTGAAACGTGCCAAATGGAGTGATAAATGCCGTAAGGGGTTTCGATTCTTCGTGCAGCTGAATTTGGTGATACGCATTTCTCATGTCTAGTTTAGAGAATATTTTGGCCTCTTTCATTAATAAAATGAGTTCATTTATACTTGGGAGCGGGTAATTGTCCGTGATGACTTCTAAGTTTAGGCTGCGTAGATCTATGCACACCCTTAATTCTTGTGATTGGGGTTTCTTTATGAGGACGACTGGGCTCAGCCATTCGGACGCTTCAATTTCTTCTATCACTCCTTCCTTCTTCATTTTGTCTAGCTGTTGTCTAAGGGCGTCCCTTGCTGTAGCCGGTACTGGTCTCACCCGGTGCTTGACGGGGACAGCATTTCTTTTGAGCACAATTTTGTGAAGAAAACTTTTAATGTGCCCCGGCTCCTCCGAGAAAAGTGTTGGGTAATCGCTCTTGACAACGGATCCGCTCCTCGCATTGACTGATAGAACTTGATCTTCTGTGCTGGGGTCTAGTCTGATTTTTAATTTGTCTTGATCGTCCCAGCCCAACACTGCCGGCCCTTCGTGGCTGAAGTAGACCCTGGTGATGGTTTCTCTTCCTTTGAATTCGACTTTGCCGTTGATATAACCTAGGAGTTCAACTGAGGCTCCCCCAAACACTGTGGGCTTGTGTCGCGTGGTGAGCACTCTCACTTTCTCTTTACCCACCATTTCTTTGTATGTCTGAAGGGGTAAGATGGTGAGGTCTGAACCGGAGTCTGCCATGACCCTTGTCTCTCTTCCATCGATTTTGATCACGCAGTGGGGCTTCTCTCTCCTGGCTCGTGTGCTGTTCACCATGATGACTGTGGGTCTTCCTTCCTCATCCGAGGAGGATTCTCTTTCCCTTGTGCGATCTGTGTTGAGGCTGGCGACTTTCTTGTTTCTCCATCGACACACTATCGAGAAATGTCCAATGCGTTTGCAGACGGAGCACTCCTTGTCTCTGGCTGGACACTCTCTGTCAAAGGCCAAGTGTTTGGTACTGGTGCACCTATGACACTTGAGGGGTTCTTTCTTGTTGCTTCTCACTTCTCTCGTGTCTGGTGCCAACCTTTCTTTTCTTGAATGGAACCCCACAGCTTGTATTTCAGTGGGACCTTGGGCCCCTGTAAACTCTTTCCTTCTTCCCGCCGTTTCTTCCACTGCTCTGGCGATCTCAACGGCTTTCTCTAACTGCAGCTCTTTTTCAAGGATGAACTTATCTTGAACTTTCCGACTGTTGGTGTGGACAACTAGCATGTCGCATATGCGGTTCTCAGCATTGGTGCCGCAGTTACACAGGGCTGCTAGTTCTCTCAATTTCGTGACATAGTCATCGACGGGTTCGGATTGTTCTTGTTTCCGAGTGTTAAACCCTATCCTATGGAGTACTGTGTTCTCTTTATTGGCGAACCTCTTGATGATTCTTCTAACCGCTTCCTTGAACACATCATCATTGTCATCCTCTACTGGAATCGGGGTAAGGCCCTCGAATATTCTTTGCCCTTCCACCCCTAAGGCATTCAGTAACATGGCCCTGCGTCTTGCCGACGAAAATCCTGCTCCGCCCATGGCCTCCACGTACGTCGTGAACAGGGGCTGCCATTGTGGCCAAGGAATGGCAGGCCTACCTGGCGTTTGTAAAAAGGGTGGCGGCGGTGTGGCTCCCTGCATGCTTCTGCGCGGATTCTGGTGGTGTTCCTCGTCGCCAATTTATGTAGTATAATTTTCCCCGATAGAAGACAGGAGCCAGGCAGGAGTTTCACCAGTACTTTATTTCTCCTGGTTGCTCCGGAACGTTTCTCATATAAACAGAGCCCTGGTAAGTATGGGGCCAAACGTGGCCAACTCGGGTCGAGCTGCAGCAAACATAATATTTCTGCTTTAAGGCAGATTGAGTCCCGTGCTCGGAGGAGCCGGGAAGACGCAGCTGTCCGCGTCCTCAGCTCGTCCCGTAATGCGCGCGGAGCGCGCGGGGGCAGAGCTGTCTCACGGGCGAGATCTCGCGAGAGCGGAACTCTCGCGACATCTCTACAGCGGCCTAACGGTCTACCATAATGTGTCAATGTGCGCAATATGACAAACAATTGTATTTATAGACCCACGGTCCCACAAAATTATCAATGTGTGTTGAAATTTGTTTTTGGAATTTGGACCATTGTGTCTGTTATCTGAACAATATAAATGTCCACGAGAAGGGGCAGGATTTGGCTCATGTCACCACCAACCTGGACATTTATCCAGTTAAGGCTGCCCACCACAATGTGGTACACGTTGCCCTCTCAGTAGTCAAGCCCTCACCCTGACAGGAGATTTGCAGGCACAGGTCCCATTCCTGCTAGCACAGCGAGAAATCTCTTGTCCCATATCTCTCACACCCACAGAGTGAAAACCAATTACAATTAGCCACGTCCGCATGACACTCCGGCACACGACGCGCCGTTGCTCAGCAACCATCGCGGCATCCAATGCAACATATACACGCGAGGGAGACTGTTTCTGCCATCACGCATGCGCACTGAACGCTGCACGCCCCTTTGGCAGTCTACAGCTCCTCGCAGATCCGAACACACGCAGGTAAGCGCTGATGCAAATATTTTGATTCACGATCCACCAGCCCACCTAGCTCTGTGCACAGTGGTCCTATCCAGATAAGCACTAATGCAAGAGCCATGTCACACGGACAATCCGTTCCCCGCCCACTCTGCATAACTTATAGAATACCAAACCCGCCGTACAGGGCGCACTGCAAGACTCTGGCCCCCAGAGGATTTCTTTAGTATATACTACACAAGCTAATAGGCACAAAACCTATTTGAGCATAAATGCACAGGTTCAAACACCCAGAGCACAGCAGCAGAACCTACAAACTTTGTAAATCTCTGTTAGCTGAAAAATCAAGGGCATTCACCTAAAGAGTGTTACCACTTCTTGCAGATACCCAAGATCTGGCTTTCAACACATATCAACTGCACTACAGGCTATGACAGCCTCAATCCATGGCGCACTGAAGGCACCATAAGACAAATGATGCACACCCGAGGCACAGAAGAAATTCAACACAGATACGATAAAACCACACATCCCATGCTTCCAACCGGTGGCATAGATACACCATACTCAAATTTTATTATTTTACTATTTTTAGACTCCCAGTCCTACAACGGGCATGGCAGTACAAGGAACAAACTACAGCCCCCCTTCTCACCACCAGTCCTGAGGAAAGCATCAGAACAACAACTACATTAGCAGTAGTGACTCCGTGTTCATGCTAGAAACACTGAAGGTGTTGACTAGATATGTGTATGGACATTATTGCTATACTCTAAGTCACTAAATACTAACCCTCTCAGTGTTTTAGCTATATCAAAATTGACGTGACATGTTTGTAATACATGATGAACCACCGTGGGCACCGAAAAAATCTTGCGGCCTAACCTTGGCACCACATGTTTAGATAAGTTAACTACCTTCAGTAGGTTTTTATACAACAACTTTAAAAATAAAGACTTTTTGTGAAATGCAATTGTGGTGATCTACTGTAACACATGTGCAGATTAAATAACAATATCTGTTAAATGTGTGGTGACTAATACCTGTAAGTGTCAAAAGGGAGGGGTAGCCTGAGTCCTCTCTATATATGTCCTGTTAGATTACCCCACTATAACAAAAAAGAGGGTCCCATTACACCCCAACATATACACATGTGAGATGTGTCACACGTGTGCTTTTGGCAACATTAAGGACATGCATGGTGCATATGTGCATGTGTCAGAAGAATGAGTGTATGGCTGACCAATACTCCGGGATGGATGTCACTTGAGCATTAGATTGTGTGATTGACTCATGCTGCCAAATTGACCTCTAGTGCACTCTGACGTGGTAGCTTCATGACTGTCAGCTGATGTGTTTGCATGAGATGTGTATGTCCCATGATGCATGAGGCGAATGCACAATTTTGAGGTGCTGACAGTGCTTTGTCCAAGGATGTGATTGTCTGTTGAGAATGCCAGACATGATTGCGCATGTGTGTTGTAGACGGTGATGATGGTTGTGATCTTTAACAGTGCCACTCATGTACATTTGCTTTGTGCAAAACAGACATATGTTCAGTACCCTGATGTTTGTGTTTGATGTCTCCCTATCCACAGCGACGATGGAAGAAGAGGACGGAGAAGGCGTTGTGTAGCAAAGCAGAGGGGATGCCTCCACCAGGCACAGACGCAAGGCCCAGTCACGCTCCTAGGAAATGTCATCTTCGGGGAGCGAGGGGACTGTTGCCACGTCAGAGCAACGGCCGCAGCTGCTGAGGGGATGCCCAAGAGGGTCAAGTTGGTCGTAGGCTCCTCGTCAGTGGGAGGGACAGGTGAGGTAGCACAGGGGCCATCCCATGCAGAAGACGGTGGAGAGGCATCCAGGTTGGCTTAGGGGGAGGAGGAGGCCGCATCAGCCCAGCCACCAGGGCCCGGCGGGGGTGATAACGTGGCTGTGACTGGTGCAGTCCAGACTCAGGGGCAGGAGGCAGTACAGGTCACCATGGAGGGGCCTGTGACTGATCCTGCCCTTGGGACCGCGACTGCACCAGTATGCACCTGCAGGCATGCCCCAGGCCCGACCCATCCGCAGGTGGCGGATGTTTCCACCCAAACGGAAACACCAATACCTGCAGATGGTGCAATTCGGGATAGGGTGGAACCGTTGCTAGCTGGTTTCTCTAGGCATACAGGCACCATCCGTGATGATGTGCAGGCTTCCAATAGGGGGCTTGCACGTCATCACAATGAGGTCTGGCGTCTCCTGAACTGGTAGCACATTTCCTGGTTTCGAATTGGGTACGTGGGCTGGCCACTGCTACAACCTGTCATGATGCCTACCCATCCAGACATTTGTTTAAACCTCAGCAGCCCCGGCTAGGGGCTGTCTGGGTTCAGTCCTGGCGCCTTAGGTGCCAGGCTCATCATAGAAATCAGTCCTGGCGCCATAGGCGCCAGGCTCAAAGACTTTACTTACCTGATGCAGACCATGCTGCAAAAGAGTCCAAGCCTACATGAGGCCAGGATGGGACTATTTTGTTACAGGGACTATTTTTTACTCGGGCGTGGCTCTAGGGAACTTCTTACCTGGAACTACTTTGGAGGCTATTTAAACCACACCCGAACAGCAGCACATGCTTTGCGTTATTCTGCATCCAGCAGCGTGACGCTCACCGTGCCTGCAGCCAGCATCCAGTCTTCTGCCACGCCCGCATGCCTGCAGCCTGCATCCAGTCTTCTGCCATGCCCGCCTCGAATCCAGAGCTCCTAGAATAAAGAAGAAGAAAAGGACAAGGTTAGAAAACAAACTTATTTCAAATTCCTCACCTAATTCCGGAACCATTTCATCTCCGGACCTGGAAAGTACATCAGTGCTGCACGTGTCGCTTCGCCAGCTCCAGCACGGCGCCATACTCACCAGTTCTCACAGCATGTTTCGATCCGGCACTGTCTCCATCATTTCTTCGCTGTAATCCGGCACCTAGGGGACACAAGAAAAAACAAGGTGAGCCAAGGGAATCAACAAATACAACCTCTTACCACCATAGACTTACCTGATTTACCACCGGCGGTATTATTCCATAACTCTCCACATTTTCACATGCTGCATCTGTAAAGAGGGAGAAAAACAACACGTTAACGCATGCAATAGTTACCGGACAGCGTTGGGTAACACAGACTCTTACCTGAACGCCAGCAGCAGCTACGAGACCTTCTTCTCACGAACTCAGTTGCAACTTAAGGAAGGAAGGAGACAAGAGTGAACATCAGGCACATTGAACTCTTTGAACTTGATACTTACCAATCCCGCCAGGGACTTCAGAGTCAATACTTACCGGAACTCTCCCAACGCCTTCAAACCAGTGAAGTAACTGGTATCTACGCACTCCAGCAAGACACGCAGGTTAGAGAGCTGATCTTTTACGAACATAAGGTGAGGTTACTAAGGGGATATCGGAGGTGATTAGTGGGGGAGAGCGAGAACAGTTGGGAGGCCATCACTAAAACCCACAAGTGGTTAATTCCTGTCTCCACTTGCAGGAAAATACTTCTTCGGGTCCAGCAGACAAGACTAGGCGGGCCAGTCCAGACAGTGATCTCTGCACTACGCATCATGTTGAAGGAGACTGCAGCTGTCTGGGTCCGATCGACACCCCTGTGGGTTCCAGGTGAGCGTAACAGCAACCCCCTCCTCGTATTCCTCCTCTGTGCGCCAGTCGTCCTCCCTGCCGTCTTCCGGCCCAGATGTCACCCAGGTCCCCTGCGTACCTGTCCTAACCCCAGCAGCCAGTCTGGTGGAGATCACATCCCTGCCAGAGACGGGAGTCTTAGTTGGATCAGCAGAGGTGGTCAACACGCTTCTCCAGCCAGCGACAGGAGGTCTCCAGTCATCTTTTCAAAAACATAGTTTCGAATGACAAAAGATTTTTTTTTTACTAAATGGGTGTTAAGGGGTCAAAAAACAGGGGTTGGGGGGACCCCCCCATAAAAAATAAAAAATAAAATGCATTTTTTCGATGCATTTTAATTCTAAACTTTGCCATTTGAAACTATGGCATTCGAAAATATCACTATAAACCCGACAGGAGCTATGGTAATGGAGGAAGCACAGGCACCAAAGAGCAGGGCACATGCATGACAGCCCCAGGGGTTGTCATCATCCCGGAGGCTGTCCTTGAGGCGTAGGCACCACGCTATTTGGCAGCAGCAGGGTCGGAGTAGGAGGCTACAGGATCCGGGGCATTCAATCACAGGGAGGCAGGTATTGGCCATCGGGCAGGAGGCAAACGTGGACCTTATCCAGAAGATGTCTTCCGTGTTGGAGCGTTTGGGCCAGCAGATCGAGGCAGAGCGGCAGCGGGCATGGGAGGCAAGACTCACCATGGCCAGGAAGGAGATTTCACTGCGTTGGGCAGAGAGGCGGGCTGAGGTCCTCAAGGAGACTTGCAGGGAGTTTCAGAGGAGCATGTTGGAGTCCCTGCAAGCCCTCGAGGGGAAGCGGAGGCCCACCTAGGGAAAGTCGACGCAGAGTTCGATGATGCCCTGGCAGAGACTATGAGGGAGCATGGTGAGGAGAAGGACTAGCCCGTTTCATTTTTTATTTATTTTGGAGTTTTTGGACTGTGCTCCAGTATTTGTATATAGTTATTTATTGGTGTGACATTTTTAGGATTTTTTTTGGCATTTTTTTAAGTACTTTGAACAATGGACCTATTGCACTTGAACATGCTTTACTTTTTTGGGGGATAATTTTCTGTTAACCATGAGGCAATGGATGTATTTAAATCATTACTTTTTAGGATTTTAATCTTCATTTTGGGACACGGACCTACTTTGTCACTTTTTGAAGTTTCTTTTTGGCATTCTATGTTCTTTCATTTGTCCATTCTTGATCATTTATTTGGTTATCATGCACATTTCATTTATATTTATGTGAATTAGTGTGCGTTCAATACTGTTTTTCAATACATTCTCTTTACTTTACACAAAGTGGTGTGTGTTCTCCTATTTTGGTGAAGTTTTCCGCTTCCTTACTCTGTTCTGTGTGCGCCGATGATGACCAATGTTGTCCATGTGTGTGGCATGTGCAATGTGTGGTGGCATTTGATTTCACATGTGCAGCATGAATGTGTGTTGATCCTCAGTGTGTTCGTGAGGGTGCTGGGTTGTGTGAGTGATGTGAGTGAGATGTGTTTTGCATTTTGGGACAGGATTTGTTTGATGCAGTGTAAGCACGTTGTTCTTTTCCCTTCACCAGCATTTCTTTGTGCTGATTTCATTGTGTATCGTGTGGTTGGACATCGAACTTTGCAATTGCTAATTTTCCATTGGTATGGTTTTACACATGGACAGACCAATGCTATGTTGTATTTGTGGTTAGGGAACAGTATGGTTGCCATGTACACAATCAATACTTGAGTCATTGCTCTATGCTTTTGCTTTTGGATCTCCTCTGACATGATAAGGGCCTGTGGTAATCTGCTATGGTCAGCTGCGTAACCCCTGCACTTGTCATTAGGGCTCTTCGCACGCCACTTGCTCACCTGCACTGGCTCAGAGGCAGGCACATTATTTGTACTGTTTTGATGTATGCCAAAGAACACGCACCAAGAGTTTGGAACTCATGATTGGACTTATGCTTGGATTTGACACCGGCTGCCCACATTTCGTTAGTTATCTTTATGGGTGTTTCTGTTCAGATATCCTACAGCTGTGCAGAAGTGTCACCTCCAGAACCACTTTAAAACATTCACCAATTCACAAGCACGGGCACCGTCTCAATGTCACATGCGCAGACCAGTTTCTTTTGTCTGTCTTCACTCTGTTCCCCCTCCCGGGAGTCTTTGGCCCTTTGCACACTTGTGTACATTTCCATTCTGGAGGACTTGTAATTTGATTGTATGTCTTGTGATGTCCCTCACAAATGGGAGGGTCATTCGTGTGTTTAGGGTGTTCTCGGTTCAGGTGATGTGTGAGAATTGAGGCTCATGCCATGACACGCCCTTACAAGGCCTCTTGGTGTGACACATGACTAGAGTGCTTTGCTTTCTGGCACAGTATGAGTATTTGTACATGTGGATCATTGACATTACTTTGTCACATGGCATGCTGGGCCTCAATTTGACATACACTTTTGTGATGTGCATGTTGGGATATGGGTGGAGTCAGCAATTGCATGTGTTCACCTTGGCCACAGAAGCTTGTGGCCAGGTGTGTGATTTGTGTTTGGTTTGCTGTCTATTTGATGAGGAGGAGGTTAAGGGTGCTATCACTTCACAGGTAGCACATTCCAGGACACAACATCGTTGGGGTTAACATGTGTTACTATGTCCCCATCCATCATGCAGGTGCTGTCCAGTATGGGGTGCATGCCAGGGGTGGGGGAGTCACGTGATGCGAGGCCTGCCTGCAGGTTACCATCACGGGTGATGGGGGCGGGGGTGTCCCATGAGGCGGGGCCTGCCTGCAGGTTGCCATCACGGGTGATGGGGGTTTCCCATGTGGCGGGGGACGCTTGTGGGCTTAGGTGATGGGGGCTGGGGTGTGGCAGGTGTTGTGGGCTACTTGCGGGCTCGGGTGATGGGGGCTGGGGTGTGACAGGTGTTGTGGGCTGCTGCGGGCTCGGGTGATCGGGGCTGGGGTGTGGCAGGTGTTGTGGGCTGCCTGCGGGCTCGGGTGATGGGGGCTGGGGTGTGACAGGTGTTGTGAGCTGCCTGCGGGCTCGGATGATGGGGGCTCGGGTGTGGCAGGTGTTGTGGGCTGCCTGCGGGCTTGGGTGATGGGCCCTGGTGGTGTCCAATGTAGCGGGGATGCTTGTGCGCTCAGGTGATGGTTGGCTGAGGTGTGGTAGGTGTTGTGGGCTGCCTGTGGGCTCAGGTGATGGGGGTTGGGGTGTGGCTGGTGTTGTGGGCTGCCTGCGGGCCTGGGTGATGGGGGTCGGGGTGTGGCAGGTGTAGTGGGCTGCCTACGGGCTCAGGTGGTAGGGCTGGGGTGTGGCAGGTGTTGTGGGCTGCCTGCAGGCTCGGGTGATGGGGCCTGGGGGTGTTCCATGTGGCGGGGGATGCTTTCGGGCTCGGGTGATGGGGGCTGGGGTGTGGCAGGTGATGTGGGCTGCCTGCAGGCTCGGGCGATGGGGCCTGGGGGTGTTCCATGTGGCAGGGGATGCTTTCGGGTGATGGGGGCTGGGGTGTGGCAGGTGTTGTGGGCTGCCTGCGGGCTCGAGTGATGGGGACTGGGGTGTGGCAGGTGTTGGGTTCTGCCTTTGGGCTCGGGTGATGGGGGCTGGGGTGTGGCAGGTGTTGAGGACTGCCTGCGGGCTTGAGTGATGGGGCTGGGGGTGTACCAAGTGGCGGGTGATGCTTGCGGGCTCTGGTAATGGAGGCTGGGGTGTGGCCGGTGTTGTGGGCTGCCTGCGGGCTCGGATGATGGGGCCTGGGGTGTACCATGTGGCGGGTGATGCTTGCGGGCTCCGGTGATGGGGACTGGGGTGTGGCATTGTTGTGGGCTGCCTGCGGGCTCGGGTGCTGGGCCCTGGGGTGGAACAGGTGTTGTGGGCTGCCTGCAGGCTCGGTGGGGGCTTGGATGATGGGGGCTGGGGTGTGGCAGGTGTTGTGGGCTGCCTGCGGGCTCGGGTGATGGGGGCTGAGGGTGTCCCATGTGGCGGTGGATGCTTACGGGCTCGGGTGATGGGGGCTGGAGTGTGGCAGGTGTTGTGGGCTTCCTGCAGGCTCGGGTGATCGAGGCTGGGGTGTGGCAGGTGTTGTGGGCTGCCTGCGGGCTCGGGTGATGGGGTCTGGGGGTGTCCAATGTGGCGGGGAATGCATGCGGGTTCGGGTGGTAAAGGCTGGGGTGTGGCTGGTGTTGTGGGCTGCCTGCGGGCTCGGGTGATCGGGGCTGGGGTGTGGCAGGTGTTGTGGGCTGCCTGTGGGCTCGAGAGATGGGGGCTGGAGTGTGACAGGTGTTGTGGGCTGCCTGCGGGCTCGGATGATGGGGGCTGGGGTGTGGCACGTGTTGTGGGCTGCCTACGGGCTTGGGTGATGGGGCCTGGGCGTGTCCAATGTAGCGGGAATGCTTGCGGGCTCAGGTGATGGTTGGCTGCGATGTGGCAGGTATTGTGGGCTGCCTGTGGGCTCAGGTGATGGGGGTTGGGTGTGGCTGGTGTTGTGGGCTGCCTGCGGGCCTGGGCGATGGGGGTCGGGGTGTGGCAGGTGTAGTGGGCTGCCTACAGGCTCGGGTGATAGGGGCTGGGGGTGTTCCATGTGGCGGGGATGCTTTCGGGATCGGGTGATGGGGGCTGGGGTGTGGCAGGTGATGTGGGCTGCCTGCGGGCTCGGGTGATGGGGGCTAGGGGTGTCCCATGTGGTAGGGATGCTTGTGGGCTGGGGTGATGGGGGCTGGGGTGTGGCAGGTGTTGTGGGCTGCCTGCGGGCTCGAGTGATGTGGACTGGGGTGTGGCAGGTGTTGGGTTCTGCCTGTGGGCTCGGGTGTTGGGGGCTGGGGTGTGGCAGGTGTTGTGGGCTGCCTGCGGGCTTGAGTGATGGGGCTGGGGGTGTACCATGTGGCGGAGGATGCTTGCGGGCTCGGGTGATGGGGGCTGGGGTGTGGCCAGTGTTGTGGGCTGCCTGCGGGCTCGGATGATGGGGCCTAGGGTGTCCCATGTGGCGGGGGATGCTTGCGGGCTCCGGTGATGGGGGCTGGGGTGTGGCAGGTGTTGTGGGCTGCCTGCGGGCTCGGGTGATGGGGGCTGGGGTGAAACAGGTGTTGTGGGCTGCCTGCGGGCTCGGTGCAGGCTTGGATGATGGGGGCTGGGGTGTGGCAGGTGTTGTGGGCTGCCTGCGGGCTCGGGTGATGGGGGCTGAGGGTGTCCCATGTGGCGGTGGATGCTTGCGTGCTCGGGTGATGGGGCTGGAGTGTGGCAGGTGTTGTGGGCTTCCTGCGGGCTCGGGTGTTGGGGTCTGGGGTGTCCAATGTGGCGGGGGATGCTTGCGGGCTCCGGTGATGGGGGCTGGGGTGTGGCAGGTGTTGTGGGCTGCCTGCAGGCTCGGGTGATGGGGGCTGGGGTGAAACAGGTGTTGTGGGCTGCCTGCGGGCCCAGTGCGGGCTTGGATGATGGGGGATGGGGTGTGGCAGGTGTTGTAGGCTGCCTGCGGGCTCGGGTGATGGGGGCTGAGGGTGTCCCATGTGGCGGTGGATGCTTGCGAGCTCGGGTGATGGGGCTGGAGTGTGGCAGGTGTTGTGGGCTTCCTGCGGGCTCGGGTGATGGAGGCTGGGATGTGGCAGGTGTTGTGGGCTGCCTGCGGGCTTGGGTGATGGGGTCTGGGGGTGTCCAATGTGGCGGGGGATGCATGCGGGTTCGGGTGGTAAGGGCTGGGGTGTGGCCGGTGTTGTGGGCTGCCTGCGGGCTCGGGTGATCGGGGCTGGCGTATGGCAGGTGTTGTGGGCTGCCTGCGGGCTCAGGTGATGGGGGCTGGGGTGTGACAGGTGTTGTGGGCTGCCTGCGGGCTCAGATGATGGGGGCTGGGGTGTGGCAGGTGTTGTGGGCTGCCTGCGGGCTTCGGTGATGGGGCCTGGGGATGTCCAATGTAGCGGGAATGCTTGCAGGCTCAGGTGATGGTTGGCTGCGGTGTGGCAGGTGTTGTGGGCTGCCTGTGGGCTCAGGTGATGGGGGTTGGGTGTGGCTGGTGTTGTGGGCTGCCTGCGGGCCTGGGTGATGGGGGTCAGGCTGTGGCAGTTGTAGTGGGCTGCCTACAGGCTCGGGTGATAGGGGCTGGGGTGTGGCAGGTGTGGGCTGCCTGCAGGCTTGGGTGATGGTGGCTCGGGGTGTCCCATGTGGCGGGGGATGCTTTCGGGATCGGGTGTTGGGGGCTGGGGTTTGGCAGGTGATGTGGGCTGCCTGCAGGCTCGGGTAATGAGGGCTGAGGGTGTCCCATGTGGCAGGGATGCTTGCAAGCTGGGGTGATGGGGGCTGGGGTGTGTCAGGTGTTGTGGGCTGCCTGCGGGCTCAAGTGATGGGGACTGGGGTGTGGCAGGTGTTGGGTGCTGCCTGTGGGCTCGGGTGGTGGGGGCTGGGGTGTGGCAGGTGTTGTGGGCTGCCTGCGGGCTTGGGTGATGGGGCTGGGGGTGTACCATGTGGCAGGGGATGCTTGTGGGCTCGGGTGATGGGGGCGGGGGTGAGGCAGGTGTTGTGGGCTGCTTGCGGGCTCGGGTGATTGGGCCTGGGGTATCCCATGTGGCGGGGGATACTTGTGGGCTCCGGTGATGGGGGCTAGGGTGTGGCAGGTGTGGGCTGCCTGCGGGCTCGGGTGATGGGGACTGGGGTGTGACACGTTTTGTGGGCTGCCTGCGGGCTTGGATGATGGGGGCTGGGGTGTGGCAGGTGTTGTGGGCTGCCTGCCTGCGAGCTTGGGTGATGGGGGCTGAGGGTGTCCCATGTGGCGGTGGATGCTTGCGGGCTCGGGTGATGGGGGCTGGGGTGTGGGAGGTGTTGTGGGCTTCCTGTGGGCTTGGATGATTGGGGCTGGGGTGTGTCAGGTGTTGTGGGCTGCCTGCAGGGTCGGGTGATGGGGGCTGGGGTGTGGCAGGTGTTGTTGGCTGCCTGCGGGCTCAGGTGATGGGGGCTAGGGTGTTGCATGTTGTGGTGGAGCGAATAGGATGCGTTCGGGGTACGCGCAGAGTTTCCACACGTTTTTGGGCTGGGGTGCATCTGGGGTGCCTGCTGAGTTTCCAAACGATTCGGCTGGGGTGCGTCTGGGGTACATGCTGAGTTTTCATGCGATTTGGCTGTGGTGCATCTGGGGTACACGCTGAGTTTTCATGCGATTTGGCTGGGTTGCGTCTGGGGTATGCGCTGAGTTCCCATGCAATTTGGCTGGGGTGCATCCGGGTTAAGCGCTGAGTTTCCACATGATTCGGCTGGGGTGCGTCTGGGGTAAGTGCTGAATTTTAAAGGAGGTTTGCAGTTCTTTGATAAATGGTAAAAGAGGAATTAATAATAACTTATATGCAGTGATGTAACATCATGAAACATTTTAATTAATAAAAACCTATGAAATTCAATGAAAACACTTTTTTAAAGGGACGTTATGGTCACAAGTAAAACCGAAAGCCCCCAGAAATTCATCAGTTATGGTAAGCTAAGCAACCATAACTTGCGCCACCACCATGCACTGCTAAGACTAACACCCAGGACATCAAAGATGACATCACTGATGACATTACATATGAAATACATTTTGATGAAAAGTCCCTACAAGGGGTTGTGTTTATAATTTTGGTAACAAGATGTCAGGAGTGATCGGGAGACCTACCATGAACTGCTTAATGTATTAAAGAGTGTACTCATCTAAACTAAACATTATATTGGAGTGCTGTTATTAATACAGGAATCTAATCATACAGACAGATAGGCAATGGCTGCAGCATGCACCATAGAAGTACAATATTTTTTATCTGGTCATTTTGTATAGGAAAATAATGAATGGTACCTTATCAGAGTTTTGACTAATGTTAAACATGGAATAAATAGCTAATAATTCAAGACTTACTACACTTGTGTTACTACAAACAATACACATGAAGAGCCACAATGTATACAAATCAGAGGCACATACAGGGAAACTAAAGTAAGGAAGAAAGAACAACATCACCAGAAAATGTCAATAACATTAAAGTTCATCATCATGTATACAAATGTAATGCGTGTTTGAGGCCTGCTTATTGCCCCATGTATGTGCACCATGAGCTGAGACCAAACCACAAGGAAAGTACTTTAAGAGCATACAAGAAGGTTAACGTCTGGATATATAATACCTTTTCAATGTTCATATTTTGACAGGTGACAGGTGACAAAACAACCTGGCTTAGATATGTCAGTGACCAAAAACAAGTGGCCCAGATATGTGATGTCATCAGTGATGTCATCAATGACATTTGTGATGTCATCTTTGATGTCCTGGGTGTTAGTCTTAGCAGTGCATGGTGGTGGCGTGAGTTGTGGTTGCTTAGCTTACCATAACTGGCGAATTTATGGGTGGGAGGTTTGGCTTTACTACGTCCCTTTAACAACGTTGTTTAACTGAATATATATATATATATATATATGTATATATATAGTGCTCACACAAACTCAAAGATGTGTGTTTCATTATTTATGCATTATTTATGATATTTGACGTTGTTACCAGTATTTATAAATGCCCCCTTGCCCTTGACTTTTGCCTGCGGCCCCCTGTGGCATAATTCCTGGAGAGGCCTCTGACCGGAAGTATTTTCTCAGAGTGCTTTCCTGCTCTCACTTTGTAGCTTCGCTAATCGGAACAGGTGTAGATTTCACAGAAATGCATCTGCATTCTCTCTCTGCCTGAATGGCTGGTGTCCCCAACTGCACGGACTCCCACAAAGTGCTTTATAAATGTTTCACTTGCTCGGCCCGCCTAATCCCGCATCCCGAGGACAGCGGAGAGCAAATTAGGATGCCATCCAATTAATTTGCCTTGATGGATAAACCCTGGATGGCTGCCATTTCTTAGAATTAAGGAACCAGCAGACCCTGTGCCCTCCTGCCTGCCTATGCCCACGCTACCCCCTCCACCTCGGCACACCTCCTGCCACCCTGCAGGCTGCAGACTCAACTAGGTCAGTGGGATTTTGCATGCAGCAGATGGGCCCTCTCCTTTGCAGCAGAGATGGCACTCGTGAAAGGTTTCCTGGCTGCCCTTGTGTCTGAGCCTCAGATCCACCCCACCCCTTGACCTACAAACCTTGTTCCCTCGTCATCCTGATCTCGTGCACTTTTCCAACCTGAACTCTCTGCTCTAAACCATGCTTGATGTTATCCATCGTGCCTATTCACTGTACTGTATTTTTATTATTATTAGTTTTTTTTCATAATGTGCCAGCCACCACCGTAATGGTCCCAAAGTGTGGAAACCTTGTTTGATTTAAGGTGTATTAAGACCCGCCCAGGGATAGCAGGACCTTAGTCTGCTTAGAATGCATTGACCAGAAAAGGGTGTGATATAAGAAAAGAGAACATCAGAAGGTGTGTAAGCAGTTGCTTGATAGGTAGAGATCGCTAAATAATAAATATATATGTAAAGTCTGGGTGCCTCAGGGCCCCGAGATGTGCTCGGGCTATAACATGCCATCTGCCTTGTTTTTCTTCGGCTAAAATAATGATCAATTTGATGTTAAGTAAAGTTGTAATTTTGTAAAGGTTTATTATTACCAAACACAAATTAAAAAAATAAAAAAAAATAATGAGCAACGCTTGCTAAACAACAACCACAAAATACCCATATTTCATTTCTGTTTCTGCATTGCGACCTGAAGGGCCCGGATTGGATGCTGCCAATTGCAAGTGTTGTGTTTCATTTCTGTTTCTGCATTGCGACCTGAAGGGCCCGGATTGCATGTGCTGCCAATTGCAAGTGTTGTGTTTCATTGCAAGTTTCAGTTCTTTTCCGCAGTGGCTCCACATTGCTGTAGCAGACGGTGCAGTGGAGGTGCATTGGGTGTTCTAGTAACGGGCTGGATAGGATCCTGTGTGCACTGGTGCTGGGAAACTTTGTGCCAGTGCTGGGACATGATTCCCCAGCGGGGGACACGTTGCAACCAGATTTGCGCTTCCTTCGGGCTAGTGCAAAAGCGCACACACTGACTATACCGAAGGTGGGTGGAAATCTCCTTGAGAAACGGTCCTGCGCCAAAGAGTTTGATGTCATCTAATCCTTTTCTTTTGTCAGGTGTAGGACAGAACAGTCGTGACAAGTGTAAATGTCCTCAGTCCTATTTATCATCACTGTGTGCCATAATGCCTGGTGCAATTAAGCGCCAGTGGAGCAAAATAACAGACGTGCAATTTAACACTGCACTCTACATTTACAAGGCAAGTGCAATTCGGCCGCGAGGGCTGCAGAAAAGAGATAGAGCATCCATGCATTCCATGAATGTCAGAGCCGTCCAGGCCCAGTCTTTACCTTGGAATTCTGGGATTTACAGTCCTCAAGGCAAAACTACAAACTGGAGAGCTCTGATATTGTCTGAACAGTTAATGAGATACATTATGAAATGCATGTGTGCGTATACAGATACTGATTGAGAATAACTCGCAACTGCTGCATCTGCTGTGTGGCAGTCTCTTTATAACAGTGGGCCTCACTACGACCCTGGCAGTACGGTAACAATGGTGCTGGACATTTTACTGGCACAGTTGCTACTGTACCGCCATACTACGAGTTGTGCTAGCGGGTCTCGTTCTGCTCACCCCCTGGGGCCGAATGGGGATGGGAAGTCTGTTATTACCGGCACCCGTGAATGGGTAATTACCGGGTCGGCCAAACTCAGCATGACCCAGTAATTGCCTATTCGCGGGTGGCAGTATCATGGGTTTGGCGGCAGCGGCTGCCGCCAAACCCGTAATGAGGGCCAGTGTGTTGCATGGAGAAGTCTTAGTGGCTCATTATAACCTTGCCGGTGCAGTAATTCTGCCACACTGGCAAAGTACAAGGTTGCTGGTGGCGTGGCCGGAATTACCTTCAGCTATGAGTTATACCAGCAAATGCCCCCACAGAGTCCTATGGGACTTAATGGAATGGGGAATAACATCACTTACCGGCACTTATAATCTGGCAGTAATTGTGCCGGACTGTGTGCCGGTAACAGTGCTACAGGTTGCCGGTATCCTGGCGGCAATACCTTCAGGATACCGGCAACCTCGTAATGAGACCCTTAATCTTTTCCTCTTTGCTAGACAACCCTTCTATCTGTTTGAAACAAGGATTTCATTTGTAAACAAAAAGCAGTGGAACTATGCTCCCATGCTCACACACTTCTGCACCCCCGCAATGAAAACCCCATACCTGGGTACTACCCACGCCTTTCTCCAACCCCCTCCCCCCCCACTACTGGGCCTGACATTTGTACTATAAAGACTGACAGAAACACAGTTAAAGAAAAGGTTTTAAGTATGTGCCCCACAGCATACAGCTTTATACACCCTCCTCTTACTAATCACCCATCATTCACACCTATTATGGGACATGCCAAAGACAACAGGCACCCCTCCCTCTACCTCATTATCTACACATAACGCCGTGCCTGTAACAATGTCACGTTAATCGCTGATCACTGCAGGAGCAGGCACGCTTTATGTCCCAAGCAGGCTACTGAAATTAACACCAACAAACAAGCAGCCACATGCTAGCTCAAAGGGATGTGGCATTAGATCAGATCAGATCCAGACAGGCCGAAGTTCGGCAAAAAAACTAATCATGCCCTGGGTGTCCAGCAATAGTTCTCAGCCAATACAAAGTCAGGGAACACAACATGAACGTTCCGCCCTTTAGTTCCGGCCCACTTCGACCTCTTTTGAACTGACACAATTGTCATAACCTAAATCGCCATAGAACATGTGGTGTAGAACCATAGAAGCAGACAAGACCCTCCAGGTCCAGCTGGAGAACCCCATGTCAGGCCCCTTTAAATAGACGCTAAGCAATCAGCATGTCTCAGTAACAGTGAAAGGCCGTTTTGCTTTTAGGTTTTTATTGCCACAGTTATCCTCGGTTGCACTACCGCAGACGATAATCTCGCTGAAACAAAGAACCTTGCACTCCGCACCAGAAATAAACCTGCGCTCCTAGCCCCAGGACTGCATCGTGCCCCTCCCCACAGCTCAGCACACAAGCAAACAATGCAGAGGCAGGCGCGCACACAAGACAAAAAGGCACTTCCCTCCATACGGGTTCTCCGCAGTTTCGACTTGTCATTTCGCACACAGCTGAGACCCCTGTGCACGCAGTAATACACGGGCAAAGGGAGGTCCAGTAAAGCGGGTCTTTGGCGAAACATCCTTATACCGGGAAGCAAAAGGGGCACCCCCACGTTCCCCCACATGGCTGTGCGACCACAAGAAGTCAGTCAGTGCACACACGATGAATAACACCTCGTGATATTGTATAACTCTCTGCTGACGCCTCATGGGTCACGCGATAGCTCAGTGTGTTAAGCACTTGTTGAAGAAGTCTATGTTCATCTGCTAGATCACATTACCACATTTCACAGGTCAAATCAGCCTTTACTCACTCGGAGATTAATGGATTTGAGTGTATGTACTTTGTCACAGTACCATCTACTGTGCTACACACCCACAGACCTGCACCAGGAAGTGCTAGTTATAGACAGGGATGTCATTTCACCAAAAGGCCAGCAGTAACGGAAGCGACATCACATGCCCCTTGACCTCTGATGACATCACAGGAAGTGATGTCATTTGACCCTGAAGTGACATCACGGGAAGCGATGGAACACAACCTTTACCCCTTGACAAATCACATAGCATTGTTTCTAAGTAGACTATGAAAAATATGGTTACAATATCACTGTAATGTGATATAAATTTCATACAAGAATGGATCATCATATCTATCAGCAAAAAAAAAAACATGCTATAACTGCAACTTGTGGAAAGCAAAATACATAGTCCGAAATGGATGCTTATTCTACTCTAAATGCTTTTTGGAGGATTTTGTCTGCATTGTGAATTTAAGGTGTTTAAGAACAGACCAAATCAGTGACTCACATTCCAGAAAGACAAATTATTTGTTATTCCTATTTTTTGTTATTTAGGGTCATTGCACAAAGTGTTACACTTATGGAACCCCCTGTTATTTTTAAGAAGCCTGAACAAGAAAGTCAGCCACTCTAGAAACAAAAGAGCCACATGGCATTGGCAACAGCCCAGCAGCATCAATTTAAAAACACAAAACAAAAAAAAGGGCCTCATTATGAGTCAGGCGTTAAGGGGTTAGCGGCGCCGTAAACGGCGCCTACCCTTAACGCCTGATTACAAGGTCCCTTAGCGCCATGGTGATTTTAACGCCTGCTTTTTGCAGGAGTTAAAATCCATGGCGCTAAGGGACCATGGTGCTAATTACGCCACCGTAATTTACGGTGGCGTAATTAGCGCCTTCCCCACTCCCATTATGCCCTATGGGGCAAAAATGGGAATGGGGAAGGGTAAAATTTGAAATGGGGATTTACCGCCCCACTCACCTTGGAATGGGGCGGTAAATCCGCCATCCACCATGGTGTAAACATAGTTTACACCATGGTGGTAAGGGTACCACCCAGGCGGTAAGTTACCGCCTGGGTCGTAATGAGGCCCAAAGTGTTTTTTTAACATTTATTTTTTAGGGGTAGCAAGGGAGACCTCAGGGGTCGCAAGGGAGACCCCTGGTGACCCCTAAATGACGTTGTTGGTTATAGAAAGGAACACAGCTTCTGTATGGTGCAGGTCTTCATATCCCCTCTTTTTTACCAGATGATACAAAGATCTGAAATAAATAGTCTTATCTAATTTTATAGTATTGTGCTTTCTGCTGTGAAAACATATGCCTTCTCACATGCTGCTGCTGGCATTGATTAGCCTGTTGATTCCTATTTCTTTTCTTTTAGGGTATTTGAGTGGTAGGGGTCCTAGACAGAAAAGAACCGTCCAAATATCTCAGGCCCTTTACAAAAAAAAATGCAGGTATGCTTATTTGACACAAAAAAAGGTTTGCCGTTTTGTGCACTTTCAAAAGTTCTTTTGCACATCATGAATAACAATCCGTTAGTCTGCGTGTTGGGTTTATGTAAACCTTTAAAATACAGTAGTACAATCCTGAAGGGATTTTTAGGTTTACATCAATCCATATTTTGGCACGTGTATGTTTTCCTTGATGTTGTATGAAAGGAAGCTGGACTCATTCTACCTTTGTATAACCTTTTTTTTATATTATCATGTTGGGCTATCTGTCACTGGAGCCAACACCAAGTCATCCATGTTGCAACAAGTTTTTAGCTGGTTGACATGAAAGACCATGGGGCCTCATTACGACCCTGGCGGTAAGGGGTTAACGCCAGCGTTAGCTGCGCCGACCCCTTACCGCCAACTACGAGGTCCCTTAGCGCCATGGCGCTTTTAACACCTGCTTTTAGCAGGTGTTAAAATCCATGGCGCTAAGGGACCATGGAGTTAATTACGCCACCGTAATTTACGGTGGCGTAATTAACGCCTTCCCCACTCCCATTATGCCCTATGGGGCAAAAATGGGAATGGGGAAGGGTAAATGGGGATTGGGGACTTACCGCCCCGCCGACCTCGGAATGGGGCGGTAAGTCCGCCAACCACCATGGCGTAAACGTAGTTTACGCCATGGTGGTAAAGTCACGGCCCAGGCGGTAACTTACCGCCTGGGTCGTAATGAGGCTGTGCGTATGACTAGAAGCCTTTATATTAATGAGGTAGTTAACCTCTCTGTGCTTTTTATCAGAACCATGTAGGGTCCAGACAATTTATCCTGAAGTGTGCTGGGTTTGACAGATTCCATAATCCAGACCATCTGTCCTGGAGTATATTCTGGCAAAGTGGTCTGCTGGACTTGCCAGTGTTTTTCGTCAACTCATAGCTAGACTTGAGATTCTTTGTAGACTGTGCAATGTTCTGGGCCATCCTGGACCTTAACCCAAGTTGTAGGAAGGACTTTAGGGGTTACTCTGCTATCCTTTCTGGACCAGACCCCTAACAGGGTGGCCATACATAAGCTGAAAGGGATTTATCCCTGCTCCATTTTGTGGCACCTCTTTATAGGTGAAAGGGGTCATGGCAGGAGAATATCCCACTTTCTCCTCGGGTGTTTTTCCAGACCATCTATCATGCTTTTCAGGATCTTGTTAACCCTCTCAACAAGCCATTCTGATTGTGGATAGAAAGCGGCAGCGAACTTATAAGTAACTCGACACTCTTCCCACTGAGGGCCTGATTCTCATTGAGGCGCAGTGAGCATGCTAAACATCAATCTTCACTGTGCCTTTTCGTGACACCCATGCACGATGCTTATTCTGAAGTGGGCCTAGGCGTCAACACAATGCACGAGAGTGCACTGTCTGCAATCCGCCTGTTATTGTAGAAAATGGGCGGATTGCAATTTCGGCAGCAGTTTGGTTAAATAGCGAGGTAATCGCAAATGTAATGAAAGTGCTGCCGAGGAGCTGTATATATATATATATATATATATTCAGTGAAAAAACTTTGTTAAAGGGACGTTATGGTTCCAAGTAAAACCGAAAAACCCTTGAAATTCGCCAGTTATGGTAAGCTAAGCAACCATAACTCGCACCACTACCGTGCACTGCTAAGACTAACACCCAGGACATCAAAGATGACATCACAAATGTCATTGATGACATCACTGATGACATCACATATGCATTTACCTTTCATGAAAAATCTGTACAAGGGTTTCTTATTGTAATGTTAATAATAAAAGTATGAAGGATCATTGGAATAAATATCAAGGGCTAATTAGTCCATCCAGTATACTAACGTGCTCATGTAGAAACGTAGGTATTGTGTGCAGCAAACATGATGGAGATGCAATATTCATAAGCTTGCCATGTTAAATAGTGAAATGATAACAGTTTTCTTATTAGACTTTTGAATACTATGAAACATGTGATAAGTAGATAATACAACCCACTTACTACATAATTGCATTATTACAGACAAAACACAAAGAGACAACACCACATACAAATATGAGTATATACAAAGAAATTGAAGTAAGAGAAAAACAGCAGCAGTAGTAGCAAAAAGTGTTCATAAACTAACTGATTACCTTTATGCAGATAAATGATTGTTCTGTTTCAAAGCTGCTACTTACCCTATGTATATATATCACATGATGTGCCTGGACTCTAATGAAAGTAGTGTGAATACAATATATAAAAATTGGAGCTTATACAGGGATAGTACAGTAATAAAAAAACAACAGAACTATCAGAAAGTGCTGACAACTCTACTGATTATTTTAATGCACAGAAAGGATTGCTATCTTTCAAGCTTGTGTCTTCCCCTATGTATATGTTTCATATGATATGACTGGACCCTAAGGGAATTATTGTAAGAACATACTTGAAGGATAAGTCTACAAATATACTACCTTTTCCACTTTTAATTCCTGACTCTTACTGAAGAAAACCATGTGGCCTAGATATGTCAGTAAAGGAAAAAAGGGGGAGCCACACATGTAATGTCATCAGTGATGTCATCAATGACATTTGTGATGTCATCAGTGATGTCATCAATGACATTTGTGATGTAATCTTTGATGTCCTGGGTGTTAGTCTTAGCAGTGCACGGTAGTGGCGCGAGTTATGGTTGCTTAGCTTACCATAACTGGCGAATTTCAAGGGTTTTTCGGTTTTACTTGGAACTATAACGTCCCTTTAACAAAGTTTTTTCACTGAATTTCATAGGTTTTTAGTAGCGCAACTTAACCATAACGTCCCCTTAACAAAGTTCTTTCACTGAATTTCATAGGTTTTTAGTAGCAAAGCTTAACAATAGTAACTTTGACTTTATGTGCATGTAATATGGAACATACTGAACCACTTCTACTGAATGTGATGTCCGCAAACTTTTTTGATGTCCACGGACATGTTCGGACAACAGTACCACTACCTAAAAAGTCTGGGGGTGGAGGGGTATGTTTAATTGTTATATTACAACATGATAACATTTAAAAAATTCACAAAGTAGTACACATACATATTATATGTAGTAATACATAAGAAATGTAACCCATATATGTACCACACTAACCATTCATTTAAATACAATATGTTCTAAAATGGAATATACCAAGAGAAGATAAATTGGCTTCCAACATAATTACCTCACAGACACTCCGCAACTAAGACCAAGACCAGACCTACAGAGTACTCAGAACACATCTTACCTGAAATAGTAAGTGTACATCATTTTACTCATATCTTTATACACTTTCTGTATTAGATAAAAAAAAATATTATATATTTTTTTTTTCTCACAGAAATGTCTAGTACTCTGGAATGGCTAGAGGAGCACTTCCCACATGACGAAATGTCAGAAAATAGTGAAGCTAATGGTACACACTTTACAATATAAACCATTTAATTGTTATTATTTTATATATATTTAACAAATATATTTCTTTTTGTACAGAGCATACCAAAATAGAAAATATCTCTGAAGAAACTGTTATGGAAAACACACTCGACAGCTTAAAAGAAAAAATTGATTTATTGTTGACCAATTTTAATAATTTGAAAACTTTTGTTGAGGATCATTTTAAAACAAAAACCCCATACCCTTGTCCCACATGTACTTGTCCCCCTCACGATATCCCAGTCAATTATCCCCGAACCCTCTCCATAATCCAAAACGTTTTGATGAGACTTCCATCCCTTCTTCACCTGATACCAATCATAGTGAAACCCCTAATTCTCCTGTTTTTGTTTCTGTTTCTGCCTCACCTTCTCTGTCATAAATTATTAATATATGTGAAATAAAGTAACATTTTTATATTGTGTTGTAATTAGTTCCCATTTTTTATTTTTTTAAAAACAATATAAATGTCCGCGGACAGCACGGGTGCTCTGAAATGCTCGTAAATAAACGAAATGGAGGTGTCCTGAAGTACACTATACCTGTCCGTACTGTTCGCTAGCAAGTTGAAACTGTTCTAAGAACCCAATTGGTGTCCTGAAATGTTCGTAATTAAACGAAAATGGAGGTGTCCTAAAGAACACTATACCTGTCCGTAATGTTCGCTAGCAAGTTAAACTGTTCTAAGAACACAATTGATGTCCTGAAAAGTTTGTAATCAAACGAAAATGGAAGTGTCCTAAAGAACACTATGGGCCTCATTACACGGTAGGCGGTAAAAAACGGGATTTACCGGCATGGCGCTAGTAGCGTGTCTGCCCTCACAGGAGACCGCCAATAGCGTACCATTACGAGTAAGCGGACACGCGCATAGGGCCATGCCGGTAAATGACCCTACCGCCATGCCTCAAAAGCACCTTACCGGGGCCGACCAAAGTGCTGATAGCACCTCCGCCCTCACTCTACATGCTATTAGCGGTGACCGCTATTAGCGGTGACCGCTATTAGCATCGACCGTTAAATTGCGGAACCGGAAATAGCGTCATCGCACCGGAACGGGAAAGTGCACGGCGACCATCTTTAAAAACACAATCCATTGCCATCCTCTGCCCCCTGGACCATTTTGGAGTTGGGAGCTGTGTTAAATCATCCGTGACACCTGCATCATGCCCAAGACCTTGAAGAAAACCTGTGACAGGCAGCGGAAGGAAAAATATACTAACGAGGAACTGGTCATGTTGACACAGACCCTTGCAGAGCATGCAGAGGTAGTCTTTGCCAATGACATGTGCCGCGCTTCCTTGCTGAAGAAGAAAGCCATCTGGGAGGAGGTGGCTGTCAAAGTCAGTGCCGTGGGCAGCAGCACGCGCACTGTGCGCGAATGCAGGAAGAGGTGGGACGACCTCAGGCTGCGGGTGAGGGGCATCCTGGCGGAGAGCCACCGCATTGCCAGTGCCGGTGGAGATGGCTCCCCAATACGCCTGAAGGAATGGGAGGAGACATGCGCCAACATGATTGCCACCGAAAGCATCGAGGGAGTGGGCAGCATGGAGGTCGGCGTGGCTACCACATCTGATGGAGGTGAGTGTACACATGACAGGATGCAGTGTGAATGTACAGTCACCCCCATATGTGAGCACAGACCCCACTCATGCATGGACACCCATCCACACATGCATCCATCCATCACCATGTCAGTGTCAGACCCAAAAAAAACACACACATGCACACATCACCAGAGACAAGTCCCAAACTCAACCATGCATGGATGAGGCACTGAACTGGCACATCACCTGCATCCACAACTGCTAAGTCTCAATGGCCACAACTGCATCATTCCTGTAATTTACATTGAGTATATTGAAACGCAACCAATGCCATCCCCCTTCTCGTCCCTGACAGGCTCACATACAGATGGGGAGGATGCCGCTGATGCATCAAAGGCACCACCTACATCCAAGAGGCCAAGGGCACAGGAGCCGGAGGATACCCCTGCAACATCCAGGGGCAAGGGGGGGAAGGCCACACCTGAAGAGTGGCAGCCTACGTCATAGTGCCACTGCCAGGGCAGCAGTAGCTGCACCACCAACTGTGGCCCCACCACTGGAGGCAAACCCACTGGCAACAATGCCAGACACCCAGGGCCCACCATCAGCTGCGGCAAGCTCCGCTGGTGAGGCAGCCGCCACTGGCCCCCTGTCCGATCCAGAGGACACCCTACTCCAGCACATGGAGAGGCACAGCCCAAGCCCCCCAGGAAGCCCAGAGGCAGTGGCATCCCAGAACCTGGTTCTGATGGGACTTTCGAGGACACCAACCCTGCAATCATGTCACCCATGCTACCATCACCTGTTGCATTGGAGCCATCTGAGGGCACGGCATCCAGTGCACGGTCACCCGGCACTGACCTCCAAATTTCCACCATCCTGCAGCGCCTACAGGAGCTGACCGTGCTGGTTGGCCAGCATGTCGCTGAGGCTGCCAATCTCAGTGAGAACATTGTCCAGACGGTGAGGCACTCCACTGAGCGCATGGACGGACAGGATATGCAATGAAATTGCAAGGCTTAGGGAGGTGCTTGTCCGCATGGCAGACACAATGGACCGCCACTTTCACCAACAAGGCCAGTCTGCCCCATCCTCGTCTTCTGGGTCAACACAAACAAGCCCCCTCAGGCGCTCAATGCGAACCACCAGGCGCACGTCTGGCAACCCTCAAGATCCTTCCAAGGACAATTGAAATTAGGGGGTTGATGGGGATACCTCGGTGTGCATTGGCCATGGCAAAAATGGCAGAGACATGAGGGACTGTTGTGGGGGGTGGTGGGAAGGGTGTTATGGGTCTGTTGTGGGGGGTGGTGGGAAGGGTGTTATGGGTCTGTTGTGGGGGGTGGTGGGAAGGATGTTATGGGTCTGTTGTGGGGGGTGGTGGGAAGGGTGTTATGGGTCTGTTGTGGGGGGT
The DNA here is from genome assembly GCF_040938575.1 of Ambystoma mexicanum. NCBI lineage: Eukaryota > Metazoa > Chordata > Amphibia > Caudata > Ambystomatidae > Ambystoma > Ambystoma mexicanum. Next base: position 1,023,774,433 of record NC_090921.1, on the reverse strand, counting down.
GGTGGGAAGGGTGTTATGGGTTTGTTGGGGGGGGTAGGAAGGGTGGTGGGATGTTGTGGGGCTTGCACTTCTTCACCTTTATGTTAGTCAATACACTGGTTTCTGATGAAAACACAGCCTTGGACATCTTCATTGTGTGTGTGTGTACTTCATTGGCGACAGGGTCCATTGCGTGCTCTGAGACATACACCAGTGCATTCCTCCCCATATCCATGTGACAGTACGAAAACATGTTCCGCAGATTGATTGGCTGATCAGATGCTGTCTCACAGCACGTGCCTCCTGGCCATCCCCTCTTGCAACACCTGCATCCCCTTCACCTCCGTCCTCATCAACATCATCATCCTCATCATGTGCTTCTATTCCAACATCAGGGGCAGTGGGCCATTCCGTCTGTCACACATATTGTGCAGCATGACACATGCAATGGTAATCTTGGCCACCTTCTCATGTCCATACAGGAGAGCAGCACCAGACCTGGTAATGCACATTCAACGTGACTTCAAAAGTCCAAAGGCCTGCTCAGTCACGATGCGGGTACGGGTATGTGCACGATTGATTACCTCCTCGTGCCTGTTCTGTGGTCTCCGTACAGGTGTGAGGAGCCAGGTTTTCAGGGGATAGGCCGCATCACCTGTATGGGAGGGATGAATGGGGTCCTGTTACTGTTCACCTCAAGGGCGGCCTGTTCACATCACACAAATTGACATAGCATTGTGATGCAAGTGCTAAAATGAGAGCATACATGCAGATGGTCTGTGTGACAGCAACGTGCAAGTGTGTGGCCAACCCTGCAAGTAGAAATGGCACAATAATGCCTACAACAGTAATTCTGACATGTCCTGGGTGTGGCCAGGTCTTAGGTGTCCCTGGCCCAGGCAAAGTTTGTAGCACACTGCTTGTGTACTGACATTCTGACACCAATGTTGCCATGCTGTGAAGCATCACTTCCGTGGTGCTATAGGTGTGTGGTTCAGTGCTATTTCTAGGGGTGTTCCCTTTGCATGCATTCAAGGGTACATTGCTGGATTGATGCTGTGATGCGCTGATTCTGTATTACCATCTTGACGCCATGTTGCTGATTTGTGTAATATGTGGCGTGGCATGATGTGCAATGGGGATGGATGTGTAATATTTTGCAGCCTGCATTGTTCTCATAGTCGTGCACCTTCAAATTGCATGTGGGTGCTTCTTAGGTACATCGTGGCCTTCCCTGAAGGACATTGGTGTACATCTGTATGTCCATTTTCCCTACGGACGCCAGTCAACACCCAGTTGGAGTATGTATCTCTCCCCCCCATTCACACCCAGTTGGAGTATGTATCTCTCCCCCCCATTCACACCCAGTTGGAGTATGTATCTCTCCCCCCCCAATCACACCCAGTTGGAGTATGTATCTCCCCCCCCCCATTCACACCCAGTTGGAGTATGTATCTCTCCCCCCCATTCACACCCAGTTGGAGTATGTATCTCTCCCCCCCCCCAAATCACGCTGCCATGTGCTTGCCCTGCTAATCACCAAGTAGCCACGAACGTTGTCCGGTGTGTCGCTCCATGTATCGTGGGATACTTGAGTTCCGCAGAACCATGGAATCATGTGTTGATCCTGGGAATCTGGCACAGCAATGTGTGATTATCTTGTTGGCATCACATACCATTTGGACATTGATAGAGTGGAATTGCTTCCTGTTTCGGTACACTACTTCATTGTGATGTGGGACCACCAATTCCGCATGGGTACAGTCGATGGCCCTGATGCAACTTGGAATGCCTGCCAGTGAATAGAAGCCAACTTTTGTGTTTGCAATCTCCTGGGCAGTCTGTGGCATGGATATGTGTTCAGGTGCATGCTTCAGGAGTGCATCGAGTACCTGGTTCAGCGTGCGTGAGGATACTGGTTGTGAGATGCCATGCATCTGTCCCACTGTATGCTGATAGGTGTCTGTGGCCAGGAAGTGGAGCACACTCACCACCTTCAGTAGCGGGGGGATGGCAGTTCTGATGTCTATGAGGCTCACAATGTCGTCGTGGATCATGTCCACGATGCTGGTGATGGGAGCCCTGTCCAGACGGTACAGGGTGTGTATCTGCTCAGGGGTCAGGTTGAATGGACTGGCTCTGATCCTGGGTATTGGTGGGTGCCTCTGTGGTATGATTAGGTGCCGTTGTGGTGCCTGCTGTGCCTGTCTTGCCCTCCTCCTCCTCCTCCTCCTGCGTCTCCTTTGTGCTGCCTGTTGTTGTAGCAGCTGCGCTGCAATGAGGTCCTCCAGGCCATGTAATGCTGCCCGTATTGGAACCATCTTGGTGTGGGGAGGGGTGTGGGAAGGGGTGTGGTGTGCTCCTTTTGAGCTGCCACAGTCTCCATTGCCTTCACCTGTGCTGATTTGGTCCACCTGTGGCAGGTGGGAACACTGCTCATTTCCCTTAACGGGTGGTCCGTGATGCCGGTATTTGCACCATGGCGGTAAGGGTTTTGGGGGGATTTACCATGCCGCTATTAGCATGTGCACTGGCCTTGTGATGCTGTGCTAATAGTGGCATGGCGTAATTAACGGGATGGAGGGTCGCACGCACGCAGCCTGCCCGCTATTAGTGGCACCGTAATTAGCGGTGCCGCTAATAGCGGTGTGCCGGGTCGTGATCCACATGGGGATTTAACGTTACCGGTAATACATTACCGGTAACGTTAAATCCCTACCGCCATCCGTGTAATGAGGCCCTATATCTGTCCAGAAATGTTCGTTTGATGTGTGACGCACTTTTAGTTAATTCAAGACCCGAACACTGTCCGTAGAACATCAACGCGCATGTGCAAACCAATGTCCGTGCATTTGGTGTCCTGCGGACAGGAGCTTCCTTCGCGGACATGTTCGCGAAGGGATCATGTGACCGCACCAACGCTAATTGCGTGTTCTGAATGCGGACACTGTTCATGTCCCCGAACAAATTAAAAGTAAATTTTCGAGTAATCCACAATATTTTTCCATAAAAACTCATCATGGCACAAGTCCCACATAGTAATCCTGAGTTTCTACATATCTTTTGAAACATTTTGAACCCTTTTTTGTGTTCGATCTGTCCGCGGACAGCACGCATGTCCGCAAACTGCGTACAAGCACCCCTATAAAAGACCATGCCCTAGAACTTATTCTCATTGTGTTTCTGGCTATTCTTCAGAGCACAGCTATTTCTCGTGCAACTTGCTGATTACAACATCGAGATGGCATCCCTGGCTGCAGAACTGCCACCTGGTGCTGCACCTGCTTCAGCACCACCCCCACCCCCTCCACCACCACCACCTTCCCAAGGGCCTGAAGAGGGGAACAGGAGTGAGGATGCAGAGGAGGAAGAAGAGGATGACGAGAATGAGGTAGAGGAAATCCCTAATACCCGCACTAGACGTGAGTCTTGGGTGTGGCGGTTATTTTCCATTTATGGGAATGGTCCTAAGGCTCGTGCGAGCCGTGTTATCTGCAATGAGTGCAAAATGATACTCTGTCGTGGGAAGCACGGTTCGTACAGCTTTGGGACCACGACCATGAAGTGACACCTGAGGTCATTTCACTCTGGGGCTATTCGCAAGGTTGTACCTTGCGAAGAACGTAGTAGGTTGATTTCCTCTACTTCATCCTCTGTTTCTGATCCTGTCACCACAAGGACCACCTCTGTGGGACAGCGTCTTCCTCAAGCTGCCTCACAGGCCATATTCTGATGACCCTTACCTTTCGAGGGTCACAGTTGTATGTATGTACTGTGACACAGTACTCTGCAGGGGGGAGCGACTTCGGAGTGCTTTTGAGCCTATCGTCTCAGAGCACGAGAAGACCTGCTCACTACCCAAATAAAACCCACTCTACATCTTCCTCTCTCAGCTCGCCCTGTCTTATCCCTGTGGTTGGTGTCCCCCCCTTTACCCTCCTTTCCCCTCCTCTCCTAGTGTGTCGTGTCTAAAAAACCAAAAAGAAATACAAAATTACAAAAATAAAAAAAAAAATAAGGCTCTTTTCAGAGCCGCCTTTCACAGTTAAAAAATAGAAGTGAAAATAAATGAAGCAGAGCCCTTTGTATTTTTGAGAAGTCTCCGCAGACAGTTCGCGGACATCAAAAAAATTGGGTTGGTACCCTATCATAACCATTGCAATTTTCTCTGGTAGGAAGTGGTGGCTCTTAAAAGAGCATTTGGGAGGGGTTTGTATGTCAAAAATTATAAATACTTAACACCTACTTCAAAATAGATGCTATAAATCTAAAAAAAGGTCGTAATGCATTTTGTATATTTGTCAAAAAAATCTGATTGCCAGCATAAGTAAGATGGACTCCATCTCTGCGAAAAATGTATGTACTACGAAACATAATATTTTCATTATGAGAATAAGACATGCTAAAATCTCTTAGAAAGGCACAAACAGCCTTATTAACATTGCGCCTTGCTTTTTCCATTCGTGGACCAAATGAAGAAGGAAGAAGCCACATTTGTCTCTGTGCAATCCGTAAAATATTACTTGAGAATTAGGAAACATGTCCATGACCTTCCCAAGCCCTTCCTTCATAGAAAATTGCAAAGAAATTCCAGACACATGTCCTAAACTATTCCCTCCACAATGAATTACAATTATGTCTGGATGTTGCTCTGTCTCCAAAGTAGCACAAAGAGGTAGCAAGTCCAACCACTTCATTCCACGTACTCCATGCCAGTGTACTTCCACATGTGGAAATCCAAGATAAACAGCTACTCCACAGCTTTCTGCATGCACCTTCAACCAATGTGTCCATGAATCTCCCAAAATCCAAACAATCTGTTTTCTGAAACACACAGCCATAGCTATCTGTTGTTCTCTCAACAAAACGAGTATCTGAGAAACTCTCTCCTGGCACAACAAAAAAAGGATAGGATGCTCAACAGCTCGATTCCTTCTCTTCAAAGACATGTATGTACGCAGAGAACAATTTTTTCTAACTCTTGCATACGCAGTCACCATTCATAAATCACAAGGTCTTACCCTAGACAAGGCAATGATAGACATTGGTAACACAGTCTTTAAATGGTCATGCACCAAACACTCTATGCCCTGGCCACAACCACCGCAGCATATCGCACCCAAAGAGTCAAACATTTCAACTGTAGCCTATAGAAACTTTTAATGTCCGCGGACATTACCAGTGTTCTTAGAACACTTTCAACTTGCCATCGAACAATACGGACAACGTCTTCGGGACACCCCTATGAACATTTCAGGACACCGCGAGAGTTGTTAGAACACTTTCAACTCAACAACGAACAATACGGACAGCGTCCTCAGGACACCCCCTACGAACATTTCAGGACAACGTGTGTGTTCTTAGAACACACCCCCATTTTGTTTATGTGCAAACATTTCAGGACAACGCGAGAGTTCTTAGAACACTTTCAACTTGACAAGGAAAAATACGGACAGCGTCCTCAGAACACCCCCATTTTGTTTATTTGCGAACATTTCAGGACACCCGAGTGTTCTTAGAACACTTTCAACTTGCCATCGAACAATACGGACAGCGTCTTCAGGACACCCCCTGCGAACATTTCAGGACACCACAAGAGTTCTTAGAACACTTTCAACTCGACAACGAACAATACGGACAGCGTCCTCAGGACACCCCCTATGAACATTTCAGGACAACGCGTGTGTTCTTAGAACACACCCCCATTTTTTTTATTTGTGAACATTTCAGGACACCGAGGCAGTTCTTAGAACACTTTCAACTTGCCATCGAACAATACGGACAGCGTCTTCAGGACAACCCCTACGAACACTTCAGGACAACGCGTGAGTTCTTAGAACACACCCCGAATATTTTTTATTTACGAACATTTCAGGACGCCGAGACAGTTCTTAGAACACTTTCAATTTGCCATCAAACAATACGGACAGCGTCTTCAGGACACCCCCTACGAACATTTCAGGACAACGCGAGAGTTCTTAGAACCCTTTCAACTTGACAACGAACAATACGGACAGCGTCCTCAGGACACCCCCTACGAACATTTCAGGACAACGTGTGTGTTCTTAGAACACACCCCCATTTTGTTTATGTGCAAACATTTCAGGACAACCCAAGAGTTCTTAGAACACTTTCAACTTGACAAGGAAAAATACGGACAGCGTCCTCAGAACACCCCCATTTTGTTTATTTGCGAACATTTCAGGACACCCGAGTGTTCTTAGAACACTTTCAACTTGCCATCCAACAATACGGACAGCGTCTTCAGGACACCCCCTGCGAACATTTCAGGACACCACGAGAGTTCTTAGAACACTTTCAACTCGACAACGAACAATACGGACAGCGTCCTCAGGACACCCCCTATGAACATTTCAGGACAACGCGTGTGTTCTTAGAACACACCCCCATTTTTTTTATTTGTGAACATTTCAGGACACCGAGGCAGTTCTTAGAACACTTTCAACTTGCCATCGAACAATACGGACAGCGTCTTCAGGACAACCCCTACGAACACTTCAGGACAACGCGTGAGTTCTTAGAACACACCCCGAATATTTTTTATTTACGAACATTTCAGGACGCCGAGACAGTTCTTAGAACACTTTCAACTTGCCATCAAACAATACGGACAGCGTCTTCAGGACACCCCCTACGAACATTTCAGGACAACGCGAGAATTCTTAGAACACTTTCAACTTGACAACGAACAATACGGACAGCGTCCCCAGAACACCCCCATTTTGTTTATTTGCAAACATTTCAGGACACCCGGAGTGAACAGTTTCAGCTTGCTTGCGAATAAAAACAGACACATATTGAGTCCTCAGAACACCCCCATTCAGTTTATTTAGAACATTTCAGAACAGCCGTGATGTCCGCAGACAAATCGAACACAAAAAGAACGTTTACCACATAAAAAAGCACAACATTTAACCTATCCCATACCCTCCCATCCTCCCCAAACACTTCTACACACCAACACACTCTACTAAATACACATTTTGAACAAACTTTCACCGCGCTGTCCGCGGATGTCCGCGAATCCAAGATGGCGGGTGCTACCGAAAATCTGACGCGCTTCACGCTTAACACCATCCAATCAGCGAACACGCCATATGTCCGCGGACCTGACGTAAGCCACTCGGCCAATCAGGACACTGTCCGCGGAGCGAACCGGGAAGTGTGTCCGCGGACCGAACACAGATACCACAAATTTTTTTTTACCTACTTTTTGGTCATTTTAAAAAAAACTACTGGACGGATTTTCACCAAATTTGCAAAAGCACGCTTTCAGGACCAAGCCGCTGCTCCTGGTCCAGATTTGGTGAAAATCCGTCCAGCGGTTTGGGCTGTAGGCGCAAGCAACATTTTTTTCCCATTCAGTCTATGGGAAAAAAATACATTTTGGGACCCCCCTATAACCTTTCCCCCCCGGACGAATCCTCACCAAACTTTGCAAATAAATTAAGAGTGTGCCATATACTTTTTTTTGCAAAGTTTGGTGTGGATTCGTCCAGGGGGAGCGACGTTATAAACTGCCCAAAAAGTGCTCTTCCTATGGAAACACCAACTTAACCATAACTACATGGCCACTACTGTGGCCATGTAATGTATATATAATTGTGTGCTACACCCACCACACACCGGCACAATGGTGCGAATGATGACTAGAGAAAGGGCCACAGAGCACACTAGATCAAAGCCCCAAGCTTCACTAAGCAGTTCCGTATACGGGTGCCACTTTTTTGGCTTTTGCAAAAGTGGAGGAGTGGGACGAGAATAGGCATTTAAAATGAAAGATTACAAAAGTGCTGCTTGCTAAGTTGGTTTTCTGCCCTTCCTAGCAACCGGCACACATATTCCTAAAGTTGGCGCATTCATTCCGACTTCGGAAAAATGTGCCACCTTCAGAATAGGTGTTAAGTACCGAAAATGTTGCTAATGCTTTCTGCAACCTTTTCGGTCCTTAACACCTCCTTGAGAATCTGGCTCTGAGCCTTTAAATTTACACATATGAAGTTGGAGCCCCTGTTAGAAATTACTTCCTTAGGAAATCCAACATGACAGAAGATCCCAATCAGAGCATTCAAAACTACAGTCGCTTTGATACTCCACAAAGGGGCTGCGCTACAGGGTACTTGATGACGTGGTACACGACAACCAAGATATACCAGTTCCCTTAGAGGATCCAAAGGACCCACAATGTTCAAACCTATTCTCTCAGAAGGCCAAGCAATGTAGTGGAATTAAAGGGGACTTTGTCACCGGTCAGATAAATGTCTTGGTTTGTACACACATCTGAGCCCACTAAAAGTGGGCACACAACCGGTCAGCTGTCTTGGTCATTCCTAAAGGACCTGCTAACGGAATGTCATCAGCAAAGTCCAGTACGAACTTCTTGTGACATTTGAGAACAACCTATCTCTAGTCACCCTCTGCCTCAGAATTTGTGGGCTCACTGTACAGGAAGGAACCATTCCCCCATTACACTTTCAACAACCGGGGAGATTCGACCTGAGCCTGTTCCTCTGCCTGCTAATGCAGACCTGCTAGAGTGGGGCAGTCTCTCTGCACCTGCAAAAGCCAGGCCTCCATCTGATGACTAATCACTCTGCTAGGCCCCTGATTCCCGATGCAAGAAGGTCCTCCATCTCTGGTTTTGGTTCTATGCAAGTAGGCAGCCTTGGGATCACTGAATCCTGTGCCACCAGAGTAGACACATCAGTGGCCACTGGACTCTCTCTCACAGGAGTAGGCGCCTAAGTAGGCTTGTGATCTGGACTAGGAGCTACTGCCGTCTCCAGTCTCTCGCACTCTCCAGCAGGAACAACCTCGTGACCCATGACCTCAGGTGCTTTTTCTCTGGCCTCTTTCTTAGCCTTGGTTCTAGTCATCACTGCAATTATTTCAGGATTAGGAATGTCATTCCCTAACAGACAATCAGACAATCTACTGGGATTGACTCTTTTGCTGCTATGCAACGCTTACAGGTCCCCCCAGCTAAACTCTACCATTGGCAAAGGGGCATTGGCTGGGGCCATTGAACCCTATGACTTTGAAATTTGAGCCTTTGACATGCTGCCGTCCTGCACCCACGTACCCTAACAGCGGTCTACGGCTATCTGCAGTGTCATGGAGCATCAGAGCTTTGTTCCCATTAATGAAGAAGTTCCTCAAAAAGATATAAATGTTTTCAGAAATTGAGTCTTCCTCTGGGCACTAGGCATCTCACACTGGTTATGGCCTCCTCCTCTGTGTGGCTAGCACTGACAGTAGCGTATTTGTTTTGTGTTTGCCCTTACAAGAGGTATCACCTTTCCCAGGTGTCACATCCTGACACAGAAAACAGCCTTTGGGTGTTGAGTGTGCTGGTGCAACAGTGTTAGTGGAACAATCGCCCCTCTTTTCTGTGGGAACTAATGAGCCACGCAGCTGACATTCCCCATTAGATGTTTGGCAGAATCGCGAGAATCTTTGTCCTTACCCTCCTTTGGATTACTTTTCTCAGAAGCCTTTTCTTCTGTTTTGGGTGTGCTCGGCATAGCCTTTTTCTGGACTTGAGTTCTCACACAGCTGTCGCCAACCCTTGCAAGCACCCTTGGGTCTGTGTTAATCTTGTCTACCAAATGCTGGTGTCACACTGCTTCAGAATTCTTAAGGACATGCCCACATGCAATCAAAATAAACATTTTCTCAAATGTGTCAACTTTGTTATCAGTGACCCACTCACTCACTCACTCGGATATTTCAAGTACTAGTGTCTAAACGCCTCAAAATATTTGATTCCCTCTTTTTGTGAACTCACTAAAGTTTCTATGCTATTGCTCTGTGGCCTTGCAAACCTTTCTAATGCTCCTGGTTCTCATTTTAGAATAAATGGGCCTTTGCTCAGGAGCCAACTGAATGATGACATCAGTTCCTACCGTCAGTAGACAGCTCATCAGGGCTGTATCTGACAATCCTTCTTCCACTTCGTGGAGCTGGAAGGCTAACTCGAGTGCTCTGAACCAGTCATCGATGACATTCCCCACCACATACCACTGGATTAAGTCCATGGACTGTGGTGCCTAGGCTCTCCTTGGATGCTACCACTGGAAATGCTTTCCTCACTACTAGAGGTATGGTTGCAGGCCTTTCTCTGTTCCTTAACTTCTAACTTGCACAACATCATGTAATCTGTCTGTTTCTGCCTCTAATCCCTTTGCCCGTGCTCTGCTAGGACCACCCTCCTTTCCTCTAGAAAGTGCTTTCTTGTAGACAGCTCTGCCCCCAATAAGACCACCATGGGACCTGGTTGTAACCTAGGACCTAACTGAAGCTCAGGATTTGACCGAGACTCTGGATTTCTGGGAGAACGCACAACCCACTATTTGGGAGAAATGGTGGGAACAACTATCACTATCACTGTCCCTGTCCACTTTCTTGCCCCTCACTAGAATGGGTTCTTGGCTTGGGGAATCAATATCCCTATTTGCCCCAGTGATCTCCTCCACCACGTTAGCTTCCTCAAACTCTTGGAGGAGGATGTTTTTGTTGGGATGAGTTGGCGCACGGGATGTGGCAAGTTGGCATGCTTACACAGCAGTGAGCTGATGTTATAGTCACAGCAGGGATGAACTTCACTGGGTCGAGTCAGCGTTGAGACAGCTCTAAGAAGCAGTTACGTGATTCAATGTTCTTAGAGTGCCACACGCAGCACCACCGGTCCTGTAGTGGCTCCAGGTGAATCACATGTGGTCGAGCCAGCTTGCAAGTGCCCTTAGGTGGTAAAGAGGATTCTGAGCTGCTTTTGGGGTTCTGAACAGGTAGGAGGCCCAGTACAGGGGCTACAGCGACAAAGTGTGCACTTATTCCCACACTTCCACTCCAGGAAGATTGTCTGGAAAGCTGCCGGTATATTTCACATCTAGTGAGTGGGATCCTGGTTCCAGTGAACAGGTATGAGAGAAGTGTTGACCGTAAACAGTTTCATTCCAAATGTTGCCTTGAGGTGGGTAGGGAGAAGAGCTTTCCTCTTCTTTGGAGATGTATTTCTCCAACTCTGTGGCAAAGGACTTTGGAGTAGACTGTATCCCAAACAGAGTTCAAGGTGAAGCCTTTGTGTCTTGACGTCCAAATATGAATCGACTAAGGAGAGGGCCTTCCCCTTAAATAGGTAAAATGCTACAGTGGATTGGTCCAGAGAAGGCCTCTTGTCAAGGGTCTAATCCACGCTGCTGAAACAAGTGCCCTTTGCCTGCTGATGTCATACCATGAGCGCCTTGACTGAAGGAAGTAGGAAGTTGAGCATGAGGTTTAGGGAGCCCCAGCAAAATCCAAGATGGTGGGAACCCTCCATGGACAAACCTTTTCTCTCGGCTACTCTAACTCCGCCTCTTTCTCTGTCTGCCCACTTCAAAATAACTCCAGTAATCAGAACCCTCGTGTGATAGAACATTGTCATGGAAGGACTATGTTTGAAGCATCAGTTCCCCGAGGACCTTCCAGGGTGGGTTCCTGTCCCCCAGAGGAAGGGGAATCAAAGGAGAAGCTTTTTGCACCAAGTATCACATGTTCGTGGGTACAGCCTGGCCAGGGGTCTAATACCCAACCATTTATGACATGAATGAGAGGCCTCACCAAACTGACAAAAATGTGATATCAAAATGCTTGCTTGAACCTCAGTAGAAATCATGTCATAGCTAGACATGGCGTATGTATAGAGTTTAATGTGCCACTAGGTGGCTGGAGAACACAATGATCATGTTTTAAACCAGAGGTGCCGACGTTCATAAAGCCACCCCTGCCTGTTGGAACTTTGTGTTGCAGCAGCAATTCAGAAATGTTTGCCTTACTAGGTCTATAACGAATTGTGACTTCAGTTGTCTTTCTGTGATTGTTTTGCATATAATCTTAGTTTAAATATTAACCTGGGGATAGTCGGAATTTGTAAACCAAGATTTTTGGGACAAATTGCCTCCACAAACTACATAAAGTTTATGATGATGATGACACATTAACTTTTTTTTAATATAGAAATATGCAAAGATTTGTGAGATTTTCAATGTATTTAAATGATACAGTCTCTGTTTCAAAGTGAACTACCAATGGGAGCACCACGTCTCTACTCTTGACACAACCTGAACATGAAGAAGACTAGGGATGGGGATTGCAAACGTTTCTCCAATTCTCTGTCTAAGATATATTCACATCAGAACAGTGCCCGGGTTCCACATGTCGAAACAGGTGTTAGTGGCAGCTACCAGATAAAAAAGGTGGCAGCGACTGCATTAATCTGGAAAGCAACAGGATGGTTTCAACGGTTGGGAGCATTAGAAATTCTATGTTTAATGAGTGCTGTGCTTTCCATGAATTGTAATGTGGTAGTATGTACTCATTGGTGCTATTTATGACATACATTATGGTCTTCTGGTTCAACTCTTGCAAGTCAACTATATTTTATTTTGTATTTTTACATGGCTAAATGGGGTGTCCCACCTTTAAGTGGGGGTATCCCCCATATCTTCCTTATCCCTACCCATCCCCTAAACCCCTCCCCATAATACCCCCACACAGACACACACAAACGAAATAAAAAGTCGGCATACTAGAGATGAACCAGAAAACTGCAAAGTAACTGTGGTTGTTGTAATCTAATCACCATGAACGAAAAATATCAATAAACAATTGTTTCAATGTCAGGATCTTTAATTGTGTCTGATTTAACCATAATGAAATGCACACAGTGGCATCGGTTTTGCACTTGTATCTTGAGCTGCTGTCACTGCAGGGCAGGTGCTGGTGCTGTCAAGAGATGGTCACAGCAAGGATACATGAGAGCATTATGTGTTGTTGTTGCTTGGATCATTATGATAAGGGGGCTGAGTGGCAGGTCTGCCTTTCAGAAACAGGATCACTTCTATCATTATAGTTCGAAAAATCCTAAAGGTTCAGGCTATCCCTGCTTACTAGATGGCATTCTGTTACAGAATCTGCTATGGGGACTCACAGTAAGATTACAGTGGTGAGTCTGAACTTGCCTACAAGCATTAACCCAGAGATGCACTGAGAAGGGCTGTGTACATGTAGCCTTCTAAGCCACAATATAGGGATCGTAGGGCAGCTCTAAGGAATCCCCTATCATAGTGCTCCTGCTACCAGGAGTATTAAGAGAGTAACCCACCCGGTATCAGTTCCTGTGGGTGAGGACTTATTGAAATAACTTCTAATATAGGGATCGTAGGGCAGCTCTAAGGAATCCCCTATCATAGTGCTCCTGCTACCAGGAGTATTAAGAGAGTAACCCACCCGGTATCAGTTCCTGTGGGTGAGGACTTATTGAAATAACTTCTAATATAGGGATCGTAGGGCAGCTCTAAGGAATCCCCTATCATAGTGCTCCTGCTACCAGGAGTATTAAGAGAGTAACCCACCCGGTATCAGTTCCTGTGGGTGAGGACTTATTGAAATAACTTCTAATATAGGGATCGTAGGGCAGCTCTAAGGAATCCCCTATCATAGTGCTCCTGCTACCAGGAGTATTAAGAGAGTAACCCACCCGGTATCAGTTCCTGTGGGTGAGGACTTATTGAAATAACTTCTAATATAGGGATCGTAGGGCAGCTCTAAGGAATCCCCTATCATAGTGCTCCTGCTACCAGGAGTATTAAGAGAGTAACCCACCCGGTATCAGTTCCTGTGGGTGAGGACTTATTGAAATAACTTCTAATATAGGGATCGTAGGGCAGCTCTAAGGAATCCCCTATCATAGTGCTCCTGCTACCAGGAGTATTAAGAGAGTAACCCACCCGGTATCAGTTCCTGTGGGTGAGGACTTATTGAAATAACTTCTAATATAGGGATCGTAGGGCAGCTCTAAGGAATCCCCTATCATAGTGCTCCTGCTACCAGGAGTATTAAGAGAGTAACCCACCCGGTATCAGTTCCTGTGGGTGAGGACTTATTGAAATAACTTCTAATGCCTTCTAGGGAGCCTCAACCAGTAAAGGACAAGAAGAACAATAAGCAGGCAATATGGGGGTGAATATTGCCCTTACCAACATGAGTCACCAGAACAGAGATACATATAATCACTAGAGCAGCAGATGCAACTAAATTGCAGTTTACTGCAAAGGTAATTAAGTTGGTGGATCAAGCACTTAGTTATCCTTGGTTATATCAAGTATCTGACCCAAGGTAACTAGGGAGGGATATACCATTTCAAGGACTGCTGTATTAAAGTCTACGCCAGACCATCTAAACTACTCTCAAATCAGTCTGTGAAATAAGGTTTGTAAACCCAACCGGTATCTCACCTAAAGGAGGGACCAAGGCACTTTTTCCTAAAAAGGACCGGTCCAGAAAATAAGCCAATCAATTCCTGCAAGGACATAGTCTATGAGACTAACCTTTCATTCATTTCTAAAGGTTGATCGTGCAGGCATGTTCGAAGTCAGGTGGTGTGACAAAATGATTTCTGTCCCGCAGGAGCACAAGGATGAGTAGTGGCTAAATCGCTTACTCAGCCTGCACACTTCTACAAAACAACAGTGATCCCAATCATAAAGTTGAAACCGGGACAGATAAGAGCTATACCTGCTTCGCCTTTTGTGGTAGAGGAGCTGGGGGATGACTCTACTCTCAAGAGGGTTGTGAACATGCAACAGTAGCAACCCAAACAACAATAGTACAACATTCCAAAATGAAGGAACGCCCAATCAAAGTTCTATAAAAATATATATATATATATTAATGAAACACACTGCTATACAACCAAAACTGGACTAGAAAACAATAACAAAAGTCCTTCCTTGCAAAGAAAAGAAGAGAAATGCAGAATGTAATGATGCAAACACGCTGGCTGCGTAGTAGAGAGGAGAAAACGCAATAAATGACCACAATGTAAAAAGAAAGATGTTTTCTGAGGGAAAAAGGTGCAAAAGAGGGATCAACCAGTCCCTGTGGTCCAGACAATTGGACTAGGGGGATGGAGCCTTCTAAAAATGTCTTAATTAGTTATTGGCGGTTTGACTTCTTAGCGTTGTGTGAGAGGGTCAAATAAGGTTTTCATGCAGAAAGTCACAGTGATCCACATAGGGAGCAGGCGTTGAGTCAGGTTTGATGTGAAGCTTGCCGTGGTTCAATGCAGTGTTTGAATGCTGCAGGTCAATGATGCCATGAGGGTCGGTTCAGTGCTCAATCAGGGGCTGCGACGAAGATACTGGTTGTTCAAGGTGCAGTTTGAGATATGGTGGTTTGAAGACGTCTGCAGCAGCTGGCTCCTTGTTCAAGCCAGGGCAATCGAGATACTCACCTGGCATGTTGTAGCAGAGAACTGTTCGAGGTGCAGCAACAGCAGTTCGAAGAGGTTTGAAAAAGTCCAAAAGGCAGCACCATGGGTCCTGTTGGTTTGAATGTGTTTGAATGAGGTTGGTGATGGTTCCATGTGGTTCAATGCAGAAGAAATGCAGGAGACTAGCTGATTTGCTTCTTCAGTTGCTGTGGTTTCGATCCAGGGTCTCAGGGATAAGATGAATCATTGTTATAATTTTACCAACCAATGGGAGGCTGGCTAGCACCTGCTGGAGTCCTTCACCTTCAGTGAGGTCCTGGGTAAAAGTATAGATGAGCGAAAGGGAGGTCTTGTTGCAGTAGCAATTCACCCCCAATGTGCACTGGGAGTGGGTTGGGTAGGGAGCAGTGTTTGTCTCTGCCTTGGAGCACTCATTCTTCGTTTTTATGGTTGAGGGCTTTGGAAAGATCAACTCTCCCAAAAGACGTCCAAATGAATTCTCCCTGCAGTTTAGGAATGAATCAAAGAGGAACCCCCTCTTTTAAAGGAAAAGGTACCACTGGATTAGAGGAAAGCAAGTGGTTTTTGCATGGTTGCATCATAGCCAAAGGGCTTTGCAATAAAGGAAGTGAGGGAGACAGGAAGGAAGGAGAGGTACAGCGAAAGCAAGTTGATGGATTTGTTTCCCAACTGTTCTGAGCTCCTTCTGGCTACACTAACCTCATCCCCATCTCAAAACCATAGCATCAAAGGCCCTTTGGTATGTAACACCCTGGTGTTAGGCTAGTCCTTTTGTTTAGAGTGTGCCCTTTGATTCCTCTCTCCAGCAGGACAGCTTCTACTGAAGGGTGTCCTGCTTGAGAAAGACATTACCTGACCTCAAAAAGGATCAAAAGAGAGGCGTTTTCCACTGGCTATTGTCCTGCTGGTTGCAGCACAGACAGCCAGCCTAGGGCTAATACATACAGCCTGTCCATGGCTGGCATGGACTCACAAGGTTGACATATATTTGATACACATCAGATGTGGCCTTAATAATTATGTGAATTACCATCCACCCTACCCCAAATCGGGTTTTATGTTTAAAGAATAAACTGCCACTAGGTTGATATTTCATCAATATCATGTAGTTTCAGATCAATGATGCGGACTTAAATCCAACCTCTGAGCCGCAGTGAAATGGCTGTCACATCAGCTGCCAAAATGGCACCTGTGACCTTTCAACCTGCTCTTTGCCACTGGAGAACAGGGGCTGCAGATCAGGAGACTGATGCAACAGGGCGCTTATGTCGCTATGATTTTATCACAGAGCTTAGGTTAAGGGGTCTGGTTAGTACACCACACTTTCTGAGATGGAACTACCCACATTATTTTATATTTAATAGAAAGAAAAAGGCCAGGGCTTCTATACACTTGACAGATGTAAATAACTCACAGATGCCTAATGGCAGCCCTTAAGGAGTGTGTATGCATACAGAAGGCACAACTCTGCTTGAGTAGCTGGCATTCTGGTCTCTGGAATCGTCCTCATTGGCTTTCCCACACCTCATTGTCTCCCAGTAAATTGCAGTGTGCCCCAAACTTCCTAAAAAATATGCATTAAAGTCACCCTGATCAGGACTACTCTGCTTCCCCTCTGGTAGACTCTTAGGCCCTCCAGTTGGTATTCAGAGCACAAAAGGGAAGAGGGGTCCTCCATAGGCTCAACATCGATGAGAAAGATATGAATAATGCCAAGAGTTATGCCTCCCTACCCACTTATTCTTACATACAAAAGGTTTGGAGAGTCAACCTCACAGATCTAGGCTGCCCTGGGATTTCACCAAGCCCCACTGGGCATGACAGAGTTTCCATTTTCTGGCTGGGACGAAAGAAGGGATAGAATCATCCTTAACTGTGGCGGGATGAAGGGAACTGGACGAGCCGGGTTTACTAAACAAACATAATCACACTACATGTTTGCGTACAGAGCTGGCCAACGGAAACATCCACCATGACATTGTAATGTGGGATAAATAAACAAATATTAAAGCGAGCTTTGTTATCAGATCACATTGTTTATGAGATTGATGGATACTGATTGTCATTTTGTGAATGCTGAAAATAAGGTACATCTTGTTTGATTCAGGGAAATGTACTAAGGAATTTATACGAACAAATTTACACTAATAGTTTTGAGTAAACAATAGCTCATATGTACAGATGAGGTTGTCTTTACTTCTTTAGTAA
This sequence comes from Ambystoma mexicanum, assembly GCF_040938575.1. NCBI lineage: Eukaryota > Metazoa > Chordata > Amphibia > Caudata > Ambystomatidae > Ambystoma > Ambystoma mexicanum. The sequence continues at coordinate 1,023,756,951 of NC_090921.1, read as the reverse complement.
TTCTACGAATGGTGAAGTGGTAGGGCCGCATCATCACGCCTCACCCAGCTGCTAGATTTGAATCTGATAAATACAAATACAAATAAATAAATAAATAGTACAAAAATGATAATCTATCAATGTATAATTTGAGGAGTGCAGTGACCCCAATCCCACAACCCCTTTTTTGTTTGTTTTGTTTGTGTTTGCCGTATAAATGCTTGCCAATGCCGATTAAGGTGTTCCAGCACATTGAACGTGTCTCCTACAGACTGTTGCCCCATTTGAGGAAGGATAGCCAAGGAGCGATGCGTTTGTCCTGGAAGCAAGACAACGCAGAGCCACACAGGTTGAAATCCCGATCCCACGCTTAGAAACCACAACGCGGGTGGCGTTATAAATGAAAAATTAAATAAATAAATAAACACATTTCTCTCCATTCCTTTGCTATATTGCCTTCACAACTCTTCCAATCCCTAATGGCATCAAACCGGGTAAAGAAAATGAACATCTTTGGACCAGCTATCCGTCTGTACTGGAGTTTCCTTCCTATCACATGGATTGTTACCCCACATGTCCAAGGACGCTCAGGCTAGGGGGGAGCTGAGGGGGCTATAGCCCCGGTTCCTTTGGTTGTAGCCCCGTATAGAAACTCAGGGGTTACAACCAAAAGGCTAGCTAGCCCCGAGTCCCGGCAGTCCCAACATTAGTGTAGCCCCAGATCTTTTCCAGACCTAGCAACACCCTGGCTCAAGCCCTTAATATAAATACCAAAAACTCACCATCCTTAGCTGAATGTGTGTCTGACCAGGAGGTTAGCAGGTATCTGGGCCATTATACCCGCATTAATGTACTGTCCACTCGGTCCTTCAGTCTCAACAGTTAGGCATTCACTATGCTGGAGTGTAGACAGGAGGACGTGTAGTATTGGCTTAGCCAATGCTGATGCCAGCACACAGTTTGTTTGTGTACAGTTTGCACCCCCCACTCACTGACAGTTTGTGAGCAGAAGTCTGTTGCCAGCGTTTGGCGTAATGCGTTCAGGCACCACCCTTGAACACCTTCTCAGGGAAAGAAGAGCACCCATCTAAGAATCTGAACTTGTTGGTTGGTGGGACCGGGTTGGAAAACAGATGTTTCATTGAGGGTCAGCTTTATTGCACCACTGAATGCCACATTTGTGGGTGAAGAGGAGGATTTACCTCCAGCAAATCCATTGAGTTACCTCCAGAGAAATTAGGCTTTGCCGCTGGCAGAATTGCCATCGGCCAAATCCCCACTGGAGTCCTACGGAGCTTAACATGCCTATGTCACTGGTAATTCTGCCGGACCGAGTGGTATTAAGGGTAACTGGTTGTGGCAGTATTTTCATAAAAATCCCAGAGCCTTACCCCCTAAACTCTGAATGAACCCACATTGTTTCTTGCAGGGGTGGCTGCTGTAAACTGGGGAGGATATACTATGTGTTAGTAATTGGACAAGGAACACAGGGGGTGTCTTGGATCAGCCACAGCCACATCTCTGTATAGTTAGGCGTGTCTGGGAGAAGAGCAAGGAATCTGTCCGTGCTGTTCCCTGCTCCTTGGGACAAATAACCCACTATAAAGATTTATTTTCTAATACCACATCTTGGGTCTATCTTTCCTGGGGAAAAGGATAGAGGTTTCCTCAGTGGGGTGTAGTCCATAAGGAAGTCTGTCTGACATGTTTGGGGCTGTGCAGGCAGGACCAACCCAGCTCTTTCTGAGGTATTTTTGATGCCCGCCTCCCCCAGTCTGTGACTGGGGTACCTCAGGCCCTGGAGGATAAATAGTTCTTGACGCGGACGACGCGCCTCGTGACGTGTCGTCCCCAGCCTCTCAAGGAAGTGCTGACTCTTCCTTCTCTTGCTGGCATCTTGATTAGCAATATCACTGGCTTCAGGATGGATGCAAGTTCAATACTGGAGGTGCCGCCTGTAGGAAGCAACAGATTAGGGAGTTTTGGGGTGTGGCCCCAATCTCCAGTGTGTGTGCAACATGTGCTTGTAATGCTTTGAGGCACAAATGCCATGCGATACAGAGTCTTTTCAGTATAGAGCCTCAAAGGTATAGGCAGCTTTAGGTTTGGCAGTGTTAGGGTAATATTTCATTTTGGGGGTTTTGCTGTCCCTGCCACCGGAGTCCCATGCCTCTCTCACCTTATTTAAATATATGTTCCTATCTTTACCAATATGGCTTGTAAGACAGGTATGCTTTTTAAGCACCTCATTTTCGTAACCTTCCTTGGTTTTATAGACTAGGCTTGTGGCAGCTGCAACTTAGCATTGGCTTCAGCAGGGGTGCAAGCCGATTTACCCCATTAGTAGGCCAATGCACCTTAGTGGTAGCCAGTGTGATACTAATGTAAATGTGTTTAGCTCTGATCTCGACCATTTTATTTTTTGGCTGCTCCTTTGTTTGGGAAAGCAATTAGGGAGGCCTAAATGGCAATTGTGCAAACCTGGGTGCACTCTTCGCCCAGCAGTGCTTCCTCTGTAGTGATTTGGACTGGTCTAGAACAGTCCCTAGCTCTAGACTGGCCAATACAATTACTGTTTACGAGGACCTGGGTGTTTGTTGGTTTTGGGAGCCCAATTGGCTGGCTGCCAATTCCATTGTCTGAGTGCCCCTGTTTGTGATTGTAGGGCTGCTTTAGGCCAGCCCATGATTGTATGAGTCGATTGTGGGATACCCTGGCCATGCCTCAATTTTGCTGGATTTGTCCTGGGATGCTGCAGGCTCCCTTACCTGCAGGAGGATTTTGTCACAAAAATGCTGCAATTTTAGGACTAGGACTGTCCATACTGGATGAATCTGTCCTTTCCTCTACTTTGGTTTTTATTTTTTGCTGCTGGACATCCTCCCCTGCTCTCCTCATCTTCCGCCTGTTCCTCCACTTCAGATGTGTTGGGATCCCTCAGCCGCAACTGTTTCGGGTCCACTTTACTGTCATCCTCTTGTTTTATTGCTTCGGTGTAGGAAGCTGCCATCATCCAGAAGGGCTGTGAGAAACCACTATCCCGCCTCTAATGTTAGTTTGGGGCGCCTAGGAATCCTCCACTGTTGTCTTCATGGCCGAAAAGTTTTCTGTTGGCTGGCAGCTCTTTTATGTCTTTCAAGCCATGGCTGGTGAGTCCTCTTCCATGACATTTTGAATATTCCTCTTCTTGACATTCGGGGTCATTGTTGCTCCGGGGGTTCCAGTCCCTGGATGACTGAATCCTGTAAACAACCGTGCAAAAGAAGATCTTGCACTCACTGCATTGTTTCACTGTTCCCGAGTAGTGTTTTTGGGAACCACCACTGTGGATACTTACCTTTGGGCACTGTGATGGCGGGTTATTGCAAATACGTACCCTCTGGGCCTGTGGTTGAACGGTTCTGCAAGCTCTCTACTACTGCATTTTTCCATTCACTTGCATTGACCCGAATTCTTCTGTGCGTCTTTTTCTCCTGGGGCTCCAGGGTCACACACCTGGAACAGGAACTCTTCTTTAGAATCTTCTCTGGCACTAATGGGATAGGTTCCTGCTTTATCCACATCTATGGGGATGAACAGAGACTTACCTTACTTTCCCCTCATAATCACAGCTGTACCTACAGAGCTATTCCCGTTGATTCCTATAACGACATTTTGAACTTAACAAAAACTCCTGAGAAGTGACTTAGCAGGTACTTACCTGTAACTGGCATTTTTTCCTCTTGAGTCCAGCGTGACGAATCAACTTCCAGTGCACCAGTGGGTCAGGGATGAATATCGGTTTCTAAACCATCAATCAGCCCCACACCTCTAGTACACCAGAAGGGATCCAAACAGATTGGAAACACAAGCAAATTATAAACCTTGTTGTACAGTTTTAGTAACATGGACGGAACGGCAGGTCTATCTCTGCAAGGTCGTTGACCGTTGGTTAGTTGCAATAGCAGTAGTTCAAGGATACTTGGTTTCAACACAAAGGGAGCAATGGGTCCTAGAATGTCACTAGGGGCCTACGGAGAAGTATCAGGGGGACAGAACCACAATGTACCTTGTGCTTGTAGAAGTTCTTGGTGCTCGATTGGGTCGAGTCCGTTTCGGAGCACTTTGTAGCTAGCGTGACAGAGTTCAAGATTGGAGACAGCTGCGGGTATCAGGCGGGTATCAGGTGGTAGGCAGTTGGGCGAGCGAGGATGGACGGCTGCAGGCTGGCCTACACAGAAGCTTGGGGTCAGGAATCGTTGTCTCAGTGATGGTTGGCGGGTCTGAAGCACTGGTCGAGGCACCTCAGACGACGTTAGTGACTGCGGCGTTACGACAGTCAGCAGTGCCATCGGTTGCAGCTTGAGGGGCTCGACTGGCTCGAAAATGTCTTTTAAGGTGGACGATGGTTGACGCTTGTCGATGCACTCCTGTCATGCGCCGCATATCCTGGCTCTGGTGGCCTGTCATCTGTTTAGGAAGCAGTTGTTATTCCATCACGTAATTGCGTGCAGAAACAGTCTAGTTGTTTTCCAACGTTTTGGCTCTGGAGTTTATCAACCACGCCCTGTCCTTCCCACAGTGCGTTGCAACTTCTTTCGGTCTGGTGTGCTCTTTCGTGCTGCCGCTTGTTGCTCTAACGCTGCATACTCTTTTGTTTTGTCCGTTCCGGGCTTCCTTGTCGGAACGTTTCTGATATTCTGTGCTTCTCTGCTGCTACGCGGCTTTCGCGGTTCGGCGCCGCTGCATCTCTATTCCTTCCTCCCCTCTTCTCTTTATTCGTATTCTATCTTACTTTCTCTCTTTTCTCTTACTTCTGGTTCCGATAGGTAAGGGTGTGCTCCTCAGTGGTTTCCCAGTTTACTATTGTTCTTCCTTCTAGTTTTTGTACTGGGTTCCCGACTCCCACTTACCTGTATTGCTGTTACTTCGGAATACCGTCGGAGCCCATCTTCCATCAATGATCCTGTCTGCAGCTTTCTTTGTGGTTTTTACACCACTCCTGGCTTTTTCCCCATTTTTTGTCCCTCTCGGGAAGGGGTCACAAGGTGGGCTCTCTGACAGGCCTTCACTGTGGCTTCTCTTCGAGGGAGACTCCATCATCAAGCTAGAAACAAGAAGGACTACTGGGCAAGAAGATCACTATCACCAGTCATCACGGACGTCGATCTATCAGGTGAGGAGGAGGAGGAGGGAAAAGGGAGAGTTCAAGACGATCAGAGCGCTGAAGTTGACAGTTTGCAATGCCTCGTACCAAAGATGGCTACCCCAGAACATTTGCAAGAGCTGGTATCGGCTGTGCAGAATCTCAAACTTGAAAAGCAAAATCTCAAAGCCGGAAACAACCTATTGAAACAGATGGCAACAGCCTGAGAACCACTAACCCATGAATTGCCCCCTATGGCACTCTCCTCAGGTAAATTTGACAGATCTCCTAAGAGACTTAAGGAGTTTCTGGATGCCTGCAAAATATACTTTACGTTCAGAACACACACTTACACCCCTAACCTCATCAAAGTGGGGTTTCTGATTTCAAGCATGTCAGGGAATGCCTTGGCATGGGTTATCCCCCTGGTCACCGGAGCTGATCCTGTGCTCCAAGATTATGGGGCGTTCTTTCAACTCGTGAAACATACTTTTGAAAGGCCAGAGAGAGCTCTTGCTGCGGGGGAAGATCTGTTAGAGGGCAGACAGATGTCCTAACTTACATTTCTTCCTTCAAACGACTGGCTACAGAGACTGGATGGTCAGAACAGTCTCAGTTCATACTTTTCAGACGTGGTCTCCGAGAGGATCTTAAAGACGAGCTAGCAAAATCACTGTGTCCTGCTTCTCTTACAGAATTGATCGCAGCTGCCCGTCCGATTGAATTTAGGATGCGAGAGAGAAGACACGAGAAATGCCGTTTTCGCCTGTCTTTCACAGGAAGCACCTCTCCTCCTCCGTTGCCTGCTACCAAACAAACTGACGAACCCATGCAAATTGGAGCTACCCAGCGATCTCTTACACCTGAAGAAAGAAAGAGAAGGAGAGATTAAGGACTTTGTGCCTACTGTGGGTAAGACAAACATCAAATCCGGAACTGCACAGAGATCCCTTCTCGGTAGTCGGAAAACGACAACCCTCGATCCTAGAAGGGACGGGATATCGAGGGGTCTCTTCCAGTCCCTATGTTTCACTTTCCATTTGTCCTAACAACATGCTTGACGATTCCCGACTGATGGTGCTCAGTTTTCGTTTGAAAATAGATGAACGTCAGGTTGAAGCATTGGCATTGCTAGATTGTGGTGCCGCTGGTAATTTTGTGGATACGTTATGGGTGGACAAGGTGGGTTTACGCCGCATGGAACTCAAAGAGCATCAAAAGGTGGAAGGAGTGGATGGCAAACCATTGAGTTCAGGCCTCATCACTCAGACGACAGAGACCTTACAACTGACCATCCAACAACATAGCGGAGAAATAGAATTCAACATCATACGTGCAGCTCATTTTCCTCTTATATTGGGAATAACCTGGTGGCGCAAACACAACGCATGCCTAAATTGGGCAGCAAACCAACTGGGATTTGAATCTTCATTCTGCCAAAAGAATTGTTTACAAAACGTACAGTTTCAAGAAGCTCAAGCATTGACAAGTACTCTGAATACGACAGTAGGAATATATTCCATCCCAACCCTCTTGGCTGAGTATAAGACAGTATTTGCAGAAGAGACACCGTTGGCATTACCGCCTCATAGACCTGAAGATTGCACCATAGACCTGGTATCTAATGCATTGGCCCCGTTCGGAAGAATGTTTGCGTTGTCCCAAAAGGAGAAGGAAATACTACGAAAGTACTTAGATGACAACCTACACAACAGACTTATTAAACCATCTAAATCCCCAGCCGGAGCTCCGCTCTTCTTTATACCCCAAAGAGATTCCTTTGACCTCCGGCCATGCATTGACTTTAAGGGTCTCAACAAAGTTACAGTGAGGGATCGCTATCCCATGCCCCTCATTCCAGATATACTGGAAGCTGTTCAAGGATCTATGGTGTTTTCCAAACTGGACTTACGCAGTGCCTATCATTTATTAAGAATTTGCTCCAGAGATGAGTGGAAGACAGCGATCTGTACACCCTTTGGCTTATTCGAGTATCATGTGATGCCTTTTGGGCTGGTTAATGCCCCAGCTGTATTCCAAAGATTTATGGATCGCATCTTTTCGGATCTTCTGTTCCTCAATGTAGTAGTGTATCTTGATGATATCTTAGTTTTTTCACGGAGCATGCAGGAGCATCTAATACACCTCAAAGAGGTCCTAAATCGTCTCAGAAAACATCGGTTACTAGCAAAAAAGGAAAAGTGTGCCTTTGGAGTCAACTCAGTACCCTATTTGGGGTTTATCCTGTCCTCTCAAGGGATTCAGATGGATGACAAAAAGACAGACGCTATTCTGCAGTGGCCTGCTCCTACATCCATAAAAGAGATCCAAAAGTTCTTGGGTGTAGCCAATTTTTACAGGCATTTTATCGCTGGGTTCTCTGAAGCAGTACTGCCTATTACCAATCTTCTCAACAAATTGTCTTTGCCATATCATTGGAATGAACAAGCGGAAAACAGATTTCAGCATTTCAAACTTCTATTCTGCAGTGCTCCCATTCTACGACATCCAGACCAAAGGAACCCGTTTATATTGGAGACTAATGCCTCGGCGGCCGTCATAGGAGCAGTTCTCCTACAAAGGCAAGATCAGGAAGAACATCCCATTGCTTACCTATCTAAGACTTTGACCAATAGTCAACGCAACTACTCAGTCATCGAAAGAGAACTTCTTGCTATGAGGATGGCATGCGAAGAATGGAAGCATTTATTACAAGAAGGTGAACATCCATTTACCATTAGAACGGATCACAAGAACTTACAGGTCCTGCAGAATATGGATTGTGTCAATTCTAGCCAAGCACGTTGGGCCCATTTCTTTGCACAGTATAATTTCCAAATCACTTACATTCCAGGCAGTCAGAACACTGTGGCAGATGCCCTCTCTAGGAAGACCAGCAATTCAGGACTACCCTTTCATTCTCCCGATAGACTGTTTCCCAGGAATAGGCTTATCAGCAACATCTCTGCCTTTCTCCAACAGGTTAAGCACGCCATAATCTTGCAAGGTAATCAAGTACAAGACAAAAGGTTAACCAAACTTGATGGCCTGTTGTTCCATGATCGTCGCTTGTACCTACCCTCTGGGGTCCTTCGTCAAAAGGTCTTATCATGGTGTCACAATCACAAGACGGACGGTTATAGAGGTCAAGCAGGTACTTTGGATTTGATCAAAAGGGTGTTCTACTGGCCAGGTCTCTGCTCTACCATGAAGCAGTATGTACAATCTTGTAGTGTCTGTAACAGAAGCAAATACAGTACCTCTAGACCAGTGGGGCTATTAGAACAGGATACTATCCCAGACCGTCCTTGGAGACATATCTCCATGGATTTCATAGTGGATTTACCAGTGTCACAAGGCTGCTCCTGTATAATGGTCACTGTGGTCTCTCTGTCTAAGATGGCCAATTTTTCCCCCTTACCAACAGCTGCAGGTATGGCAGAAGTGTTCGTCAAAGACATATTTCGACTACACCGACTTCCAGACAAGATAACATCAGATCGTGGTAGTCAGTACGTCTCTAAGTTCTGAACCTCCCTTTGCCAGAATTTAGGCATAGAAAGGTGTAAAGACTGGAGGGGGTGTCTGTACTTCTGCTCTCTATATGGTAGAGGAGAGGCACAGAGGACCCCAGCCAAGATTCTCTATTATTGGTATGTAGTCAAGCAATCAAGGCCTAGCTTCTCAGGAGGTGATGCAGGCTGGTTCTTAAGTACAGTGTAGTCACCAAGCCCGCACAAAGGAATGTCCACACACTGTATTAGTTCAAACACAGTCTTTATATAATTAATATTCAAGGTTATGTACACTATCACAATAACTCACTTGGTGCTCAGAAAATCCATAATGGTAAATATATGCAGTTCTAAAGTGGTACCACAATTATTATCAGATCTCATTCAAGTGCATGAACTATACTGTCAAAATGTCACACAGATCAATAAAGAGGAAACCAGCAATAGAACTAGGAAGTAAAGCAAGATGGTTGAAACAATAGGCAGAATACTGGCCCGATACCTAGACACAGTTCTGTGTGGAGATCCCCCCACCTGGGCAACCTGTAAAGCAAAGATGTATCACAAGCCCAGTCCATATATTGTTCTATGAGTCTTATTTCCTTCTACAATAGTTCTACAGCCCCAATGTACCTGGAATTGTAGCGTTCGTCGACGGGAAATTGACAGCCCTTCTTGAGTGCCCTCCGTTTAAAAGGCAGGAGTCACGGGTCGTCAAACGTCGGACGGAGAACAGGGTGAACTACAGTGGTGAAGCGGCAGCTTCATTCCTAGCGGTGCTCGTCGACGACGGAGCATTGGCGTCCTGCAAGGAAGAGGCGTACGGGGCACCTCGGTGATGATAGTTCTGGACCGCAAAGAGATGATGGAGAGCTGTGGTCCAGCAAGGGCGTCGAGTCGTCGGCGTCTGTGTGGTCTTTAGGTGGGGGGAAACCCACCGGTAGATGCTCCTCAGCGCGTCGTCGGTCGGGCCTTCTCCAGCTGGATAAGCGGGCGGTGATGCAGACAAGAGCGTCCTTGGATCAAATGAAGTTCTTAGGCAAAACGTGAGCACCGCGGCTCCAGTCGGCGACGGCGGTCTTCGACAGTGGCGGACACAGGTCCAGGCGCTTCTCTTTGGGATTCCGCGGCAGTCCCCATCTCCGGTCGGCAGCCTGTCGAAGGTCTGTCTACCAGGGAGCTTTGGCAAAGATCAGCTGGTGCACGATGGTCCCTCGTAGCTCAGGAAGAGGGTGCCTTACCAGGTCCTCTCTGGGTCAGTCCTTGGGGTCACAGCAGCTTTCAGATTGTGAAGGAGAGCAACAGCAATTCTTCTGGTCCAGCAGGGCTTCAAGGTCCAGCTTCAGTTACTCCAGTTACTCGTCGTAGTGGACTTCAACTTCTGAACATGATTCCTAGCAGTGAGAGGCCCCCAGATATACTGTTAATCTCCCATTCATTCGGCTGGGTCATAATCAAGCATCCAATCACGACTAAGGGCATTCATGCAGGCAGGCAGCCAATCAGGCACACAGTGCATTCAGGCCATTCACTTCTCTCCAGACACTTACAACAAGTTATGTGTATTGGGACAAGTACCCAGCCATTCAACACTCCACACTGCATTCATACTGGTTTCGGGCAGTGCTGTCTCAGTCAATGGGCCTCATCCCGAGCATGGAGGTAGTCATGGCGCTATTTGCGGCATGACTACCTCCCATACCGGTAGAGTGTCCGGTTTGATGAGATGGGGACTTACCGGTCCAGTCCGACCTTGGCGGGACCGATAAGTCCCCATTCACCAAACCATTCCCCATTCTCATTTCAGCCCCCATAGGGCTCAATGGGAAGGGGGAAGTAGCTAATAACGGTACCGCAATTTGCGGTACCGTTATTGGCTCTGATTTCCCTTAGCAGGTCCTGTCCTTAACGCCTGGTAAAATCAGGCGTTAAGGAAGGGACCCGCTAAGGGAACTCGTAGTAGGGCGCCAAGGGATTACCAGCACCAATGTCCTTAACGGTGCCCGGTAACCCTTTGCGCCCTACTCGGAATGAGGCCCATTGTGTCAAACACCAGATACTAGACACCCACAACATAGAATGCGTATCTGCGTATTCGTCACAAACTCCATTCACCCAGGTCCCACCCACAGGCGTACCCACAACATACGGTCGTTGAGAAGAAGGCTCCAGCCAGTCTGGTCAGCACTTCCACACACTACCATATATGGAACTTCCACCCAACAGCCAGTCAGGGGGAAGGGACAGAGGCAGGGCTTCCCGGGACTTTGGGAAGATCAAGGTAACAGGTGATGGAAGGCAAGAGGCATGGGGGCCATTTTGTCTCCATCAGGAATCTACTGATTCCAATGACAGGGCCTGGGCATCCAGAAATGGAGGATGCTCAGGGCACCAGTCATTTCAGCACGGAGCAGCCACCAGCCCATACCCTGCTCTGTGGGTCACACACAGGTGTCCAAAAACATACATTAGGGGCACAGTGTTGCACCTCTACCCATGGGTGCCATATTGGTATCCCATGGGTCTGTTCATCAAACTAAAAGAGAGAGCTGCACGGCCAGAAGTCCCACATGAACTCCTGTGCGGAAAACACGACAGAACACACGATAAAAAGCAGCAGAGGACAAGGATACGGAGGCCCTGTCCTTCCGATGCATTTCCAGTATCACAAAAGGGCTTTGTCATCAGCTTAGAATCCTCAATCCAACAGCCAAACTAAATGGTTGAACTGCACTCTGGAGCAATACCATCGCAGCTATAACAACACAGAACAAGACAACTGGGTATCTTTGCTACATACTGCAGAGTTTTCCTACAACAACGCACGACATTCAGCCATAAAATATATACCATTTTTCTGTACCTATGGGTATCATCCCCGGTCCATAATACCCCAAATCCCCATACAGTCTACTCTCCCCGCAGTGGAAGAAGCCCTGTCTCGGATTCAAGAAGCTCACAACACTGCTAAACTGAGCTTGTCGGACAGTCTTCGTACCTACAAAATACAGGCCGACAAGCATCGACAAGAGGTTCCGGACTGGAAGGTGGGCTCCAAGGTGTGGCTTTCTGTTAGGGAGAATTCCCATTTATGGCTAATTTCCCTCACCTAGTGAGTCCCCCAGCAGCTCTGCTGGACTTCTGGAGTTTATTTATTTCACTTAGTAAGAGTGTGAGCTTTTCCCCCACTCTTACCCATTTTTTGCCATGTGTCTTTACCTGTTTTTATGATTGTGGACTCTGAGGTACACCACTTCAGTAGCCCCCTACTTTTATGTGTTACACAGCACCTTCAGTGCAGTGACACATGGTTGTCTTTTAGACTTCCCGTCGACTCCATTTCTGGGGCTGACTACAGTACCCCAGAAAAGGGTGAGTTACCATTAACTTTACTTAGTCATTTTACCACATATCCAGTACACCCCATCTTCCATGGAGTACTGGAAAGGGTTACTTCATATCCCTTTGTATCTGTACCTCCTAGAGCATTGTTTCGCTCTTTTAACATTTAGACTTGGCTGGTGGCAGTGGTATCTACCCTAACGTTTCTACCGCGATTATACTATATAAACGTGGTATTGTTTTGGGCTATTATATTAGCCTCGAACTTAAACCCGCTGACCAAATACTATTTCTTTTGGCTCCAGTCTGGTTTATTCACCATTTCTTTTTGTTAAAGTCCTTCTTGTGTTTTACTTTGCGCTGCAAACCAGGTTTTCCTCCTTTGTTCACTGTCTTTTGGCAGGCCTCTGCTCAGAAGCCCTCCTCCAGGCGTACTGGGGGTCTAGATGGGCGGAATGTGAGGGAGGGGTGTAGTCACCCCCTGAACAGGGTATCCTAGGAAACCCAAGTCACACTTTGCCATGATTGGCTGAGGTGGTTGTCCGGGCCAGACAACCCCCCTGCTGCGTGATTGACAGCAAGGCTGTGTGAATGGGGGATTTTTGCATAAAAGGCACGTCTCTTGGGCTAGAAGTCAGAGTCGCCACTGGAACTACAAGGAACCGAAGAGAAGCAGAGAAGAAGACGGCTGCTGCAACTACCACGTCCCAGTGAAGCCCTGCTGCAGTCCTGAGCTATCTACCCTTCGATGACCAGAGCGATCCAGTCTGGAGTCTTCTTCCCTTGAGCTTGGTGGAGATAACCAGCTCAGCCAGAGGATCTTCTTCTTGGTCGAAATCGCTGCACACGGCTGTAGTGGTTCATGTAGCCATCTGAAGAGCCTCTCCTGTTTTTAAGGAGAGCACCTTTTATTCATCGTCGCTGCTGCCGGCTTCATCCCTGTGTGGTGCAGACCCCTCCAGATGTCCTCCTTCACACAGAAGTTCCAGGAACGGTGGGTCTGCGGGAAACCAACAGGAACAACTGCCAGGGCACCAGCTTCTTCATTGAATACGGTACTGTGTTCTGCTTGAGGAATTAGGGTGAATCCCTTTTCTTCATCTCCAATGCTTGGCCTTGTCTTCCCTCCTTCTTATAACTTTTGCTTCCTCTGTTGACAATATCTAAGTACTCCTGGCAACGTTGAATCTCGAACTGACCGACTATGTGATCCTCGACAACAGGAACCCGGTTCCACTTGACACTGGCTCCGGCCCATTGACTCTTGAATTTCCGTCAGATAGTGTTCTCTGATTCTGTTTGCCTTGACAAAAGTATTGCCTATGATTTTTGCCCCCAACTCTCTCTGGTTAACCCAGGTGCTAAGTGTGTTTTTGCCCCGGTAACATTTCTTGCCACGGATACGCGTTTCTTTAGTAAGACCAAACTGTCATTACTGTCAAAAAGTGATCGCAAGTGTATTCCCTGTAACGTCTCTTGTTCCGCAACACCGGTCCGTTAAAACACAGGGTACTTACCTTGGATTAGAGTGTCCCAAAGTGAATTGGTTGGTTGTAGTATATTTTTCGTGTGGTTTTGAATTAATAGAAGTGTTGTGTTTATAACGAATGGTTTAAAAAATAAATGTACTTATATTTTTCTACCTGAAACCTTGAGTCAGCGTTTGCTTGAGTCACAGTAATTGTGGTCCCTTTGTGTAATCTCTGCTACTGCTCATATACTCTTGAGATAAGCCTGGCTGCTCCGCTACTGCTACCACTTTAACATAGTAGTACAGGCTTGTACCAAAGGTAAAACTTGTATTGCCACCTGTGGTCTTAATTGTGTGTAGTGGTCCCTAAGGGCACTGCACAGGATTCTGCCTAACACTTTCCACTAAATACTTGCCTCGATGGACACGTCCCTCTAAACTTTCTCCTTGCTACAGTGGTCCTTATCCCATCTCAGCCAGGATTAACCCTGTAGCTTTTCGTCTTAAATTGCCCAACAGTTTGAGACAAGTTCATCCCATTTTTCATTCTTCCCTACTCAAAGGGTCAGATCCAACAAACCCCTGCAGACCAGTTCCGTTGCTAGCCCCTTCTGACTCAGGGGAAGAATATGAGGTGTCGCAATTGTGTGATTCCCGATACAGAAGGGGACGATTAGAGTACCTCATACATTGGAAGGGAGTCACTAGTGTCGAGGAGACTCATGGGAGCCACTTTCACATATTCATGCTCCTCTTCTCCTTAGGAAGTTCCATCAGGCTCATCCTGGTAAGCCGGGAGATTATGGATATGGAGGGGGGCATACTGTCATGCACCGCATATGCTGGCGCCAGTGGCCTCGCATCCGTTTAGGAAGCCGTTGTTATTCCATCACGTAACTGCGCGCAGCTGCGGTCTAGTTGTTTTCCTCCGTTCTTGCTCCAGAGCTTATCAACCACGCCCTGTCCTTCCCACAGTGCGTTGCAACCTCTTTCGGTTAGCTGTGCCTTTTCTTGCTGCCGCTTGCTGCTCTACCGCTGCGTACTGTTTTGTTTTTGTCTGTTCCGGGCTTTCTTGTCGGAACGTTTCTGCTATTCTGTGCTTTCCTGCTTGTTAGGCAGAATCCAGTGCAGTTCCCTTAGGGAGCACTACACCAGATTAGGACTACAGGTAAGAGCAATAAATCCCCTTTGGTATCAGTCTGTACCACAAAGATTTAGTTGGTAACTGTGGCTAAGCAGTCAGACTTATCATAAGAGGGAGATGAGCAGTATTCAGGGTTTACACATTAGGCACATTAGACTATGGAACAAGGAAACACTGACCAAAGCTTTGTAGTTAAAAAGTAGATATATATTTATTTTATACACTTCTAATAAAACACATATATCACAAGTATCAAGCAAGTTAAATTAAGTCAATGAAAAATATACACATTCCCTATATGAATTGTAGACCAAGTGCATCAGAGTGAAAACTGAGCAAAATGGCACAGTGAAAACTACACACAAGGGATCCTCTAACAATTCCTCACAAGGGAGAGAAAGCACAAGTTATTCAGAAATATGTTCTTAAACACCCTAACAACGCTTCCCATCAGTTGTGAACCAGTCAGCAAGACAGTGCATCAGTATAAGCAATACTTAGAATGAAAACTGAGCAAAATGGCATTTCACAATGATTATGCAGTGGGAAGAAAGAGTGGTTATAAGAAAGGGGTGCACCCCACAGTTCGAATGGAGAATCAATCTCGAGAAGGCAGATCTAACAAATGTGACCAGAGTCAGTAGGCCTGTGCCAGAGTTAGTGGTACAGGGCAAGGGCCCAGGAACAAAATGTTCTTGTAGCTGCAGCCAAGTCTTGGTTAACGATAGTTGAAAAGGTGGTTGCAAAGGTTGAAAAGACAATGGGCCTCATTACGACCCAGGCGGTAAGTTACCGCCTGGGCCGTACCTTTACCGCCATGGCGTAAACTATGTTTACGCCATGGTGGTTGGCGGACTTACCGCCCCATTCCGAGGTTGGCGGGGCGGTAAATCCCCATTAACCCATTTACCCTTCCCCATTCCCATTTTTGCCCCATAGGGCATAATGGGAGTGGGGAAGGCGTTAATTACGCCACCGTAAATTACGGTGGCGTAATTAACCACATGGTCCCTTAGCGCCATGGATTTTAACACCTGCAGGTGTTAAATCCTCCATGGCGCTAAGGGACCTCGGAATCAGGCGGTAAGGGTCGGCGCTGTTTACGCCGCCGTAAACCCCTTACCGCCTGGGTCCTAATGAGGCCCAATGTTAAGAGAGAGGGGCGGCCAACCCAACAGGTAGGGAAAGGATTTAAAACACCTTTAGCACTACTGCGAAGAAAGGGTGGCCTGGTGGAAAAATGTACCTTAGTATGAAGAAGTGGCTCCTACGGTGGCAGTTGTTCCTGGTAGTTCCTGCTGTTTGGGTGATCCAGCAGAGGAAGAGATGCTCTCGTCGTGGAGGAAGGTTTGAGTTACTGCACTACCCGGGATGAAACCAGCCGTGGTGCAGCCCGACAAATAAAAGGTACGCTCCTTTAAATCGTGGTCCGGGTGGACTGGTGGCTGGCTATCCGGCTTCCGAGTACAGGTTACGGGAGATTCGACCAAGGCAGGTCCGGGAAGGCGATTGGCAAACTGGTTGGCCCCACCAGCTCAAGGGAAGAAGGCTCTTGCAGGTGAAGATCTTCTCTCGTCGTGTGGAGAAAAGTGGTGAGACGCTGCAGCAGGGCTTCACCGGTGGTTCAGTCATTGCAGATGTCTTTGGCTTCTCTCCTCTTCAGCTTTCTAGTTCCAGTGGCGACGTCTTGCTCTTCCAGTCCTCAGGACCCTGCTTTTATGCAAAAAGATTCCCATTCATACAGCCTAGCTGTCACTCACACAGTGAAGTGGTCATCTTGGCGGGAGACCCTCCAGCCTATCAGGGTAGAGTGTGACATGGCTTGCTGAGGCAACCCTGTCCAAGGGTCGTACTCCCCCTCCCACACAATGGACCCACCCCAGACTAAGTGGCGCCGGAAGGAGGGCTTCTGGGCAGAAGCCCGCCAAACGGATGAACAAAGGTTCCCCGACCTGGGTTAGGATTGTAGAGAAAGACACGAGAAAGAAGTTATATTAAAGTTCAGGCAAATAAAACCTACCGGAGCAAAGTTAATATTAAAATGCACCGGCGGAATGTTAGAGGCTGTCAGAAAAAGTGGTAGCCTCGAACAATGAGAAAATCCCATAGGGAAATATTTGCGGTCGAATATTTATGGTAGTAACCACTGCCACCAGCCAGAAACTTTTGAGAGGGGTACTGTAGGGTACACTCTTGAAAATGAACATAGGGGGAAAACTATTAACCCCTTCCAGTACCTCCATAGTAAGATGGGTTGTACTGGTTTAGTTCATATGAATTGATTAGTAAAGTCAATGGGGACTTTACATTCCCTGGGAGACAGTAGTCAGTCCCAGGGTATGGAGTCTGTTTGGGGGTCGTTACGGCACCCCTATATCACTGGACGGAGGGTGCAGTGTAACACACGTGAATAAAGATGGTTCCTATGGGGTTGAGAAAGATCCCATAGGCATTAAACACAAAAATAGCCTAGAACACACATAGCAGAAATTCCTAAGAGTGGGAAAAAGAGTCTCACTCTTAGCAGGTAAAAAGAAATAAACCCTTCAAATCCAGCAAAGCTGCTGGGGGACTCTATAGGTAAGGGAAATTAGCCATCGAATGAGAATTCCCCTTAACACTCGCCCCCCCCCCCATACTAAGGGACAGGAGGATCTAATCTACTCCTGGATGAGTCTCTTACCTCTAGTCGGTTATAAACATCGTAGAGAGACCATCAGCATTTTGGTGGTGACATCCTGACCTGTGTTCAATGGTAAAATCAAACCCTTGGAGGCAGATTGACCATCTTAGCAGTTTTGGGGTTTCCCCTTTCATTTGCCTCAACCATCTCAAGTGTTGATGGTCTGTTTGAATGATGAAACTAGATCCATACAAGTATGGTCTAAACTTCTTCAAAGCCCACACAATGGCAAAACATTCTCTCTCAATAGTTGCCCACCTTGTTTCAGGTTCCTTCAGTTTCCTACTGATGAAGCAAATGGGGTGCTCCCTACCTTTCTCATCCAGTTGACTGAGTACTGCACCTATACCTATATTGGAAGCATCTGTTTGTACAATGAAGGGTAGGTGGTAGTCAGGAGCTCTGAGAACTGGAGCTTGACAAAGGGCTTTCTTCAGGCTTTCAAAGACCTGATTGCACTCTTTAATCCATTTGATCTTTTTAGGGAACTTAGGAGAAGAGATTACATTCAGTGGAGAAGCTATGGGTCCATAGTTCTCAATGAAATTCCTGTAATACCAAGTGAAGCCTAGGAAGGCTCTCACCTGGGTCTGAGTAGAAGGGGTTGTCCAATTTTGCACAGCTTCAATCTTGCTGAGAAAAGGCCTTATTTCACCACCTCCTACCTCATGCCCAAGGAAGACCACTTTACTCTGACCGATTTGACATTTGCTTGCCTTTATGGTCAGATGGGCCTGTTGCAGAGCCTGCAAAACATATCCTAGGTGGTCAACATGTTCTTTCCAAGTAGGGCTGAACACTGCAATGTCATCCAAGTATGCCATGCAGAAGTCCTCCATCCCATTCAGAACCCGATTAACCATCCTTTGGAATGGAGCTGGTGCATTCTTTAGTCCAAAAGGCATAACCTTAAATTGGTATAAGCCAACTGGGGTGGAGAATGCAGTGTTCTCCTTGGCATGGTCAGTCAGGGCTATTTGCCAATAGCCTGACGTGAGATCAAATGTTCTGAGGAACTTGGCTGACCCAAGTCTATCCACCAGCTCATCTGTCCTTGGCAAAGGATGGGCATCAGTCTTAGTGACTGCATTTAGAGCTCTATAGTCCACACAGAATCTCAACTCCTTGGATCCTGCCTTTGGTACTAACACAACTGGGCTAGACCATGGACTAGTAGAGGGCTCTATTACCCTAAGATCAAGCATCTTGTTGACCTTTCCTTTGATGTGGGTTCTTACATTTTCTGACATCCTGTAGCCCCTGCTTTTGACAGGTAAACAGTCACCAGTTTGAATGTCATGCTGGCCCCAAGGGGTCAAGGCTGGTGCTAGAGAAAACAGTGAGACAAATTGATTCAACAAAACTTTGCACTCCTCCTGTTGCTCAGGTGTCAGATTAGAGGAGAGATTAACTCCTTCTATTTTCTCATCGAAAGGTTTGCCTCTGAGGAGGTCAGTTAGAGGTTCACTCTCCTCCTCCTCTTGAGCTGAAGCTAGAAGCAAAGCTCCCAGTTCGGGTCTCGAGACGTAAGCTTTTAGACGGTTGATGTGAAAGATTCTAGGAGCCTCCTTAGGATTGCCTAAATCCACCAGATAGTTCATCTCTCCAAGTTTTCCCACAAACTTTAAGGGTCCCATCCATTTGTCCTGCAAGGCCCTCTGCCTTGTTGGGACCATAACAAGAACTAGCTGGTCTTGAGCGAACTCAACCATGTTGGCCTTCTGGTCATGCCAATGCTTGACCAGAGCCTGACCTGCTTTCAAGTTATCACTTGCCTCAGCCATCATGTGTGACATTCTCCTCCGGAATCCTATCACATAGTCAGTGACTCTGACTGGCATGGGTGATGGAGCACTCGCCAACCCCTCCTTGATCAGGGCCAATGGACCTCTGACCAGATGGCGATAGAGAAGTTCAAAGGGACTGTAACCCACTCCCTCCTGAGGGACTTATCTATATGCAAAGAGAAGGCATGGCAGTAGAAGATCCCACTTTTTCTTAAGAGGGTCTTCTAAAGCTCCTATCATGCTCTTCATGGTTCTGTTAAACCTTTCTACTAAACCATTTGTCTGAGGGTGGTATGCTGTTGAGAACTTGTAGGTAACTCCACAGTTTTTCCACATGGCTTCATGTCGTGGGATATAAAATTGGACCGCCTGTAGGATATTACCTCCTTAGGAAATCCAACCCTGGTAAAACTACCAAGGAGGGCCTTAGCTACAGCTGGAGCTGTAACAGTCCTCATAGGAATTGCGTCAGGGAACCTAGTAGCATCTACTACAACAAGTATAAACCTGTTGCCTGAAGAAGTTGGAGGATCAAGGGGACCAACAATGTCGATTCCTACCCTCTCAAATGGTACTCCCACCACAGGGAGAGGCACTAGAGGTGCCACATTCTTGGAGCCACTTTTACCAGAGATTTGGCAAGTGTGGCAACTCTTGCAATACTTATCTACCTCAGCCCCCATTTTAGGCCAATAAAAGTAGAGGGAGAGCCTTTCCTTGGTCTTCTTGAAGCTCAAGTCACCAGCCAAAGGTATCTCATGGGCTAGTTGCAAGAATTGGAGTTGGTTTGCTTGGGGTACTACAATTCTTTTGTAGTCCCCAGGTAGTGACTCTGTTGGTTCACTATAGAAGAGGCCATCTTCCCAGTGTAAGCGGTACTTCCCAGGCTTTTGCCCTTCAAGCTGAGAAGCTGCCTGGTGGCGAAGACCTTCCAGAGTTGGACATTCCCTTTGTCCCTTACTGAAGTCTGCCCTTGGGGGTCCACCTTCTGCCAGTAAAGACTGCAGCTTAGGATGGTCCACAGGGTCAAGATCTCCAATGAGTTCCTGGCCTACTACTAGATCTGAATCTTCAGGCTCTAGTTCAGCCACACAGGGTTGTACCTCACTCTCAGCCTCAGCTGGAGGAGGAATCACAGGTGTGATTTTTGACAACCTAGGAGATTTCCTGATTGGCAGCACTGGAATGATTTATGCTGGTTTCTTCTATGAAGTCCTGGCTTTCCCCTTTGCTTCTGGTTGCTTTGAAATAGCAGTTACTAACTCCACTGGAGTAGGAGTGATTTCTTTCTCTATCATCTCCTCAGGAGAGCCCCTCAAGGTCCTCTCCCTTGCAGGTCTAGTAAGCTCCTGTAATCTCGTACTAGGAGGTCTGGGGGTACTTGACACTACTCCCAGGTCTTTCAGATCATTGCCCAACAGCACCCTTCCTGGTACTTCAGATTGTACACTCACAGGTATCCTGACAGTCATTTCATTGCACTGGATGAGAGCTGGTAATTGGGGAAGCATCTGCACAGGCCATCCAGCTAACTTTGTGAGGCATTTGAGTGCTTTAGCAACATCCTCCACCTTGAAAAAGATGTGTCCACCACAGTTATGCTGGCCCCAGTGTCTCTAATGGCAGGGGTTTCCTGACTATTTACTAGGACACTGTCTTTATAATAATCTTTAGTATTAGGAGGGATAGAATTATACACATCTAAATTCTGTTGTTCCCACAACCCTAGAGATACTAAAGATACACTAGCTGAGACTCCAATGGGATCATCAGCTAGTAGTTGAAAGTTTCCACTGACCATATGTACTTCCTCCTGTGGAGTGAAAACTAAGGAGACAGTGTGGACCCCTGAAGGTTTACCCTTACATCTGGGATCCCCTTTCACATGATCAGTAGAGCAACAAACATAACATTTTCAAAATGTCTTTATGAATGGTGGCTTGTTCTGACCTTCTTCTGGTCTTGGACCGGAAGGTACACTAGCCTGATTAGGTTTCCCTTGTGGCTTACCCCTAGAATTTTGTTTGGGGCCCTCTTTGGAATGGTTCTGTTAAACCTTTCTACTAAACCATTTGTCTGAGGGTGGTATGCTGTTGAGAACTTGTAGGTAACTCCACAGTTTTTCCACATGGCTTCATGTCGTGGGATATAAAATTGGACCGCCTGTAGGATATTACCTCCTTAGGAAATCCAACCCTGGTAAAACTACCAAGGAGGGCCTTAGCTACAGCTGGAGCTGTAACAGTCCTCATAGGAATTGCGTCAGGGAACCTAGTAGCATCTACTACAACAAGTATAAACCTGTTGCCTGAAGAAGTTGGAGGATCAAGGGGACCAACAATGTCGATTCCTACCCTCTCAAATGGTACTCCCACCACAGGGAGAGGCACTAGAGGTGCCACATTCTTGGAGCCACTTTTACCAGAGATTTGGCAAGTGTGGCAACTCTTGCAATACTTATCTACCTCAGCCCCCATTTTAGGCCAATAAAAGTAGAGGGAGAGCCTTTCCTTGGTCTTCTTGAAGCTCAAGTCACCAGCCAAAGGTATCTCATGGGCTAGTTGCAAGAATTGGAGTTGGTTTGCTTGGGGTACTACAATTCTTTTGTAGTCCCCAGGTAGTGACTCTGTTGGTTCACTATAGAAGAGGCCATCTTCCCAGTGTAAGCGGTACTTCCCAGGCTTTTGCCCTTCAAGCTGAGAAGCTGCCTGGTGGCGAAGACCTTCCAGAGTTGGACATTCCCTTTGTCCCTTACTGAAGTCTGCCCTTGGGGGTCCACCTTCTGCCAGTAAAGACTGCAGCTCAGGATGGTCCACAGGGTCAAGATCTCCAATGAGTTCCTGGCCTACTACTAGATCTGAATCTTCAGGCTCTAGTTCAGCCACACAGGGTTGTACCTCACTCTCAGCCTCAGCTGGAGGAGGAATCACAGGTGTGATTTTTGACAACCTAGGAGATTTCCTGATTGGCAGCACTGGAATGATTTATGCTGGTTTCTTCTATGAAGTCCTGGCTTTCCCCTTTGCTTCTGGTTGCTTTGAAATAGCAGTTACTAACTCCACTGGAGTAGGAGTGATTTCTTTCTCTATCATCTCCTCAGGAGAGCCCCTCAAGGTCCTCTCCCTTGCAGGTCTAGTAAGCTCCTGTAATCTCGTACTAGGAGGTCTGGGGGTACTTGACACTACTCCCAGGTCTTTCAGATCATTGCCCAACAGCACCCTTCCTGGTACTTCAGATTGTACACTCACAGGTATCCTGACAGTCATTTCATTGCACTGGATGAGAGCTGGTAATTGGGGAAGCATCTGCACAGGCCATCCAGCTAACTTTGTGAGGCATTTGAGTGCTTTAGCAACATCCTCCACCTTGAAAAAGATGTGTCCACCACAGTTATGCTGGCCCCAGTGTCTCTAATGGCAGGGGTTTCCTGACTATTTACTAGGACACTGTCTTTATAATAATCTTTAGTATTAGGAGGGATAGAATTATACACATCTAAATTCTGTTGTTCCCACAACCCTAGAGATACTAAAGATACACTAGCTGAGACTCCAATGGGATCATCAGCTAGTAGTTGAAAGTTTCCACTGACCATATGTACTTCCTCCTGTGGAGTGAAAACTAAGGAGACAGTGTGGACCCCTGAAGGTTTACCCTTACATCTGGGATCCCCTTTCACATGATCAGTAGAGCAACAAACATAACATTTTCAAAATGTCTTTATGAATGGTGGCTTGTTCTGACCTTCTTCTGGTCTTGGACCGGAAGGTACACTAGCCTGATTAGGTTTCCCTTGTGGCTTACCCCTAGAATTTTGTTTGGGGCCCTCTTTGGAATTGGAATTATTTGAATTCTCTTTGTTGTCTTTCTTTGGCTGCTTTCCCTCATCCTTTTTCTGAGTTACCCCTGAATCCTTGTGAGTAGTCCTGTTGGCAACCCACACGTCAACAGCCTTAGCTAGCTTCTTAGAATCAAGTTCCTTTGAATCAGCCAAGTGCTGTCTGAGCTCAGAAGAGCAGGCATCATAGATAGACTCCATCATGACAAGATTTCTCATTCCTTCATAAGTGTTAACTCTATAACCCTTAATCCATCCCTCTAAGTTCTTCAAACACTCATTCACCCAAGTAACCCAATGGGTACTATCATTCTTTTTGAGAGTCCTAAACCTCTTAAGGTATTGCAAAGGAGTCTTCCCAAATCTAGCTATCAAGGCTATCTTTACACATTCACAATCCATCCTATCCACCTCCCCCAACTCCATTACCACATCAGGGGGGAGCCTAGAGAATAACCAGGGGATCAACTGATTCCCTGTGATATCCTGGAGCCCATGATTATATTCAAACATAGCAAGCCAACCTAATACATCCAACTTAGGTTCATACATATCCACAATCTCTTTAGGCATCCAGGGTCTTTTTGGACTGGAAGATCTAGAGGATTCGGGGAGAGAAGCATTTTCCAAAGACTATTTCTTCATCTCAAGCTCATGGTTGAGCTCCATTTCTTTGAGCCTTAGTTCTTGATGTCTCTGTTCAGTTTGGGCACAAATTCTTTTGAATTCAAGTTCACGTCTCATTTTTTCTAGTGAGATACATTCAGGACTTAATGTGGGACCTGGTAAGGGCCCAGTAGCCACAGGTTGAGGCGTTTGAGCAGGTAGAGAGCCAGAGGGGGTGACGTTGTTATCCTCCTCTTCATCATCTGTCTCAACAATAACATCTTTAATATTATCCTCATTACTGTTTGCTACATTTGCTGGAGTAGTGGGCACTATAGCACCACTATCCAGACTTTGTTTCTCTAACAGTCTATCAATAATTTCTTGTTTCTTGCCCTTGACAGGAAGACCTTTCTGTCTACACAGATCCCTTAAATAATCAACAGTATTAGTAAGGAGGGTCTCCTGGCTGTAACATTCCATAATTTTGACTTTTGTTTAAAATAAACCTGTTGTGATAGTTAGCCTTGTGGTTATTTGAACCAAAGCACTAGCAGAACTCTAAAATGTAAATCCAATACTTTTATTCTCACCACTGTACACCAGTGTTAGGCAGAATCCAGTGCAATTCCCTTAGGGAGCACTACACCAGATTAGGACTACAGGTGAGAGCAATAAATCCCTTTTGGTATCAGTCTGTACCACAAAGATTTAGTTGGTAGCTGTGGCTAAGCAGTCGGACTTATCTCAAGAGGGACATGAGCAGTATTCAGGGTTTACACATTAGGCCCATTAGACTATGGAACAAGGAAACACTGACCAAAGCTTTGTAGTTAAAAAGTAGATATATATTTATTTTATACGCTTCTAATAAAACACATATATCACAAGTATCAAGCAAGTTAAATTAAGTCAATGAAAAATATACACATTCCCAATATGAATTGTAGACCGAGTGCATCAGAGTGAAAACTGAGCAAAATGGCACAGTCAAAACTACACACAAGGGATCATCTAACAATTCCTCACAAGGGAGAGAAACCACAAGTTATTCAGAAATATGTTTTTATACACCCTAACAATGCTTCCCTGTAACAATCTTGCCAAGAGGATGATAACAAGCCACCACCTCAATGGGTATATATAATGAGGTATTCACTAACCTGGTCAGAATGCAGGTAAGGTAACAGCAACTGCAGAAAGGAAGAGCCTCCCTGAGGATCCTGGGAATGTTACTCCCGTGGAGGAGGAGCACGAACCCCAGGGAAACCCTCTGGGAAATAAAACCCTGGAGGTGTAGACAGGAGGTCTTGCTGGTGGAAGAATATCCTAGGCGTAGAATCTCTGGAAGACTGTAGCTCGGGTTCTACTGAGTGAAGAAAAGACAGATACATTACAAGGAAGACAGAGGGAAAGGACAGTAGAAACACGTGTAGAATAGCTCTTACGGAAAGATCCTAACCTGGTTAGATGCGGGCATAGATTAACGATCACTCAGTGTCGTCGAGGGATAGTGACTAGTACTCTGAATCCTCCAGGGTTTCCTGCAGTACGAAAAGTAGTGAATAGCGGGACAAGAGAAGGGAAAGGGAAATTTACCGGAAAGAGAAACTCACTGAATCAAGACGAACTGGGATCCTACTATTTGCTGCTCGTGAGGATGAGGGCAAAGAATCAGGGTAAGTAGAATAACCTGGAAGAGAGGTCTGGATCGAAGAGTCACAGGAAGAAAGCACTGCAAAGGAATACTGAGTAGAAGGCAAAAGACGAAAGGGTGAGTACAGACAAGAATCTCAATACTTGGAAAAGGTATGTCCTAGAGTTTGAACTTACGGAGCGTCATGCAAAACAGTAGCGACGCAATGAGAAGCAAGTCTTCGGTCCTTAAATGATATCACGTGACTTGCCGTTGGCGTCAGTTGACCGCGTGATGTGATCACGTGGCTCGCCTCTGACATTCGTTGACAGCGTGGAACAACTATACCGCTGAGATTGTTATTGTCAGACTCTGCCATCTTTGAAGAAGAATAGTAAAATATAGAACCACATAGTTTCCTTCTCTGCAACCAGGACCAACATCGAAAAGGTGTAACAGTATGCCCTCTCCTCCGGGGTGGTGAACCAGGCTTCCCGGGGTGAAGGCAAAAAAATTGCCGAATCAGGAGGGGAGAGTGGACACCAGAAGCAGGTTCCCATGTCCTTTCCGCCAGGGAATAGCCCTTCCAATCGATGAGGAATTGAAGGCGACCCCTATGATAACGAGAGTCACAAATGTTGGCCACCTCATATTCCGTCCTGGTATCTGTTATCACCGGCGGAGGAATGGCCTTTCGTAGCTCGTCGAAAATGGTCTTCAACAGCTGGTTTAACTTAGGACAGATGAAGAACAGGGTGAATACGAGACCAAGCAGGTGGAAGAGCTAGCCGAATGGCAGCAGGACCCACCTTGGATAATACCTTGAAAGGACCGAAATATATAGGAGACAACTTGGAAGGAATCAGGTGTTTCGGAAGAAATCGAGAAGCCAACCAAACCCTGTTACCAACTTTCAAGTCTGGCATTTCACGGCAGTGTTTATCTGCATATAGCTTAGCTCAGTCTTGGGCTGCTTGAAGAGCTAAACGGGCTTGTCAGTGTCCTGTCTGAATGTCAGTTATGAGGATGTCCACTCTTGGAGATTTAGAAGGTGGAGTAGCTGTAGGGATAAAAGAGGGGTGATATCCATAAGAACAGTAGAAGGGACTAGATTTAAGAGCCGTGTGTTTGGTATTGTTATAAGCAAATTCTGCCAATGAAAACAGATCCACCCAATTATCCTGGGCTGCAGATACAAAGCAGCGTAAGTACCCTTCTAGAGTCTGATTGAGGCGTTCAGTCTGCCCGTTTGTCTGGGGATGATATCCTGAACTAAGTGCCCTCTTGATTCCCAAAATGTGACATACTCCTTTCCAATATTGCAAAGTGTATTGAGGCCCTCTGTCTGACACTATGACCTCAGGTAAACCATGTCGTGAAAATACTTCTGAAATGAATAATCTTGCCATCTGGGCTGCTCCTGGAAGCTTGACTAAAGGAGTGAAATGAGCCTTTTTGGTTAGATAGTCAATGGTGACCATAATGGTGGTGTATCCGAAGGATGGTGGAAGATCCACTATAAAGACAGTGGAAATTATTTGCCAAGGTTTCTCCGGTATGGGCATGCGGGTAAGTAATCCGAATAGAGGAGCTTGTGAGGATTTGGACTGAATACACGTAGTACACGCGCAAACATAATCCTGTACATCAGTCTGAACGGTTGGCCACCAGAAATGTCGTTTGACCAAATCGGGAGTAGTCTGTATACCCCGGTGACCGGCCGCTCTAGAATCATGACACATACGAGTACTTCCACTTGAAGAGAACTGGAAGGAATAAGTACTTATTCTGCAGGGAAATACAAATCACGATCCTTTGTAAGATGATAGGTCGAAAGTAGACTTTCGCACATTGATTGATGTTTGGTGGTTTCTTGTTTCAGTAGTTGTAGAAAGTCGGAAATAACAGCAACAAACCTTGCTTTTGGAAACATCTTTTCAGAACAGAACCGTGTAGTCTGCGGTTTCTTCTGAGATAGGGCATCAGCTCTCAAATTTTGGTTCCCTGGGAGGAAAGTAAATTCGATCTGGTATGGTAAAAAAAAATGTGCTCATCGTGCCTGTCTACTATTCGTAGTTTGAGCCTGTTGCAAAACATTCAAATTTTGATGATCTGTGCGGACCTCCACTGCAAAGGGGGAGCCTAATAATAGATGTCTCCATTCTTCGAAGGCCCTCTTGATGGCTAATAATTCTTTTTCGAGTACTGAATAGCGTTCTTCCAAAGAGTTAAACGTCTTAGACAAATAGGCCACTGGTCTCTTTTCTCCTAGATCTGTCCTTTGCAGGAGAACAGCTCCTAGGGCATGATGAGAAGCGTCTGTTTCGACAATTAACTTCCGAGATTGATCAGGATTGAGTAGGATAGTTGTAGGGGTAAATAATCCCTTTAAAGTTTCAAAGGCTTGTTTAGCTAAAGGGTCCCAAAAAAGGCTGTTCCCTTCTTTAGTAATCGAGTAATAGGTAGAATTGTCTCAGAATAACAAGGAATGCATTTACGATAAAAATTTGCAAATCCGAGGAATCGTTGAACCTCTTTTATAGTAGGCGGGGAAGGCCAATCCAAGACGACAGAAACTTTTTTGGGATCCATGGAAATACCATTTGCAGAAAGTACGAATCCTAGGTATGTTATTTGTGTTTGATGGAATTCACATTTCTCAGCTTTACAATATAACTGGTTAGCCTGTAAACAACATTGGACAGTGTTGACATGCTGGATGTGATCCTCCATATTTGTGGAGAATATCAAGATGTCGTCTAGGTAAATGACGACAAAATGAAGGAGAAGATCTGCAAAAAGGTGATCCATAAACCGCTGAAAAACGGCAGGCGGATTTATCAGACCAAACAGCATAACCTGGTATTGGAAATGACCAAAAGGAGTTCGAAAAGCCATCTTCCATTCGTCATTAGGAGCAATCCGAATAAGGTGATATGCCCCCTAAGGTCTAACTTGGTGTAGAAAGTAGCACCTTGAACGGTTTCAAGAATATCTTTTATCAAAGGCATAGGGTACTTGTCCGGTATTGTGATCTTGTTGAGTCCTCTATAATCGATGCACTGTCTAAGTTCATCTGTGTTATTCTTTGGAATAAAGAATAAAAAGGCACCAGCAGGTGACTTGGACTCAGTTATAAGGCCGTTCTGGAGATTAGAATGAAGATACTCCCTAAGGGCACTCTTCTCTCGTTGGGAAAGAACATACATCCGTCCAAACGGAATCGGCTGGTCCGGAAGAAGGTCTATATGGCAATCATCCCTTCGATGAGGAGGAAGAGTGGGAAACTGTGGAGTAGAAAACACTCTGAGATAATGCTGGTGACATTCAGGAATCAGACCTAAGTGACAGATGGAGGGGATCTCAGGTGTCTCAGAAGGCTCCGAGGGTATATAAACGCCAACCGACTTTTGGGACAGACAATGAGAGGCACAATACTCAAAGCCCAAGAAAAGGGTTCCAGCCTTCCAGTTTATATAGGGGTTATGTAGACGTAACCAAGGAAGACCTACAATTACTGGGAAATGAGCAGCTCTTATTAAATCAAATACCAAGGTTTCTTTATGAGAGGAAATCAAACAAATAACAGGCTTGGTTTGTTCTCTAATTGGTCCAGAGCTCAACGAGCTGCCATCTACTCCTTGAATGGGTGTTGTATATGACTTGGAAATCCTGTCTGTCCCATTCTTAGCTGCCCATTGATCGTCTAAAAAATTCCCTGCTGCTCCGCAGTCAAGTAAAGCAGGAACTCCCTGCAAAGTCTGATCTGGCAATATGATAGTTAGTGAAAGGGCTATCATAGAAGGATTGGGAGGTAATGGATCAACAGATGATTCTATTTTAACAGGGGAACCCTGAAGCTGAACTCCTACAGTGGTTCCCCTGACGGCAGGGACTTGGCGTTTCCCGACGGCATAGGTCTGGATCTGCGGGGAGGAACAACGGGACAGTCTCGCAAAAGATGGGAGGAAGATCAGCAGTACATACACAGATTTAAGGATTTTCGTCGTTCTCTTTCAGTAGCGGAAATAGGACCCCTAACGGATCCTATCTGCATGGGTTCTTCTGAAGGGGAAGACTTATGCAGGGTAACCAAAAGATCGTAACTCGGGCGAAGACCTCTCCCCTTTTTCCTCTCCAGTGAACGTTCTTGAAGACGATAGTCTATTTGCATAGTCAGGGTTATCATTTCCGCCAAATTAGCTGGTCGTGGAACCTTGGAAACCTCATCCTTCAGGTCCTCAGCGAGTCCCTGATGGAAGAGGGTAAGTAATCCGTCATCAGGCCAGCCGGTCTCAGAAGACAACTGTTTGAATTGGGTAATGTATGTCATAACATCCTTGTGACCTTATCTGAGATCTAGGAATCTTTCCTGAGTGGCTACAGAAATTTCTTGTCGACTAAACATGGTCCTAAGACTGTTTGAAAATGCCGGGTAAGAATCTAATATGGCGTTTCCAGATTTGACTAACGGGGTAGCCCATGCAAGGGCAGGACCCGTTAGATGAGAGATGAGAAAACCCACCTTGTCTTTATCGGTAGGAAAGAAACAGGGTTTGAACATAAACTGTACTGTGCAGCTATCAAGAAATTCTTTTAATTTATGTGGGTCCCCATCATATTTGCCCAAGGGTAATGTTACTGGAGGGGTCTCAGAAAACGCTCGGGTAACCTGTTGCATCAACTGGGCGTTGTCCTGTTTAAGGGTCTGCATCTCTAAAGATATAGCCTGCATTGCAGCTATTAGCTGCTGCATTTGTTGCTCCATTCCAAGAGCCTTCTGACCAGGAAAGCCGTTCAACGGGCGTCGCTAACTGTAACAATCTTGCCAAGAGGATGATAACAAGCCACCACCTCAATGGGTATATATAATGAGGTATTCACTAACCTGGTCAGAATGCCGGTAAGGTAACAGCAACTGCAGAAAGGAAGAGCCTCCCTGAGGATCCTGAACCCCCTCCCGGGAATGTTACTCCCGCGGGGGAGGAGCACGAACCCTAGGTAAACCCTCTGGGGAATAAAACCCTGGATGTGTAGATAGGAGGTCTTGCTGGTGGAAGAATATCCTAGGTGTAGAATCTCTGGAAGACTGTAGCTCGGGTTCTACTGAGTAAAGAAAAGACAGATAAATTACAAGGAAGACGGAGGGAAAGGACAGTAGAAACACGTGTAGAATAGCTCTTACGGAAAGATCCTCACCTGGTTAGATGCGGGCATAGAATAACGATCACTCAGTGTCATCAAGGATAGTGACTGGCACTCTGAATCCTCCAGAGTTTCCTGCAGTACGAAAAGTAGTGAATAGCGGGACAAGAGAAGGGAAAGGGAAATTTACTGGAAAGAGAAACTCACTGAATCAAGACGAACTGGGATCCTACTATTTGC
The DNA here is from genome assembly GCF_040938575.1 of Ambystoma mexicanum. Taxonomy (NCBI): domain Eukaryota; kingdom Metazoa; phylum Chordata; class Amphibia; order Caudata; family Ambystomatidae; genus Ambystoma; species Ambystoma mexicanum. The sequence continues at coordinate 1,023,726,440 of NC_090921.1, read as the reverse complement.
TGCTCGTGAGGATGAGGGCAAAGAATCAGGGTAAGTAGAATAACCTGGAAGAGAGGTCTGGATCGGAAGAGTCACAGGAAGAAAGCACTGCAAAGGAATACTGAGTAGAAGGCAAAAGAGCGAAAGGGTGAATACAGACAAGAATCTCAATACTTGGAAAAGGTATGTCCTAGAGTTCGAACTTACGGAGCGTCATGCAAAACAGTAGCGACGCAATGAGAGGCAAGTCTTCGGTCCTTAAATGATATCACGTGACTTACCGTTGGTGTCAGTTGACCGCGTGATGTGATCACGTGGCTCGCCTCTGACATTCGTTGACATCGTGGAACAACTATACCGCTGAGATTGTTATCGTCAGACTCTGCCGTCTTTGAAGAAGAATAGTAAAATATAGAACCACATAGTTTCCTTCTCTGCAACCAGGACCAACATCGAAAAGGTGTAACATTCCCATCAGTTGTGAACCAGTTCAGCAAGACAGTGCATCAGTATAAGCAATACTTAGAATGAAAACTGAGCAAAATGGCATTTCACAATGATTATGCAGTGGGAAGAAAGAGTGGTTGAGAAGGAGCATTTCTTTAGCGCTGGTGACACTTACCTGCTTTCAGTCTGTGAACTTGCACACGCTCTAAGGCAGCACTGCGAGCCCCCTGCTCTTGCTGCTCCGAGGGAAGGAAGGCGGAGCTTCTCTGCACGTGACCGCATCACGTGACCTCGTAAGGAGACTCTTATCCTGCACACAGCTGCCTGTGCGGCGTTGAGAAGGAGCATTTCTTTAGCGCTGGTGACACTTACCTGCTTTCAGTCTGTGAACTTGCACACGCTCTAAGGCAGCACTGCGAGCCCCCTGCTCTTGCTGCTCCGAGGGAAGGAAGGCGGAGCTTCTCTGCACGTGACCGCATCACGTGACCTCGTAAGGAGACTCTTATCCTGCACACAGCCGCCCATGCGGCGTTGAGAAGGAGCATTTCTTTAGCGCTGGTGACACTTACCTGCTTTCAGTCTGTGAACTTGCACACGCTCTAAGGCAGCACTGCGAGCCCCCGGCTCTTGCTGCTCCGAGGAAAGGAAGGCAGAGCTTCTCTGCACGTGACCGCATCACGTGACCTCGTAAGGAGACTCTTATCCTGCACACAGCCACCCTTGCGGCGTTAAGCCCGACAGGGGTAAAGGGCACTGGCTGTTGTGCAGCTGTTAGGCACTGGTGGTGCACTGAGGGAGACTGCGGAGGTAATTTCCTCTTTGATCCCTCCAGGATTCTCAATCAAGCCAAACATCAAGTGCGGACTCAAACATCACGGTGCACGTACAGGTAACCAGCCCACACTATCTCTATGTGATCATTGAAAAATTGCTTTTATAAAACGGGAGAGTGAGGAAGGCGAAGGTGACTGATCAGAACTAGGCATTGCCTTAGTGCCAAGAGGCCAAGGTATTTTGGGAAAGCTAAAAGCCCTAAACTCTCCCAAACCTTCTTATTGCCCACACTATCACTGTAATCCGCTGGCTACTCTAGGCAAACCTTTTGGGAGCGTGGCAATAAGCTGCCTCAGCCCAAGGTAGCGGTGCCGCTCAAAAAGGCGGCTCCTTATCTATTCCCTTCCTTGGACTTGAACAGAGCTAAGAAAGGAGTTGTAACTAGATCTATCTTGGCTAAGAGAATGCCGGGTAAGGCAACAAATCGAAATAAAATGGCAAGGGGGAGGAAACTTTATGGCCTACGATCTAATAAAGGACCTATAGCGGACTTGAGTAAAACTCCTATGGCGGAAAATGGAGATATAAACGCCGCAGGAGGCAAAGAGGTGGTCCCCCTAAAGGGCCCTCTGGATGCATATTTTCCCAGTAAACCACAGGAGGGAAGGCACGCGATTGGCCCAAAAAAAGGGAACACGCCTCAAATAGAGGGAGAAGGTAGTTACCTACCATTGGATCTTGATAATGACTCCCTGTTACAGTTGTGCTATGCCCTTCAGGAGCGAGTGGGTACACAAGAGGGGAAACAAATGGAGGAAAAAGCCGGAGGGTCCCCTGTCCTCAGAGATTTTATACCAGACACCCCGGCGCCAAGAGGAACTACGTTGCCGATCTTGGAGAAATTGGCTAAAACCCCATTGTTGGGGGATGAGGAACACCCCATTCTTGTATCCTCTGCCTCGCAAACAGACCCTCCCCTGTCCTCCCCCTCACCAACTATTATCCCTATACCCTCATAAATGGATCCACGTTTATCGGCTAGTCCAAATATGGCCTTTGACTCTGGAAATTCTGTACATGACCTTGCACCACCAGATTATAGTACTCACGAAACATCACAATCTGAGAACTCAACACTTAACTTTGCCATCAAAATATTGCTAAAACTCTGTGGTAGGATCCATGAAGATCAAAAAGCTCAGGGGAGAGTGGTCCGGCTCTCTACAAACTGCTGAGTGTCTCTATCAAATCACCAATCATCCCCTGCATTGATTTGCGGGAACTACCACCCACTGCTATACCTCCAAAGGGTCGGGGAAAGACAATCCCAAGACCAACATTAGACAAAGAAACCACGATGGAGGAGGAACATGGACCTCCTCTTACGGGGGAGGGGGTGGTGGAAAATAAAACACAGCCCTCCAGAAAACAGAGAAGACAGGCAAAGAAAGCTGAGGAAAAAAACAACAATTCCCCCCCCGCCCCGAAACTCTACCCCGCTGCCACCAGTTAAAAATCTATCTAAAAAACAACGTAAAGGGGTGGCCAGAAGGAAACGAAGATCGGCCCAAACAGTGGGCACATTAACCAGCTGGTTAATGGAGGAACAACTGGGACAACCCAGTCAGCACTCGGAAGCCCAGACGCCAAATTGCTCTGAATTAGGAGCAGGGTTACAAAACTCTGTATCTATACCCAGGCAGGCAACTGAGGCTGCCGTACCGACCCCTTCTTTCCCCCAACACATTCCTACCAAAATTCCTTGTGTGGAGAACAGGGGGCCCTCGAGTACTGAAAAACTGGACATTAAACTGGACATCAAAAACGTTACCATAGGGCGAAAAAATGGGCACTCAATTAAATAGATCTGCACTCTTTGCTCTTCTCTCAAAAATCCCATCGCTGAGGATACTAAATAATAGCGATGTCAGCTTTGTTGAACCCTCGCTCCAAAAGGGAGTAAAATTAACTACAATTCACTGCTGCTTACCAGAGACAGCTGCCATGATAAGGGCAAACTGGTCGTCCCTAGAATATCTGGGATACAAATTAGACGTACCCATACCTACTGCTTCGATGGAGGAAAAGTGTCTGAAATGCTCTTGCGCTTGTACCCCTGGTGCAGCTGGATCAACAACATCAAAGGCTGCTCAAAGACTCAGCGATGAACAAGGGTGGGAATGGTTGCAAGGAATGTTTGACCAGAAGAAAGGGGAATGAACTTTTACCATCACCAGTTGGAATACGAGGGGACATAGCCATTGGATAAATGAGGGAGCCTCTTGTAATATCCTTTTAGCTGCGGACATATTCCTACTGCAAGAAACTTGGGTAACTTTCGACTTGGCGTTCGATGGCTATACTATATTTCAATGTATGGCAGTAAGGGGAGACAGGGGTAGACCGAAAGGGGGTCTTCTAATTGGTGTAAAGTCCTCATACAACCCGAAATTGATTTACCAGGACAGCCCAGGAGGAAATGCCTTGGCGATTGAAATAAACCCGCCGGGTGGTTGGGCAGGTTGTAATGAGGTCTTGATAATTAATATTTATGACCCGCCGGGTGAGCAGAACACAGAATCCATAGGAGATAAATTGGACACTATATTGTCTGCTTGGTACACTGGGGATAAAAAGCCAGCAGTGATACTTTGTGGAGATCTGAACGCAAAATGCTTTGACTTGGAAGGGTGTGGGAACTACCGTTATGGCCAGAATATATGTGATATGCCCCTATCGAAGAGTAATAACAAAGGAAGCCTCTGGTTGGACATTATTAGAGAATGGAACTTGACCATTCTAAATGGTCGTACTAGGGGAGATATACCTGGGAAAGACTCCTGGTCTGTGGGGGAAAAGAGCTCTGTTCTGGACCATGTGGCCGTATCGGAGTGTATCCTCTCATATGTCATGCATTTAGACATCATGTTGAACGACTTTAGCGATCATGGATCCCTCACATTGGCTGTAGAGGGTGGAGGGGACAGTATAAAGGTGGATTCCTGTAAAGATTTGGCTTCTAACCTTGCGGGTAACAAGATTAGATGGACACATAGATATATTGAAAAAATGACCTCTATCTCCTTCCCTAGTGATAAGACCATTAAGCAATTAATGTGGGGTAAGAGTCCTGAGGAAATTGAATCTTGGATTACCCACTTAACACACTCACTCTTTAAAGCTAATCCTACCCCGATGATAAGTTGGAAGAGTGGGGGCACTCGAACATTTGACGCTAATATCAGAGACCAGAAACGCCTTATGCGAAGAGCTCTAAGATTCTTAAGAATACACAAAACTTCTATCTCTGAGGTGGACATATTTACTTTGGAGACCTTAAAGATAAAACGTAATTATCACAACTGGCTAAAAAGGTACCGCCAGACTCAAAAAAGAAGTAAATGGCAAAAATTTGCTGAAGCTCTTTGCAGTAAAAATAGCCGTAAGATCTGGCAAATATTGGCAAAGGCGGGGGGAGAACAGAAGTTGAAGGTCCTAAACCCCATCCAGGGAGAAAAATGGGTAGATTATATTTCAAACAAATTCTTCAGAGAGAATACGACCAACACACAAAGCACTATGGGGGTACTAACTTGGCCCCTCCCCCTGAGCTATAGTTGTATAAAACAGGCTATACTGAATTTAAAATCATCCAATGCTCCCGGCCCTAATGGTCTGGCTAATGCGGTATTGAAGCAGGACCCACATAATTGGGCACAGATACTACTCACATTATATTCAAGGATCTGTAGATCTAGCCAAATTCCTTCTTCTTGGAAGAAGTCTGTATTAATACCTATATATAAAAAGGGGGAGCGTACCTTACCGGCCAATTATCGCCTACTTTCAATGCTGGATGTGAGCAGTAAAATCTTTAACACGCTGGTTCTTAAAGAGATTGAAAATTGGGTTTCTGAAAGACAGATTTTGCATTATGCCCAAACTGGCTTTAGACCCGGTGCAGGCACTACCCATAACATCAGGGTCCTAGACATGCTAATAAATAACACCATGAGCTGTAAGGATGCCACACTCTTCATTGTTTTTGTAGACTTCACAAGTGCTTTTGATCTGGTGGATCGGGATACTCTGTGGTGCAAGTTAAAAGATATGGAATGCCCACATTGGATCGTAGATATTCTGATAGCCCTGCATAGTAATACCGTAACAAGGGTCCGCCTTAATGACCGGGGGGAGGTATCCAAAGAGATTTGTACCAACATAGGAGTAAAGCAGGGATGCGTAACGGCTCCTATGCTATATAATTTATATATAGCAGATCTGCTGGCACGTATGGCATTAAAATCAAACTGCCCTCCTCAATTGAAGGATACCCCACTTACGGGAATGCTATATGCAGATGATCTAATTCTATTCGACCGGACATTATCCGGTATCAAGACTCTACTTAATGAATTACAGGAATCCTCTGCTAAATTGGGTCTTGTTATAAACTTGGAAAAAACAAAAATAATGGCTATTGCAAGAAAAGGGCCAAGACGATCTGGCATTGATACTAATTTGGGAACTATTGCAGTGGTGAAGCAATACCCATATCTGGGGCTGGATTTTATGGCCTTATCAGACTATGAAGCCATTATCAGAAACAAAAAAAGACGAGCTAAATTGCTTACCCTCCAGGCATGTAGATTTGCTAAGGGGACTGCTGGCTTTAGCATGGCTGGTATCATGAAGTTGTATATGCAGTGCTTTGTCCCCGCTGTGCTATATGGCCTGGAGGCCTTAGCAATGCAAGACTTGATGTGGCTAAACATTCTAGAGGGACACTACTGGCGCTCTGTCTTTGGCCTGGGACCCTCTTGCTCAGTACAGTATCTAAGATTGGAACTGGGTCTTGTCTCCCTGAGAGGGATGGCACTGCGCGCAAGAGGTTCCTTCTACTTGAAAGCCTTAGCCAACCCACGTTGTAAATTGCTCAAACTGGCAGGGCAAAGCTTTGACCTGGAAAAACACCCTAGCGGTGGGTCTTATAAACAGTTGAATGAATCACTGTTTATGGAGATTGACTGGCCCTATGAAAAGCTAAAACATTTATCGTTTACTCACCAGAAAAGAGCATTCCAAGATAAGCTGAACAAGTGGGACTGGTGTTTGAATGTGGAGCATTTAGCTACCCTAAAAGGGTATGAGGCAGTACTTCATGTCGCCCATAGATATCTTAGACCCCAGGTGTATCTCTTGCTCACCCCGGCACCTGATGTTAGACGCTTCTTGCTACAATTAAGAACAAACCAGCTCCCCGTGCTTACCATAATTGGTCCAAGGCTAAAAATCCCTCGTGAATCTAGAACATGTAGAATATGTAAGAAAATAGGAGCACTGGAATCTGCTCGGCACGTACTAACACTTTGCCGAAAATTGGGACCATTATACATGAACTCATATGAAAAATGGGTCCACAACCTTGAGGCAATAAAAGATGAGTACTTTTGGTATGGATGTTTGAATCCAGTCACTTTAGGCCTTCAGTTAGCTCTCTTTAGGGTATGGAACCATGTGAAGCCTTTACTTCAGTGAAAACCTTATCACTTTAGTAATAAAGTGATACTTAATGGTCTCTTTTATACACTGCTGTATTGGGTTGGGGAATTCCCAATAACTATAGGTGCTCACCTGGTAGAGTAACTCACCTACCTTAACTTATCAAACTCCTCTACGTGGCTGCTATGTGATGTATTTGTATTTTTTCTTATACTTTATTTTATATCTTATATTTCATTTGATTGAGTGGATTTGTCTTGTTTATGCACTGTCTATGTTCTGTTTGTATTTTTTGAGATGTATATATGTCTTTTGGGATGTATATACTTATGAGTTGTGTAAAATCCAATTTTTGGATTGTATCACAATGAAGTATAAATTAAATTATAAGAAAGGGGTGCACCACACAGTTCGAATGGAGAATCAATCTCGAGAAGGCAGATCTAACAAATGTGACCAGAGTCAGTAGGCCTGTGCCAGAGTTAGTGGTACAGGGCAAGGGCCCAGGAGCAAAATGTTCTTGTAGCTGCAGTCAAGTCTTTGGTTAACGATATTTGAAGAGGTGGTTGCAAAGGTTGAAAAGACAATGTTAAGAGAGAGGGGCGGCCAACCCAACAGGTAGAGAAAGGATTTAAAACACCTTTAGCACTACCGCAAAGAAAGGGTGGCCTGGCGGAACAATGTACCTTAGTATGAAGAAGTGGCTCCTGCGGTGGCGGTTGTTTCTGGTAGTTCCTGCAGTTCGGGTGATCCAGCAGAGGAAGAGATGCTCTCGTCGTGGAGGAAGGTTCGAGTTACTGCACTACCCAGGGATGAAACCAGCCGCGGTGCTGCCCGACGAATAAAGGTACGCTCCTTTAAATCGCGGTCTGGGTGGACTGGTGCCTGCCTATCCGGCCTCCGAGTACAGGGTACGGGAGATTTGACCAAGGCAGGTCCAGGAAGGTGATTGGCAAACTGGTTGGCCCCACCAGCTCAAGGGAAGAAAGCTCTTGCAGGTGAAGATCTTCTCTCGTCGTGTGGAGAAAAGTGGTGAGACGCTGCAGCAGGGCTTCACCGGTGGTTGAGTCATTACAGATGTCTTTGGCTTCTTAGTTCCAGTGGCGACGTCTTGCTCTTCCAGTCCTCAGGACCCTGCTTTTATGCAAAAAGATTCCCATTCATACAGCCTAGCTGTCACTCACACAGTGGAGTGGTCATCTTGGTGGGAGACACTCCAGCCTATCAGGATAGAGTGCGACATGGGTTGCTACTCCCCCTCCCACACAATGGACCCACCCCAGACTCAGTGGCGCCGGAAGGAGGGCTTCTAGGCAGAAGCCCACCAAACGGACGAACAAAGGATCCCCGACCTGGGTTAGGATTGTAGAGAAAGACACGAGAAAGAAGTTATATTAAAGTTCCGGCAAATAAAACCTACCGGAGCAAAGCTAATATTAAAATGCACCAGCGGAATGTTAGCGGCTGTCAGAAAAAGTGGTAGCCTCGAACAATGGGAAAATCCCTTAGGGAAATATTTGCGGTCGAATATTTATGGTAGTAACCACTGCCACCAGCCAGAAACTTTTGAGAGGGGTACTGTAGGGTACACTCTCGAAAATCAACATAGGGGAAAAACTATTAACCCCTTCCAGTACCTCCAAAGTAAGATGGGTTGTACTGGTTTAGTTCATAGGATTTGATTAGTAAAGTCAATGGGGACTTTACATGCCCTGGGGGACAGTAGTCAGTCCCAGGGTATGGAGTCTATGTTTGGGGGTCGCTACGACACCTCTGTGTCACTGCACTGAGGGTGCTGTGTAACACATGTGAATAAAGATGGTTCTTATGGGGGAGAGAAAATCCCATAGGCATTAAACACAAAAATAGCCTAGAACACACATAGCAAAAATGCCTAAGTGTGGGAAAAAGAGCCTCACTCGTAGCAGGTAAAAAGAAACAAACCCTTCAAATCCAGCAAAGCTGCTGGGGAACTCTATAGGTAAGGGAAATTAGCCATCGAATGAGAATTCGCCCTAACACTGCTGCTACGCGGCTTTGCCGGTTCGGCGCTGCCGCGTCCCTATTCCTTCCTCCCCTCTTCTCTTTATTTGTATTCGATCTTACTTTCTCTCTTTTCTCTTACTTCTGGTTCCGATAGGTAAGGGTGTGCTCCTCAGTGGTTTCCCAGTTTACTATTGTTCTTCCTGCTAGTTTTTGTACTGGGTTCCCGACTCCCACTTACCTGTATTGCTGTTACTTCGGAATACCGGCGGAGCCCATCTTTCATCAAGGATCCTGTCTGCAGCTTTCTTTGGGTTTTTTTTATGTCACTCCTGGCTTTTTCCCAATTTTTTGTCCCACTCGGGGAAGGGGTCACAAGGTGGGCTCTCTGACAGGCCTTCACTGTGGCTTCTCTTCGAGGGAGACTCCGTCATCAAGCTAGAAACAAGAAGGACTACCGGGCAAGAAGATCCCTATCACCAGTCATTACGGATGTCGATCTATCAGGTGAGGAGGAGGAGGAGGAGGAGGAGGGAAAAGGGAGAGTTCAAGATGATCAGAGCGCTGAAGTTGACAACTCCTCCTAGCTTCTTCACTGGGCTCATGCCGTGCTTTAAGATGGACAGCCCAAAGCTGACTAGAGTGCTGCAGGCACTGGCCTTGTTCTTGGTTTGGTTCAGAGACTCTCTGCCACTTCCCACCTAAGAAGTTTAAATACAGGGTCTACAAGGGAACGCTGTGTGCTGGCTGTGTAATGGATCTGGTGTTGCTGGAGGGTCATCTGGATTCAGTGTCCCCCTCTGTTCCCTGGGAGATTTCTAGGGGAGGAATCTTGCTTACCTCTTTGGAAATCTTGTCCTTCCTTCACTGGTGGAAGCTGTAAGGCAGACTCTACCTTCAGCCAGGGTCCAATGCTGAGTTCTTGTTGTTATCCCTTGCAAAGTCTTCAGATGATCTGCCCAAAAGAGGGGTCCAGCCTGTTTTTAAAGCCAAATTGTCCAGAGTGATTGGTGCAGGCCAAGCCTACCTTAATTAACCAATCCTGGGTCCCCACCAACAATCTCCTGTATGCATGAGGTCATAACATTGGTCAAATTGTACGAGAAGAAGTAGTGGAACTATGTTCCCTGCTGGCCTGCACCCACTCCCCACAAACGCTATCACCACACCGCCTCCCACGCACAATACAAACCCCCAAACACATGCACCTGCTGTTTAAGGGAGCGTTCAGTGTAGTCCACTGAAAGTGCAAGTTTTAACTTCTTCCTACACTGTTATTTTCAAACGAAACCGTTCCGGACCGGTTTTGTTTTAAAATAAAAGAATAGGAGCAGTAAAACGTAATTTAAAAAAGTAGAGGAGCACTGCTCCCAAACGCCCCCGCTCACTTCGACCAGAGTGCTTTGCAAAAGAAAGGTAAAGGGGTGAAAACATGTAATACTAAGGCCCACCCATCTTCCTGTCTGTTGTGGATCAAAGGGTCTCTCTAGTAAATGGAGCTCTCTGTGGTTCCTGATTAAAGTGACAGGTCTCCCTTTAAGCTGCGGTGAGAAGAGATTTTCTGTCTCCATCAATCCACATACTTGTACCTTCTGAAATAGTCCCAGACATGAGAGGTCACTGCCCTTGATACTGAATGGCGGGAGCTGGCTTCAGGTTGACACAGTGCATATCAAAGATTGTTGGGGTTTTCCTGTCTTTTGTTAGTCCTGCAACCATGCCTCCGGTGGGCCTGCTTGAATTAACTCTGATTAGTATTCAAAGCTACCACCAGCCGCAAACAAAGGACAGGGCAGATTCATGGAGCCTTTGTTAGTTAATTAGGCTGGCCAAGGCAGGAGGGAGGTTTTGCCTTCACCCTTCTGAGATGCTTTGATGTACTATTGGCTATCATAGTCCAACTAAATATTACAGAGGGGACGGCGCCTGCAGACTGTGTCCGCCCAGAGTACACAGGTCTATGTGGATGTCATGCAGGGAGCATAGAAAAATGTGTGCGGATTAGCATCACCCATTTTTGAGAGGTTAATCTACCACCATTCAATTTAATTTGAACACACATCCACTTCTGATTATGTATGCATTTTTAAAGTCTTACATTATGTTCCTGTCAATGTAAATGTCTGGCTACTATGTCACACTTGTGGTTACTTGTATAACTTTGTATTTCTAGGAGTGTCAATCAATCAATCAATCAAATCAGTGTAATCTGACCTAATGGGGTGGGTACTATTATTCTAAAGTTATACTGACTTTTGGTGGCCTTATGGGTTGGGTTCTAAAGTATTTACCCCTTTTCTCCCTCTAGGTGCTATATGTAGTGTATGGTGCGCATTTTTATCATACATGTTACTTTGTACTAAAACAATAGACACTGGTTCTGGGGGCTGAACTGGGTGTTGATGGCCCAGGGCACAAGTTAAAAGGCAAATCTGCAGGGTGCTTGGAGCAATGTATTTGTTAGAAACAATGGGTTGCGACAAGTGTGTGACCCATTGTTTCTCACAAATAGATCCACACCTAACATGCCTACCATGGAAATGGAAGGCAGGGCTTGGTGCAGAGCCCCTCTTCCATTTCCATGGTGGTCATGGGTAGGTGGTAAGGCGAGGAGAGTCGCTGAAGTACCGCAACCACAGGACCTTTGTGTAAGTGGGGACTGGGGAGGGTCAGGAGGGTCGTGGAGAGAAAAGGGAAGTGGTAGGGAGGGAAGGTGGCAGGTGAGTGCGTCCAGCATGCAGATTACTCTGAACTCAGGCTTGGATCGTATAATTCAGCCAGGGTTTGGAGCAGCCTGATTGGTGATGTACCCGCTGAGGGCACTAATGAAGGATTAGGAATTATTCGGACTGTGTTTGGTGTTGGTATATTGGGTCCTAATTATGCCTGTATGCATGTTTGTTTTTATTGTCTATGGTTCGCTTTTCTTCCCACATCGTAACCTTGTGTTGTGCCCATCACCAGGAAGTGGACAACAGGTGTAGTTTGGGAATGATTCTATGCGTACACTGTGTTATTACTATGCCTTATGTTTAACCCAAAATACTTATTTTAGCCAATTTCCTTTTGGTTAGAGCACTGTTTACTTTTATGACAGATGTTCCACATCCCTCCCCAGTGGGCTGTGGAAAAATATCTTTAACAGGTGCCTTGGGGCACAAACGGGAAGACACAACAAGGGAAAAGGTGCACATTATTAAGGAAAGGCGAATATTAAGGGAACAGGGACTTTATGAGGAGAAGAAATGTACGAAACAAGACATAAATTGCGTTTTTGTGTAGAAGACAAATAATATTGAAGTGCTTAAAGGGAAAGGGCAGAATTACAATTGTATTAAGGAAAAGTGAAGTATGAAAGGCACTTGATGGGAAAAGTGAAGTTTTGAAAGACTAAGACATATTTTATGGCAGAAGACAAACACATGCAAGGCGAAAGATGACTTTCAGGGCATGGCGCAAAACATTAAGCTAAAGGCACATCTGAGTTGGCAGGGCTAGCTGGTGCTCACAGGTTCGCTCACCTATCGAGGGGGAATGGGTATGGGCCGAGGTCCTGGATTGGACATGATGCAACACCACTGGAAACTGTGGAGAGCTGTATATTTGGGGGAGACCCAAGCATCCCCTTAAGAGAAGACTAGAACAGCAGTAGCGCCTGGCACTCTGTAGAAAGGTTTCTTGCTGGCTCACCAAGTGTGGCAAAATCCTGACTTCCTGGATTCACAAAGCTTAGCCATTTGCTGCCCCGCGTCCTTTCTCGCTGTATTCTGTGTTGCATCCATCATTGGAAATCCACTAAGCGCCACATATGTACTAGTGCAGGCCTTTCTGAGCTCGACTCCTCATGCCTGATTCCCATTCAATCAAGCTTTCAGTTGCATTATTCCCACTAAGGGGACAAGTTCCTTTATTCCATTCTGCTCTCTTTATTAGCACCTGGGGAGGGGGCGGAGGCTGATAAGGGTGCATATCACACTCAGAGCCAGGGTTCCAAGCAAGCTCACCGTTACTTGCACCTGCACGCCATCTTCCCTGCCTCTCCACGTTGCTTACCCAGTACACTCTCTGCTCCCTTATCCCATTGAGGGTAAGTTTTTTTTATTTATTTTTTTTAACAACGGTTAATACCCACTTCGCCCCCATTGTGCAGGAGGGAACAGCCAACGTTCCAATACTACAATGCGAGTTGTGCACGCGTGGGAATCCTGGTGATGTAAGGCCAAAGTGTATGTGCTGTTATTGTGCTGCCCACTGCTATCTTAGGTGATATAGTAAGGCATGGCATGTTTAATTATACTCCCTGATGGGTGAATGGAAACACACTGGGAGAGAAATGAATTCAGAGGTAAGGTTGTAGCTAGCTAAGTGAAAGGAAACATTCACTGAAGGACATCCCTCTGGGAGGGCACCTGTCCATTGCAAGGTCTGTATGCAGTTTGGCCCCCCTTGTGATGTCCCAATGATGCCAGTGTCCCCTTGGCTAAGGGGTTGTCCACTTTTTGGGGCCTTCTTGTGCTGCTTGGATGTGACTAACCAGTGCACACAGAAACAGGACAGAAATTGCTCTTCCATTTGTTCCAGGTTCTATAGAAAGGACAGCTGGGAAGAGTTCTAGGCACACTTAAATAAGGGTGGGCTTTGAACGTTGGTTTCTCCGGGAACAATATCCTGTACTGGGCTACATGGAACCTCTGGAGTAGCTCCTTTAGTGAACTGAGCCCCTTCAGCATGCATTGTTTCTTTATTTGGGAGTTTCTGGAGTGCTACATGTCGCCTTCTGGCTGCTTCCCAACATGTGTCGGCCTTGTAAAAGCAATGTGACATTAATATGAATTGGTAAAACAGGACATGACATATTGGGCCTCATTACGACATTGCCGGTCCAGAACCAAGGGTGCCGGTAAGCTCACCCGCACCCTTGTTTCCAGACCGTCAAATTACAAGTTTTCCTGCCGGGGCCTCTGCGCCCAGCAGGTCTGACCCAGCCGGGCGCAGCTACCTTGGTAGGCGGACTCTTCACAGAAGTACCAGCACCATTAGCAACGGTGCCGGCGCTTCTGTGAACCTATATAGGACTCCACGGGAATGGGGAACAACATTTACCGGCACCTAGCTTGCTAGTCCGACGGGACTTGTAATGGACCTGAGTCCCTATGTCCCAGAAAATGAGTGCAGGACGAATGCATTAGCAAATACAATGAAAACAAAGCAAAACTCCCTTTTAACTCCCTTTAAACTGAAACATTTCTTTCAGGTACAAAATCGAAACCAGGAAGGTGATAATAGCAAAACCGTGGAACAGGTGCAGTGAGTGAGGAAGTGGAGGTCCCCCGGGTCAAGGGAGGAAGTACTCTTCATAAAGGAAGCTGTGCATTCCAAAAGTACAATTTCATGCTAATGTTTCTAGCAAGAATGCATTTGGGAACAAAGCACATATATCTTACAAGACCAAGATTGCATAGCACATCATAGCGCACACACATGCACACACATACACTCATGCGCACACATACACATAAGCACTTTAAGAATGTATTTTAGTCTTTATAATAGTAGAACACATTGGGCAGTATCTCAAGTTGTCCCAACCCAGATGTGAAATAATTACCCTGTTTGGGCTCACACCATATTGCATTCAGGACTGTATTCATATGCTGTACTGGAAATGCAAAATGGCATACCCTAACAACTGCTTGCATGAGATTTACATCCTGCGAACCTAGCTGCAAGCAATGGAGAAATTAAGTAATGGCGCGCTGTACAGAAAAGTTGGCGAGTACAGAGGGAAGGACGTTGAGAGCTGGGAGTGGGTAGGCCAAGTTTGAAGGTTCAGCCTGCTTAACCAGGATCACATATATGTACATCTTGTGAGATCTTTGTATAACCTGTATGCATATGTGCCATGATTCCTGCCCCTCATGTCCCCAGCCCTCCCAGATGTCAGGCTGGAGCCAGGCCACGATCACCTACATGGCCCTCAAGGGCCTCTCCATCCCTCCAAAGACCCACTTGGAGTCAGACTTGGCGCTTGTGGCACCAGACTCACTCACTCCCATAGGATAACATTGGGGATTGGACTTGTAGTGCATTGATGGGGACAAGATAGATGCCCCCACATATTTTGGTTCCAAGAACTGCATGTGCAGTCTAGTCTTTTGGGTGTGGTTCAGCCCAGAGACACCTGGGATACCCAGAGACTATTTAAGCCACGCCCAGGCTGAGAAACATGCTTTGTGTTTTATGCACCTGCAGCGTGACACTCACCGTGTTCGGATCGGTCTCCAGTAGGCCTGAATCTTTCTTCTGCGCTCAACTCCTGCAAGAACAAGAACACCGTTCGGAACAGCCTTACCTTGCAGCGCTTCTGCCCATCATTCATCGCTTCTTCTGTTCTGCGGGCATCTTCTGCGGTGTCATTCCCATCCCGGCACGCCGCTTCCTAAGGAAAAGGGAAAAGAACAGAAAAAAGGCATTATTAAGCATTCAGCAAATCTTCGCTTATTTTTAAAGACTGTATGAGCTTCAAACGCTTACCTGAATCCCAGCCGATCTGAGGGAACTCTGTCTCCGGAACGTCTCATCCATCTGCAAGAGGGAAAAGACACTCCAGGTTAGCGTGGAAACATCTAGAGGCGCCGCATACCGCTCTTACTCACTGCATTTCTTCTTCATAACCGACATCCATGCTGAAAACGTTGCGGCACCTAAAAGACACAGAAAAAGAACTCAGTTCAATGCAAATACGAAAGGGTTGCATTGCGCATCGTGCTCTCACTCACATTCAGCGCTACTCATCTCGGCAACACGTCACCATCCCTGGACGCCGGCCATCACCTAAGGAAGGAAAGGAACGAAATTAGAGAACTGTTCAAAAGACTCATTATACTTACCTGTCGGACTCTTGCCAGTGAAGTAACTAGGCAGCAACGAGCCTGCATCAATCAACGCGCCCTTGCGCTGAAAGCAGGACGCAGAGCACACTTTCCAAGAAAACAAGGTGAGCTGTGGATCAAAGGGAAGGGTTGGACCCCGGGGAAGAAGGGTTTCAAGCACACAGAGACAATAGGGAGTTAAACTCTACCAGTCCTGTATTTCAGGCCCAGTCTCCAGTCGAGTAGACTCCAGGGAAGGGTTCGAGGTTGTAAGAGGTCAGAACAGGCTGAGTGACATCACTGTGGATACCAGGTGAGTGTTACAATATGTTCTAATTCTAGCAGGGTCCTGTCTGCCTTGCATCCTTAAACAGTCCATAAAATTAGTATAATGTATTTGCAGAATCATTGCATCGGTTATTTGCAAAGCAGATAGCACAATGATCTAAGTGCTCGCCTCTGATATCTGCGGGCAGCCTGCTGTGGCAGGTTAAAATCTCAGCAGAGTCAACTCAGTCTTTCATCCTTCCAAGGTTAATAAATTGAGTACCACTGTGTGGCATCATAAGGTATTCTGCTATTTCAGTGCTCTGAGACCTATGGTGGTGTGTTGCGCTAAACAAGAACAAATTATTAATATTATTATAAAAGCTGGAACTTCAGCCTAGTGGCAGGAGCATGGAAAATACAACACTGTAATTAAATAAATATACATACTTTGGTTTACATGGAGCCCTGCCCTAGGCTCACATGCATATGGTGCAAGCCAACCCTGGTGAAACTCTGGGTACATCACTGCCAGGTAGACTTCTCGGTGGGCACTGACACATATAGCAGGGAGGAAAAGGGAACAATGACTAACACTAGCACTCTTAGTTGCCATTGAAGCTACACACACAGGTAAGACTGTGGGTTCCTGAATGACTCAAGGAGCCACGCCCAGGGTCGGACTCGGACAAGAAATAGGCCTGGACACCCAAGGAAAAGTGGACCACCCCTCGCCTCAAAAGAGTGGCCCATCCCTCGCCTCACGACCCTTGACCTCTGATGACATCACCAGAAGTGTTGTCATATGACCCCACCCGAAAGTGACATCCCGGGAAGCGATGAAACACGACCTTTCACTACTTGACAAAACAGGAAGTGGCATCAAATAGCATTGTTCCTAAATACACTACGAAAAATATGGTTATGATTTCACTAATGTGATATACATTTCATACAAGAATGGATCACCATATGTATCATAATATCTATGTGTATAGTTCCATATTGTCAAATTACTGCGAATGCAAGCAGACGTCCAAGGCCAAATGATAATAAGTTGGTGTATATCACTTACACTATACTCTTTTTTATAGAACAAATATGCACACAATATCACCCAACCTGTGTTGGTACTTATTTATCGACCTCAGAAGGATGAAAGGCTGAGATGGCTTTGCTGGAATTCGAACCTGCAGATCACACGCACATCGCAGCAGCAAGGGCTGAACCCACTGAGCTATCTTATTGGCTATAGTAAAATGAGCAATTATTCTGTAGTGGATACCATTAAACTGGTAACTGAGATTTAACAGTAGACCAGTTAAGTTCATCTGCAGGTCTGGTGCAAAGTTGGCTGCATGCTGCAGCAGCATGTGAATGATGCATGCATCATAATTTATGATTCACACATCATGCATGCAAATCAATCATCAAAGCAATGTAACATGTGTTACCTTGCTTTGATGAATTATGCCGTTGCAGATGCTTTTTGTTTGTTTAAAAAAAATGTTTAAAACATTTTTTTTTTCTTTCTTTCTAACTGGCCCAGGCGTGGGCAGAAACCGGGCCCCGGGGAATACACATGATTTCGTCCCGGCCACGGGCCGAATGGCAGATGGGCCAATCTGACTCTGGCCACGGGTCGTTTAGCCATTATGAGCGGACAGCAGTTGTAAGTTTTGAGTCTCTGTTTTTAGACCCACACAAATGCTTATGTACAAGAGACAAGGTTACATGTACGCAGCGTCAAACAGGTCGCGGCTGCTTCCTGTGAAAGCAGCAATCGATAGACTGAAACATGAAGACACTTGAGACTGAAGGCCAAACAAGGGAAGGGAAGTGGCACAGACGGCCTCTTGGGAATCCAGGAAGTTAATCTTGCACAAAGGAATATGAGCAGGCAGACGCAAGCAGAAAATGTAACAAGCATTGGCAGCGGCAACAGTTTGGGCTTGTGTGCAGACATGGCAAAGGAACTTGCCAGGCACAGCCATAGTACTATTAACTGCCCATTAATGGTAGCAGGACATCCGAGAAACAGTCCACACGGATTTGTTCAAAACCAAACTTACCCTCTTAACCTGCCTCTCATCTGCCTGCTAGCTAACATTTTTCCCTTGCCTCCAACCGGCCTCTGTCCCTTATTTCCTCTGCCACCACTCTAACACTTCGCCCATCATGGTCACATCCCGATCATAGCTGGCCGTACCGCCTACATGCACTTAAAAATGTCCAATGTTGGTTGTCACCAGTGACTGTTCCATTTACTCTCCTCCACAACCTGGTCAGAATGTCCCTTAAACTCACCCCATTATAAGTAGCACACTGCATCTCGTAAAATCTGATTTCTTATTTATTGTGTTATCTTTTGTGATCAAAAGAGCATTGCTATTCCTGTATATAAATAAATAGATACAATTGATAAATACTATAATAAAAATGGTACGAATACCTGGGCATCTAATAGCAGTCCCTGGCAAATGTCTAATACTTGTACAGAAGCCAAAACCGTTGGCTTTGCCAATGGCTGTTTTTAACAGGACTTCAGTGAAGGTCATGCACAGTGCTTATAAATCGAGTGGTCATGAACATATTCTCCAAGCATTTTGCAGTTCTGGAAAGGAAACACAGTCACTTCACACCTGTTCGAGGCAATAACCAAGTAAAGGGAAGACATGCCATGACTCAGGAAACGAGGTAGAGAATCGCAGTAATAGAAAACAGAAAAAAGACTATAAAAGAAACGTAGAAAATAAAAGAAAGTCTATAGGCCACTAGATAGTCATGTGACAGTAAACACTAAAATAAGACTGAGGATATGAAAATGAATGAAAAAGAACGGTGTAAGTGTAAAATAAAGAGTAAAAAGGCAGATGGTCTCAGCCCGTGCGTCAGCTAGTACTAATTCCCTTGTTTGTATGTGTTTTATATGATGAAATATGCCCCTGCTGATGGTAATGCACCAAAACACGTTGGGCATGCTCTTGAAAAGTTTAGGCCTCTCCTGTGCTGCAATCTGACTTAATGGAACTGTGTATATGAAATCTGCATTAAAAAAAGCTGGTTGTTGTCAGTACTTCTCTGGATTTTTGTTTGGATACACATTTGGAATCCTTTGGCCATACTAGAGTGCAACGTGTTCTAGGTTGTTTTTCCATCTGGCATTCCTTGTAGCATGCAATAGACACCATTAAGAACTCCGTCACCAGTACATATCACCTGGCTACTCATGTACACATGTCAGTCCCGAGTGATTGGGTGATATCTTAGTTCAACATGAAATGGCTCAAGACTCACCCAGAAACACATTGGGCCTCATTACGAGCATGGCAGTACAATGGGACTCCAAGAGAAGGGCGACTTACAGTTTCCGCCACCTGACATTCCGGTCTACCACCACTTCTAATATCCCAGTGGCACTGGTATATCAGGCAGCGGAAATGGTGTTACGAGGCCGGTGGCACCGCCGTGGTTGTAATGAGGCCGAAAAGCACATGCCAGTAGCAGCCTCACAGAAACAGACAGGCTGAAAAAGAAAGTTTGGCTGTAATATGGTCCTGTGAATACTTTTACCTATTCTTATATGGAAAGGAATGTTCTGAATTAGCTGACCAACGAGGCCTCGTGACATCTACGGGAACACCTAGGCAAAAAGGCCACACAGAACGCCAAGGCAGAAATGCCTTCCTGTGTTACCCTAGGGAAACAATTGTAAATTGGATGGCTTTTTCTCACATTTGTTTCACAAATAGTGCTGGAAAATGAGATGGGCTTGCCTTAAGGATTACAAATCCAAAATTCTCCAGAACACTACTTTTCGCAGCCCGCTCTTACACAAAATGCCCAATACATTTCGATACATTTCCATTGCTGATGAGCACCTACACTATACAAGTTCAAGCCCAGTGAGCCTTGAGGACTTTGCAAGGCCACAAAGCTCAGGGCTGTATGTAACAGGAACCATCTAGACAGAAAGATGGAAACACCTTGAGGACACCCTAGGAGAACACAAGAAAATAAATGATTCAGATTAAGCAATCCATGTTAAAAGCCATCTACAAAGACTAAATTGCAGGCATTGTGTTCATGTTTGTGCTCTTTTTTTTAAGTGGAAAATTGCACAGCCCAATGTAAGTGCTGACGTTGACGGTCCCCTACATGCAATTACCTTTTAGCAAAATGAGCCAGTCTGATTGAATTGTTTATATACTAAAAACATTATTTAGTTAAAGACAGCAATTTATTTACAAACTGAGCCAGGGAGATGTATTTACATTATGGAGACTGGATGCAAATAGGACCACCTGAGATCATGCTTAGTGGCCTAGTGTACATATTGGCATGGTCTCCCGACTTATTGTTTGACACATGCAATTCGCCTTTTAGGCAACACCCATCACTCCCTTTTCTCGAAACTCATTGTTTTGAAATTATTGATGCAACGAGACCTGGCGGTTCAATGGATTACAGGCGTACCGGATACATCCCAAGCACAATTTCGCACACAAGGGTAACTGGAGGCGGGTGTGTGGGTTAATTGAACAGCCTTGTTTTGAGGGCTTTGCGGAAAGCAGTATGTGAGGGTTCGTTCCTGAGGGTGGGTGGCAAGGCGTTCCATTGTCTTGGGGCAATGTAGGGGAAGCTGGTACCGCCCGCTTTGCTGCGTTTGACAATGGGGATGTTGATTTGGTTGGACTACCGTGTTCTGGTGGGCCTGGAGGAGCCGGCTCTGACTAGTTTCACTGACAGCTTTGGTGGGGCCTTGTGCGTGAGGCACTTATGAGTGATGGTATGGGTCTTGACTAGGATCCGTTCTTTAACATGGAGCCAGTGTGCAGAGCGTCTAGCAGATGAGATGTTTTCCCTTTTGGGTATGTTGAGGGCAACACAGAGAGCGTTGTTTTGAATTATTTGAAGTTTGTTTATGTTTTTTGCTGAGGTGCCAGCGAAGAGGACCTTGCAGTAGTCAAGTTGTGCACCTATTGTGGCTCTGGCAATGGAGAGACAATTCTGAGTAGAGAGGAAGGGTTTGACCGCATTGATCAGCTTAGTGGAGCATGCGGCTGAGGAGGCAATAGCATTGACTTGGCATGACATGGAGAGTGTGGCATTGAGGTAGACCACTTGTGTCTTTAAGTGGAGGCTGAGACACAAATCTGCGTGTCGTGGATTGTGAAGGAAGTGTATTGGCTGTTGAGTTTATTGAGGGTTTCCTTGGGGCCGACTAAGAGGATTTCGGTTTCGTCTCTATTTAGGCAAAGCCTGTTGGCCGCCATGCATGCCTGGATGGTAGAGTAGACTGTGTTGAGTGTGTTTGCGTCCGTTTCATGGGTGCCAGAGAGAGGGAGGAGGACCTGAGTGTCATCGGCATAGTTAGTGTATGCTATGCCGATGGAGTCCAAGATGTCAAAGAGTGGTTTAGTAAAGATGTTGTAGAGTGTGGGAGAGGTACATGAGCCCTGCGGGAGCCCCCGGTGGATGGTGGTAGGTGCTGGGTTCTTTATGAAAATGGCAGCAGAAAAAACATTGGCAGTGGGTTGATGTTTTCACCCTGACTTTTAAAAAGCCTTTCCAGCATAGTCTAGGTCTTGTGTTATATATTTTAAACTCCAGTCCTAGAATATTTGGTGAAATTGCTTGATAGTAGTTGGGGTGCACGTTTCAAAAAAGATCTCCTCCTGATGACATTTTCACTGGCAAAATGATCACTGGATAACCGACATAGGAGTGTGTGGCGCAGAAAAGGCTTCTTCAAGGAACTTGGCAGGGCTCCTCATTAGGGCTCACCGGGGGACCCCTCATTTCATCTCATGCCTCTCACACAACTTCAAGCCTAATTGGAGTTTTGTGCTGGACTGGTAATACCACTTTCAAGGTGATGAGATCGTCCAAATCCGCTCACCTTCCTTTCAAGTGCTGCTGCCTATATAAGACTTATGATGACTGTTTCATTTCTTGGGTCTCAGCTGCTGCAAATGACTGTGACTTTCCAAATTCAACACCAGCCTGGCCCAGGTAAAATCGATACAAATGTTTCTGAGCTGGGCAGGCTTATGCAGCTTGTCAGCTTGCGTGTAGGTGGGAGTTGTTGGCCCACACACTGCCCATCCACAACGCCAGTCAGCGAGACTCAGTATCAGGCACTAGATTGAAACAGAAGAAATCAGATCAACCAGCAGCCCCAGTCAAGTGAACATTAACGTGTCCAAAGCACTGACTGAGCTGGGCATCCATCCCACTTGGTAAGTATTCAGGGAAATGATGGGACACAAATGAATGCTTGAGGAATTCTCAAGAGACAATGGGCCTCATTAGGAGTTTGGAGGTAGCCATGCCGTTTTTACCGGCATGGATACCCCCAAACTCGGGTCTGGGTCCCGTAAAATGGGAATTACCGGGCCATTCCGACCTTTGCGGGCCCGGTAATTTCCATTCAAGGGACCCGGTACGTCCCCATTCCCATTCAGCCCTACGGGGCCTCAAATAAAAAAGTTAATAACAGGGCCGTCGCTACCTTCCGGTACTGCTCGCGGTTTCCGCTCTGCACGTCTGGTCTGACCAGGCGTGCAGAGCGGCCCCCGCGAGCAGAACTCGTAATGTTGCGGCGAGGTAACAACGGCGCCGGTAGCACTACCGGCGCCGTTGTTGCCTTACCGCAACACTTATAATGAGGCCCAATGTTCTTCTGTTGTTCACTTTGCATTTGTTCCTTCCAGAGGCTCTCTGCCCACATGGCCTGTAAACTGCTCACAGTCCCAGTGAGAGCTGAGCTCACAAGGCAAGACTGTTAGGATAATAAGGTGCTGCAGTAATTGGACCCTCACCGCTCAGCTAGATTGGACCGAGGAGGTGCATGGAGAGTGATGCCGATGGATCATGGAACGGGGTCATGGGAAAGGGGTGGCAGAGAGGAGAGCAGGGTGAACGTCAAAGAAGGCCAGGGGGGTGCAGCATGGTTTCGCAAAATGAGGCATGGATAAATAAAAGGGAGTATACGAGGCAATAATGTGTGCACCTTGCCTTTGGATGAGATCTCTCCAGAGAGAGGTGGCAAGGACTGAATGGGCATGAATGTTAAACACCTCATCTCTAAAGGAGTATTTGCAGTAATAGGACAGGCATTGCATTGGACTATGATCCAAAAGCACTCAGAAAAGACATCAGGTAGCGTTGAGTTAGACGTTCTGATGCAAGGTCCATACATTCATCCAGTCTTAATTAAGGGTGGTGTTGATATGTGTCTTGATCCCTGTGCAATTTTCTGAAACCCTGTGTTTCTGGCAACGAATCCATCAAGTCTTACAGATAGGCTGTCTTTTGGGACCTATCCACTACTGGAGGTGAATGCTTTTGTGTAACTGCGCTGCTCCATAGAGCTCATCAGACACTGCAGTGGAAACGCTCTGCATCCCTGGGCTTACTACTGCAGCGCATCCTGTCTTGGAGGGGGAGCCTCTGTATCCACGTGACCGTACTGTGGAACCCCCAGCCAAGGGCGTTGGGATCTTCTGCATTTGTGTGCTACTTTGCGAGGTCTTTACAGTATGACTGGTTCTCTGCCTTTAGATTAAGAACAACGTTTTTATGTAGTGCTACCTGCGGGTTTCCTCCCGCCTTTAAGTGCTGTCATATAGGTGTTGTCATTAGCCATTGTCATTAGCCATTGCAATGGTACTTACTATGTAGACTCCCGACTGGAAAAAGGCTGAGATGGCCTTGCTGGGCTTCACAGCTGTGTGTGCTCCAGGCTAAATAAAAGTGTCTGAGGCAAGCACTTAACTTGCCAAGCTGTTTCATATGCTTGATCGCCAGAAATCACTATTTGTGCATGTGACTGGCTCTGTTCGATTCCCCCCTTAGTGAATCCTCAGACACACTTATTTCTTACAGGCACAGTTCCCAGGCTGTAGAGAGAATTCCCACACCCAGCCTTTCTGCAGATGGCAGATTCTCCACTCCTGCATCCTTTCTAGGGTCAAAGGTCACCCCATCAATGTGAATTTACAGAATCCATCTTTGCTACAGTTGACCTGTTTTAAATCCCTGGATTACTCCCACTGTCCGTACTACAGGGGACCCATCGTCTGTCCTTGGTCGAAGACACAGAGTAAGGGGGTTCCTCTGAAGGACAGGCTCTATAGCCCTGAGTGAGTGGATCCCAGAATACCTCCTTCCTACAGGTGATAGAATGGATTCCCTCGCTTAATCACGAGTACGTTATTGATCCATATGTGTTTTAATTTCTTAATTACATTGTAA
The DNA here is from genome assembly GCF_040938575.1 of Ambystoma mexicanum. Lineage (NCBI taxonomy): Eukaryota > Metazoa > Chordata > Amphibia > Caudata > Ambystomatidae > Ambystoma > Ambystoma mexicanum. The sequence continues at coordinate 1,023,702,357 of NC_090921.1, read as the reverse complement.
TTGAGGGTTATTAGTCCCCTGGCATATCTGGTAAACTTGTGCTACCCAGGTGTAAGCTAGGTGCACTTTGCAGAGTCGCTTGCACTGTCTCTGACTACAGTTGAATACGGTGTTGTGAGAGCGCAGCTGGAGTCCTCTCCCAGTTTGTCCCAGAAGGTGACTGGCTCACCACCAGCACCTCCTCTTAGAGCAGAACCCATTCTTCCAACATAACAATAACTTAGAGCTTTACTGGCACAATTTCACATTTTAATGATATGATAGGTAATTTATAATGCACTTAATGCCCAGAGGTTTCTAAGCACGGACCGGGGATCAAACCTGCATTGCTCCGTGTCGTCTTGCTTCCAAGGCGAGTACTTTGCCTCTGAGCTATCCTCCCAAGACAATGACAGGTTTGCTGTCCTCTTGCTGATCCCCAAAGCCCATTATTACTGCAGGTAACAGGTTCCTAGTCCATGGGCATATTCCCCAAACCCATTCTTCCTAGAGCAGACCAGATCTTTGTCCAAGGGAGAATTCCCACAACACCTGTTTCCAGAAAGGGAAAGGTTGTTTTTGTCCCTGAGTACATTCCCAGAATCCACTCTTCATGCGGAGACGGATTCTATATCCCTCGTAGAGGCATCCAGCCTTCAGATAATTGGTCATGCTTTGTTCCTGGGACCTGGCAGATCGCCTGAACACATTATTTCAATGGTTAAATGCATGTTACCCATACAGCTTATGAGTGAGACAATGCCCTGAATCTAACACGTTAAATGTTGTATTGTTTTCCGTGGCAATGCCCAGAATCCATCCTCCCACACAGGTGAAAAGCAGTTTTCCATGATCAAATCTGAGAACCCACCCCCTTCCAGGGCCAATTCTCGACTCGGGTGACAGTCCCCTTAGTTTATGGTTTCCACATGTCAGAAGCTGTCTGAAAAACTCATCCTTTATAAATTGAAGACAGTCCTCACTGAAAAATCCTTTCTACAGGTGAAAGGTCCTTCATTCCTTCCTATAGGCGGCAGCCATATTGTGACTGTATACAGCTAACTTACTGCAACAATGATTTAGCAGTAATTTTGTGAAATACTGCAGCTAAACAGATCAAACGCAGCAATCCTAAATGTACATCTGGCAATATTGGCCACCCTGTCAACATTTTAACAGGGGTTGCCCCCCTGCAATTAATGACATACATATTTTCCTTACCTGTCCAGTTGCCGGGTACCAGCTTCCACCAACGGGTCTTCCCTCCCTTTAGTGTGCCTTTTGCTTGCCCTGCTGTGGATGTCGGCGAACCATATTTCCTAATACAGGCTTCATAGCAAGCTCCCCCTGACCCTACTTGGTGATCCCCTCCATCAGCTCCTTGTCCTTGGCTCCTCTCCACAGAGCTTCAGCGGCCATCTCTGGGGTACCTCGTCAGAATGACTTTTCTTGCCAGCCTCCGCTCTGTGTACTCTGAGGTAGGTGTGCCTCAAATTCATTTATCAGCAGAATTCCCTAAAATGTATGAAATACAGCAGAATAATCGGCGGGATATTTTTGGGGTGGAATGGGTGAAATTTCAAAATAGCATGCACAGACCTGCCATGAATTGTTTGGCACGTGCATTAAGAGCAGCATTAGGGAATCCTGCTGAATTTTATCAATTGCACCCTGGCAGAGTAGGCCACAGAATCCATAGTGTGCGTGAATTGCACAAAAATGGTATATGATGGAATTCCACACATTTCTGAATAAGTGTACTGCCGCCTGGTGGTGCATCTTGGACAGACAGCTCAGGGACTGCGCCTTCTCAACAGGCCAGGACTGGCCTGTAGGACAACACACAAAACTGGGTAGTCCACTTTGGGCCAGTATGAGCAAACGTGATGACCAGGTGCAATGCGCAGCTGGTCGGTTTGACCAATGTTACTGGTCTGATATACTTTAAATATCCCCATGTGCAAAAAACGTTCACAAAAATTCAACCGCCGGTGCTGCTTTGAGAGTTTCTTGCAAAAAGCGAGTGCCCTGAGGTTTTCAGGCGTGTGGCGCGATATAAGAAATCTGTAGATAGATAGGTAGATAGAAAAGTCCCACATTGCGAATTATGAGTGTGGGACAATATATCTTGGGCCCGGGGCCTATACTATCTACCAGCCCAAAACTGTTTAAGTGGTAGACACACCAAACTAAAATGGATTGGCACATGCCTTGAAAAAGGTATCTTTTTCTTTTGGATTCCCTGAGTGCTCTTCTCTAATTTCAATTAGATCTTGAATTGCCTTTTTGTCTTTTTGTAGTGCATCTAAGTGCCCCTACAGTGAAGGGCAAGACTGGCACATAAAAGAATATTGGTGTTGACACTAAACAGAGAACCCATGAAACAAAAACATTTTTAAATATGTCAGTCATCAGTTTTGCATTAAAATTTGTATGTTTCACTTATGTTGTCTACATTTTTTATGAACAGTACTCCCGCGTTGAGCAATAAGTTCCACCACCATTGACTCCACAGAGCAACTGCATTAACAGAGCGTGCCTTAAAAATCATCAGTGCCAATTAGGCGGTCAAAGTAGAGGACCAAAAACACAGGATAACCACAGAGGTTGGGCCCAGAAACGCGAAGACAAAGTGGTAAGAAATCGACAAATAACCGTACCTTAAAATTTCACATTTCCGCTTATTCAACATACAGAAACTCACACAACCACCTCTCTGCACATCAATCCGCACGCACTTCACCACATTGTAACAACAGACTAACAACACATAACCTGCCACAACAGCACGTGGGAACTCTGGCACCGATCAAAAACCGCACTTAAGCTCAGCGAACGGTGCAAACCGAACTGAAGCAGCCAACAGGACATCACAACTCTCAGTCTCCTATTCCCACTACACCCTACTAACCCTCCCTCTCCCCTTCTTTACACTGTCCTTTTCAGATCTGCCAGTGCGCATGGGGACCACAGCCGTGGTGACGGTGCGCGGTACAAATACCTTTAACATTAACATGAACATCTATAAAATATTAAAATATATTGGCACTAACTACCAGTTTGGAGGTTTGCACCCAATATAATAGCTCTAAACTCATTTACTGTTATCGTTTGCGGTAATTCCCGGGAGCCCTGTAGGTTGGTATGATTACAAGTCATGCGGACCTTATCGTTTACCCTAATTTTAGAGTCCCACTGGACTCAATAGGGGGTCTGGTAATGACTGCATGCGGTAATCCTGCACCCGGTAATGACTGCATACAGAACTGCTTTTGTGTGGCGGGAAAATCCACCGCACAAAACCAACCCGAAAAATGTGTTTCCAAATGAAACTGACGCAGTGGATTAACCCCTGGCGGTAACAGCAATTACCAGATGTTTTACCACTACCGCCAAACTTGTAACCAGGCCCATTGCCTAGAGCTCAATAGATTGGCGGTGGAATGCCAGAGAGTGGAGGCTGGGCCGCGCTTGTAATGCTGCTGGCCTTAAGGCAAAGTGGCTATTTGAAAATGTAGTCTCACTTTCAGAAATCTACTACAAACCAGCATCACCTGCCTGCATGTACTGTATCTTTTTCTTTTACCTATAGGACATCATATTTTTATTGGCTAATGTACACACCTCAGAGCCCGCCGCTGATGGTCACTTGGCTGCCGCAACCCCCTGGTAGCTCTGTGGCTGGCTGCCATGCGCAGTCTGTAAAATATCATACTAATGTATCTTTTCCTAATGCTTATATTTCATGCATATCTTTAACTCGCCATATTTCTGAGTTGGTTTGGCATTTCCTGTCCTCTGAAACCCGAGACTCGTCCTTTGGGACCAACTTGTTCTATATTAAACCCTGCTATGAAGTTACACTGCTTTCTCTTTCCACCACCTTTGCCGCTCGAGACTCTGTGTAGACCACGTGCGTGCTCCGCCATGGAAAAAATACGCCCTTAAGAAGTGAGTCACGAAATGCGCATTGATTTTCTAGTAGCAGACACACACATGTATTTCCATCTTAGTTTCCTATTTCAGCCACCCCCTGGTTTCTTTCGGCATATTGCCGTAGATGGCGCACTCATTCATAATTTCTGCTGGGAGGGAGTTCTACACCTCAATGGCAGCCTATAGGTACCAAAGATGTCTCCATGTGGGACGCACGCGCGTTCAACTTGTCTTCAAGATATGGTGATAAAGAGTTGCTAGTGAAAGTCGCTTGAAGAAAACATGGTAGCATGTGTTTGCAAAATTCAACCTGACGCTGTACATTTTGAAGCATTGATCTGGGGTGCATTGCCCTAATTGACGATCAGTGTCCATGACACAGAGGTACTTTCCATTATCCGTTAAACCTAATTAGAACCCGGCGAGGACGGTGTATTGGCCTCCCGGCAAATGAGGAGGCTCAGAACAGGGTCTGGAATAGGGGTGTCACGGTATTCGTTTTATGACGGTACGATAACCTTCTTGCCAAATGACGGTATATCATGGTTATCGCGGTATAGCAGGGGGAGTTAACTGATCTTAACAAATATTTTCTAAAAGGTCATAAATTGACAGATGTATCATCACAAACAAAACCAGGCACCCAGGGCCAGAATTGGGCTTTTCAACATACTTTCCACTGAAATGCCACCCCTTGCTTCCACCAAACACAAACACACGTGTGGAGAGGAGGGGGTGGGGTGGAGGCCTGCTGCAACTGGCAAAGCAAACTGAATAGCTTTTCGTAAGTGGTCATTTAGGCTTTTTGCTTCCCCACTGGCTACTGGTGAAGATGAACATGTTGCCATCTTGATAACCTGCATGCCACAGATCAATGGAGGCTGATGGTAGTATACGCTTGTGCACATATACACACACACACACACATTCTTTTTCATGGTGTAGGAACCTGGCGCCATAGGCGCCAGGACTGGCACCATGAGGGCTTTTGAAGAGGATGCCAGGCTCTAGAGGCCCGAGTCATGACTCCACCTGGCCAATGGGTTTGCCAGAGGGGGTTTTGGGCAAGGGGCGTGACAGCACTCCCCCTAAGGCCCCTCCCATGGTGTTCCTTCTGTCTGGCCCAAGTTTGGGAAGTTCTGATGGAATGTCCTGATTAGACCCACACACACACACACACACACACACACACACACACGCAGTCTCTCTTTATGTTACGGCCTTTAGTTTACTTGCGGGCCAAAAGGTGTTCAGTAATCACTGACATGTTACCCTTTGGTATGGCAGCAGGGAATACCCACAGAGATGAGTGAATTTCGCAGTGTGACTTATATGTAAATTCAATGATAGAACAAGGGAAATCCCCCATCGCCATATGTTTAGAGAACATTATCCATTATAAATATATAAACCCCAAAGCCGCCACCACAAAGTAAACCCTTTTCCTTCTTGGCACTGTATCTATTCTTCCTATTGCTAACATATTGATTTTGTGACAGGCACTTGTGGTTTATGGAATGGCATTAAAAACTGCTCCACCTGAAACTACTTTGCAGATGGCACATCCAACAGTGCAAAACCAAGACTGCGCAGCAATTGCTTACTGCAGCCTTTCCAAATCAGATTGAAAAGCACACTTAACGCTATGAACGGTATAACGGTATAAACAATGTGACAGTTATTATTGTTCAATGAAGTGGTTCACGGTATCTTTCACGGTATACCGTTATACCGTTACATCCCTAGTCTGGAATTGGGTAAGTGTGCTCCTCCTGCAACTCCTGTCCCTTTCCCGCACCCCACCCCCCTTTTCCACATCTCCAACCCTCCAAGCCCCACTCCACTTACACTGCTCTGGCACGTCCCATGTAGGTGCCAGGAACGTTCCTGGCACATTTACGATCCGGCAATGGCTGTCATGGAAAAGGAGAAGGGACTACATGTAGTTCCTTTCTCCCCGATCCTTGCTGCCATCTTGATTTGCAGTTTTTGTTTCAAGCTGATAACGTCAGACACAGTGTCTCTCAACTTAAGATAAAATCACTATTAGTACCCAAATACAGCATGCCGGGGTACTAATAGCAATATAACCCTTGCTTATTTTAAAGCCCTCGCTTTGCTCGAGCTTCTAAGGGATGCCCAGGGCATTATCCGAACCGGTAATGCTCACGTGCTCGGGTTATATTACTTTATTAAGATAGGTTGTAAAGAATAATTACCATCTGCCAGGTGAAACATTGTTTTGCAAGATTTTAGGAAAATGGATTCTGCATTAAAGTATACTGTGCCACAGCTTCACTTTCATGGTACCCTATGTACCCGCTGATGGCACTTAAACTGCTCTGTGGCATGCATCCTTGTTCGCAAAAACGTGGAATAGGGTGCTTTTTTGAAGTTTAAACACAGAGGTCTGCCTCCTTGAAAACCTTTTTTTTTGTGCATATGGCAGGTTGGCACTAACCAGGGCATTGAAGTACCATGATGGTAAAAGCCACAGGTGGTCTTCACAGGCTCCAGGCCATTCCGCAAGTCTGTTTCTTTGATGTCTTATCTTTTAGTACTGGTCTGAGTCAGACACACGTGTGAAATGGAGAGTGCTAATGGCCTCTTTCCCTGACAAGTCACAGCTCACTGGGAGAGGGCCAATAGCATTCCAACGCCCTGCATGCTGCCTATTCACCACACTAAATGCTTGCATCACATACGCCTGAAAAAGTGTAATGCATGCACACTTGCACGTTTTATCCAGAAGATGTGTGTGTCAACCAATTCCTGGATGTGAAGACAAGTAGGGCAATAGACAGAGCTGTCTGGTTGTGTTGTGCAGGTAAGACTTTTTCAAGCATCAGGGTGTTGTAATTGTTTACGGACTCTTTAATTTCAGAAACAAGGGGTGTTTCAAATGAATGTTGAAAACAAGGAAAGGGAGTGTTTTATAAAAATGGGGCTGAGCATGGGTACAACTTTAAACTGAGAGTGCCACCACCGGGCGGGCTCTGTGCCTAACAAGTCTTGTCAGTGGTTTATACCCAGGTGGGCCTTCCGGCTAGCCGGGTGCATACGGGATCACTGACATCCTTATAGTTGACACACGTGTTAGAGGCTTGTCCTGCTTCCCTACGACACTGTACGCACTCAGATCCAAATAATACACAGGAGACAGGAAGTAGAGGGAAATGGGATGTAATGCAAACACTCCAGTGCATGGGATGCCTGCCTACTGCTCTAACTCCCCAGGCCTGACTCATCCTTTTATACAAACTGAGTGGCTAAATCCATTCTCCACCCATGAAGCAGCACGTGTAATGCACGTATAAAAACAAACAGGTCCATTTCGGAGAAGCAGTATAGCCTGCAGTTGCAAAATGCACTGTCATATCTGCAAGGCGGCCTCTGGCCTTGGGGATTTGAGCAAGCAGTGGCGTCAGCTGTGTACACCTCAGGAGGTGCTCCCAAACTAGCCAGCAAATGAGACATCACGCATTCCACAGCTCAGCTCCGCAAACTCGCTTGGCATGGGTGTTCAGCAATATGCCAGTCTGTATGCCTGTCTCATTGTATCCGATGTGCATAAAAAAAAATATATAATGTAGTATCAGAGTTGGTAACATGCTTGTTTTATTTCATCTCTTCTCATTTTATCTATGAAGCACTATACTCGCTGTCCAAAGCCTTCCACTACTTCTGCATAAAGCACACTGCAATAAAACGATTTTGATATATGTGTATATGCAATAAGGTAGCAAAACATAAGAAACACTGTCAAGACAAGACAACTAATGCATGCCCTAAGGCTATTCATTCACTGCACTGCATTAAAAGAAAAACGGTATCATCATCAACCATTATCTAGGGGCATCTAAAACAACAAAAACAGCCATAACTACATGTTCCACCCTTTCTAGCTCTGAGCATCCCTGTCACTATCAAACCCAGCACCGCCTCCTTCATGTGTCTGTTATGTTCGTGTGTACTGTCCAAGTCGATTTGTTTCTTAGTTTCTAGTATACAGTCAGCCTCTAGTACCTACCAGTCCTTAGGCACACCCACAGTCAGTGCCAGCAACAAAGTGTCAGTGCATGGCATATTTCTCACAAATAGCATCTTGCATGGTGAATACCTGGTCGCTGACCGCTCTCTCACTTGTAGGCCACGGAGAACAAACGACAGCCAGCCTTCCACTTGGTGCCTTTCATATCTTTATATGTGGGCTCGTCAATGTCCTTCTCTGGTGCTTATGCCCTGAAAACATCTTGTTGTCTTTTCACAGTCTCTGACATGCATTCATTTATTTCGCCTGACACTACCCCTTATACCAGCATTTTATTCACTTCCCGTTTAAGGTGCACACTGCACCATTACCCGTCTTTCCAAACTCTAGTTCATTTCTTGCCCTTCTGTCTGGATATGTCTCCTCCCATGCTGTCAGGCCCCTGTTTGTGTGTGTCGGAATTTGGGTGGTACTCCTAGCAGCAGCCGTCACCACAGGCATTGGGACTGGCTGTACCCTGGCTCCTTCTCCCTGCACGCACCTATTTGCCAAATCTGTCGATGGACCACTTTTTCCAGGATGTCCTGCCACCCCTCTGTTGCACACAGTTGTGTCCCCCAGTACCCAGCCAGCCAGTGTATCCTCCTCTTCCTCTTCCTCCCCTTTCTCGGAAATACATAGAGCCACCACCCCCTGCCCCAGCGTTTTGCATCATCCACCCCAATTTGCACAGGCACTGGTGCTAGCACCTCACAAATCTGCCCCTCTGTGTGTTCTCCCTCAGCCCACTCCTTGCACTCCCTCAACGGCACTGCTTTTCTCACTCTCAGTCATGCATCATCAGCTGCATTCATAATGTACGCCCACCCCTGAGGGGACCGTACATTTTTCACAATATCCACCTTCCCTTCCACCACCCTCAATATGTTTTCTGGCAACAGCTGCCATTTTGTGGCCTTCATGATGGTTTGTGTAAGCATTTCTGCAAAATCCAAGAGTCTCTGATCCCACCTTATCATCATCACCTTCCTGATATCTTTGTACTTTGCTTGTAGCTCAGCACTATCTCCCCTGTCCCTTCCCTGTGGTACCCTTTGCAACTGCTGTTCCTGTTGCCACCCCCCTATTCTTTGGTGCCGACTGGGGGACCACATTCCATTTGCCCAACATGCTCCTCAACCTCTCCAGCAATGCCCTCAACCCTGACTTATATGACAGGTCTGCCCCTTCCACCTGCTTGGTCAGTGGACTGGTAACCACCATATTGTAACTGTAACTGTAATTTGTAACTGGTATGGCCCTACCGCAAGTTAACTCAGGCTTCTGACCTCACACTCCTACCCTGTGCCCTCAACAGCCTCGATCCTACACCAGCTGTCCAGGTCCAGTGATCTGACTGTATCACAGGTGCCTAAGAATGCCGATTGCAGTGCTGTAGTTGCCCTTGCAACCCTATACTGTACCGCTTCAGCACTCGGAGGCACCGTCTCTGTATTATTCCTCGAGTCCCTGAAGACTCCAGAGACATCTAGTCAAGCTTGCAACAGGTACAGCAGAAAAACGTTTATAGTTGTATACCCCAGTCATGCATGCCAGGAAGGGGAGCTCCCGGCACCAATATGTTACAGGCTCATCCTGCTCCCCCACGACACTTCAGGCACTTGGACACAAATAATACACAGGAGACCAGAAGTAGAAAGAAATGGGCTGTAATGCAAACACACCAGAGCATGGGAGGGCTGCTTACTGCTCTACCGCCCCAGGCCTGACTCAACCTTATATACAAACGGAGTTGCTAGATCCATTTTACACCCATAAAACAGCATGAATAATGCACGTATAATAACAAAGAGGTCAATTTCGGAGAAGCAGTATAGCCCAAAGTTGAGAAATGCACTGTCATATCTGCAAGGCAGCTTCTGCCCTTGGGGATTTGAGCCAGCAGTGGCGTCAGCTATGTACATCTCAGGAGGGGCTCCTGAACTAGCCAGCACCTGGGGCATCACGCATTCCACAGCTCAGCTCTGCTCTGTGACCTCGCTTGGCATTGGTGTTCAGCTGCAGGACAGTCTGTATACCAGTCTCATTGCATCCTATGGGCATCCAAGAAACCAAAAGAAAATGCAGTATCACAGATGGTAACAATATGTCACCTTTCTGCTGTTCACAGTCCAATCACAAACAAGCACATGTTAGTTAAGCTAGACTAGACACCATTCAGAAATAAAGCTGGGTAGCAGCTTTCATGTACTTGAAAGCCCATTGGCATCAGGAAAGTGAGTTACTATTGCCTGGTCTTATCAGTAGGGCTGTATCGAATAGTGAATTTGCTGTTCGGCCTAATACCAAATAGTTTGTCCAAGTATTCGTCTAGAGCCAAATAGTTTTAAAAGACAAAACAATACAGGTTTTGCCACAGGGGCAATGCTGGGCGACCACTGCCTTTCTCCCAAATGTAGCATGGGGCAGTCATTGGGCCTGGTAGTTCCCAAATTGTTTTGTATTTTAAGACTCTGTGCAACAGGGGTCACCAGGCCTTGTACCAGCTGCCCCAAATGAAGTATTTTGTTTGTTTAATTTACCTGGGAGGCTGCCAGGGCAAGGCCAGGTGACTCCCCATCCCCAGCAAGAATGGCAGGGGTTGCCGGGTCTTGCCCTGGTGGCCCCCTCTGAAGCTATCTTTTTTTTTATATGAGTGGGAGGGTGCTGCCGGGTCATGCCCTGGTGACCCCTCAGCAACAATGGCAGGGGTTGCAGGGCATAGCCCTGGCGGCTCCTGTAGCTGATCTTTTTTTTAAAGGAGTGGGGGGAGTTGCCTGGGCGAGCCCCAGTGACCCCCACAGCAACAACGGCGGGTGTCACTGAGTCTTTGCCTGATGGCCTCTGTGGCTGCATTTTGCCCAGCCACTTCCCAGCAACAATTGCAAGGGTCACCAGGTCTTCCCTGGGGCCCATGCAGCTTTTTCTTCTTTTTAAACGAGATAGGGGGCTGACATGGCACGGTCCGGTGACCACCTAGCAACAATTGCGGAGGTCGCCGGGGCTTGCCCTGGGGCCCCGTCTGCTGCATTCTTTTGAAACCAGCTGGGGGCCGCCAGGGCACGCACCAGTGATCTGCCGGCAACAATTACAGACGTCACTGGGTCTTGCCCTGGCAGCCGTCGCTGCTGCATAATCGAGCGGGGGCCACCAGTGCAAGACCCCCTAACAACATGTGGGAGAGATGGGAAGATGACTTACCTTGGGCTCGGGGTGGGGCAAACTGCAGCAGCTAATAAGGAAGGACCTTATTTGTCTGCTGCAGCCTGTCCCTGCTTTCTATGATCAGCTATCACACTCAAAAACAGAGAGAGAGATATAGCTAATCATAGAAAGTGGACTGGACTTCGGCTTTGAGTAAGTATTCAAGTAAATATTCAGCCGAAGCCGAATAGCTGGTTTTCAGCCAAAATTCTGCTGAATATTTACTCGAAGTTGAAATTTGGTAAAACCTTATTCCTCAGCACAAAAGATGTAAGTCAGAGAAAGTATAATATTTATCCAGATTAGTGCTAGATCTAAAACCATCAATAGGAAGAATGAGGTTTATTTTCAGAATGAAATACCATGTTAAAACGTCATTGCAATTCCTAAACATTGTATTATTTCTGTTGGCTTTGCAGTAGGGCTTCACAATTTGGAGGTTTAATACTCATAACGATAAAACAGCATATTACCCACGGAAATGTTATCTTGTGGATAGAATTAAAGTTAAGTCCAATCCCAGTTTTAAAATATAAAAGTGCGAGACAAACCTATCTGAGGTGATGTCTAGTTTGGGAACCCCCACATAGAATCGTTAATTCTGCAGCTCTTTCTCACAAGAAACCGTTGTATCGGTTGCTTCCCCTGCATTGTGTATGTATCAATCTCACACTTCCCCCTTTCATTACCTTCTGCTTTCCCTCCCCCCTCCTTTCATAGAAGCTTGGGGCACTGCAGGTGCGCGAGTTTAGGCTTGAGTGGGATTGCCAACCCTACCGATTAAGTGGTAAACTACTGCTTTTTAGGCATTCCTACCGCCTAAAGATTTAGGTGTTTGATCCTAGTGCTATTTTTAGATTATTAAGTTGAGTTATGGCTCCACAGGCTGCTGCTTCAGAGCCAGGCCACAGGACACAGGGACAGCAGCTTGAGAGCTGCAGAATAAGAGTGTAGGTTGTTTATTTTGATTGATCACACGGACACGTCCTTCTAGGTTCGGGCTTCCCAGACGCTCTCCCGCAGCCGGGAACACCCCGTTTATTTATGTTGCACGCAGTGGCATGCAACGTCACGCCGCCGCGTTCGCGCCCAGTCATCGGGCAGCGCCACAACACCCAGTGCGTCAGTGTCATGTGTTCACTATAACTTATGATTTATAAAAAGTTTGCCTGACAGTGGGACAAGATCCTGAAATAAACACAATAATCATTTCTAATGTTACAACTGCTAGATACATTTTGTGAATTCAAGGAGCTAAATACCAGTGACCGTTCTGTAGAAAACACAGATAACTCACCAGGAATCAGTAGAACAAAAAAATACATGCTCACTAGAAAACACTTTGAATGTGCACACGTGACATGTGAAACAGTCAGGGGTTCCCTCACTTTCCTGTGCAGTCAACAGAATTTGCAGCCAAACATGCCATGCTCTCTGCTGTCACAAATTTTAAAAGTAAAGGGGAAATTGGCACAAATTATATTTTGTTTCACTTGGGAGGATAGCTTAGGGGCAACGTACTCGCCTTGGAAGCAAGACAAGGAGCAACACAGGTTAGCATCCCGGGTCCTAGAAACCTCTGGGTATTAAGTGCGTTATAAATAACCCATCATATCAGGTATGCACATTCAAAGGGTTTATGTCTTTTGTTACTGCTGAATTATCTTTGTTTTTACCGCACAGCCATTGTTATTTAGTTCTGTGATTTTTCTAAATATATATTGTAGTTGAAATATTAGAAATGGATTATTGTGTTCATTTTAGGACCCTGTCCCTCTGCCAGGCAAACATTTTATCAATGATAAGTGATAGTGAACAAGATTCTGAGGTACACAGTGGCGCGTAAAGAGCCCCAGATGTCCCAGTCTTGATATACCAGTACTTCATGAATTATAATGTTTTGCTTGAAGTTCATGCTCATTTTTCCATTCTGAACTTTAATGATCATTATCACTTATTAAGGGTCAAATATTCCCCTTCTTGTTCTCCCATCCCCCAGGCATCAGCACCCATCACGTTTCACCAATTCCCCATTAGAACTTACTTTGCCTAAATGCGCCCTCTCCAAGTCATGTGCATACTCCATACGCCTGTCAACTGCCAACCTCAACTCGCACTCCCTGTCCCTGCGACACTCCCAACCGGGCTCCCAATGTACCCAATGCCCTCTCCATTTCCTCTTGGAGTTTGTGTCTCTTCTGCCTCGCTCTCTCTTCACCCCGGTCATCCCTGCTTTGGCCAATGTATTGCTGCTTCTCATGTCCTTCCTCCCAATCGCTTATGCTCTTCCTAACTCTGACAAAACCTCGCAATGTATGTCACATTGTTAGACATGCTTAGAACCTTGTGGTTCAGGGCCGGCTAAAGACATGTCACTGCTTGTAGGGGCCCATTTTAACATGATGGTCGGGGGCCCCCCCTTTCTTAGAGTGGAGAACAACCGTCAGAGGCACCTGTGGGGTCCATGCATCACAATGCAGACAAAGAAATACAGACAGGGGCTTAATAACTGCAAATGATCATGAAACGGACAGCCAGCAGGGAGCTGAAATACTGTCCACCGAAAACGTATTGATCTTTCTTTATCAGAAAGGTGCTAATGTAGAGCAACCGGAGTAAATAGGTACCACAGAGGCCTGAGGGAGGTGACGCCCTGAAGGGCTTTCATAAATGCAGCTTGTAATGGGAGAGCCGCAAAATACACAGTTAAAGTCCCGAATGAAAGGCACATATTGCTGTGTCATAAGACTGCTGTCTGCCAACATGGGAGCAGTTGCTGAGGCCTTTCAAAGGAAAAGATTCAAAGGCGCAGTCTCTGTTCAGGGCCACATGACAGGTGATGTTATTTCCTGTAATGTCATGATATGCTCATTATTATTTTTGAAACTTGAAGACTCCTACAGCTTTTTAGTCGCAGAATGTTGGCAAGTATGGGCTTCCAGCTAGGGAGGTTGGAGGAGGTGTGAGCAGGAAGCGATGTGTGTGTCCAGGCGCATGTGAAGAACCGTTCATTCATGTAGCCAGAAAGCTGTGAAGGGCGCTCAGCCAATCAGGTGGCTGCAAACACGGGCAGAACATACAGTGTGCCGCATGCATTTTCCAGCCATGGCAATTGGGTGTTTTCATGAGGGATTGGGCTTGCGCAATAGGTGCCGACCCTGTCTAGAATGAAAAAAAAAATGTGCGCCCCGGACAAGGCCCCAGCGTGCAAATAGCAATCCCCCCCTTGTCGGGGGTGTGCACACGGCCAGTAATGGCACTAAACCCTCGCCTAGGCTTGGGCTGGTGAGCCACTACCAGCCATGTACGACCCCCAATGCGGGGGTGATTGCTGCGTTCTGTTCCTTCGTGCTTTTGAGAGCTCTCATCCTTGTTGCGCTCTTGCTTCTACCTAACAGAAACCAAACATATTCAGCCCAGCCAGGAAGAGCCTCTGTTACCCAGACTGAATTTCAAGGTTTGCAGAAGGAAATTCTCAAAGATTGAGGCGGACCACACCAGATTCTCAGAACCTTTACAGTAGGGGGTGATTAAGGGGAGAAATTTAGAAACTGGAGCCATGGCATGTGGCAGGACGTGGGCAGTGTTATGGATGACTAATGCAGCAGGGATTACTTTTACCACTTTGTATGGGCCATTATGCCCTCCGCCTGCCATGGATCAACGCTGCCAAAACCAAGCACCCTGGGACTGCTGCAAAAGGAGGAGAACGCCCCCCACCCCCGCAGGAGAGTTGTGCAAAAACTGCGACACTCCCTCTGTGGGACTCTCAGTGGACACGCTTGCAGGCCATAGAATTGAAGGACAACACAAGCCACAACACCATTGTTCGAATTCTTAAAATGCACTTGTTTCAGCGTTTCAAGGCCAGCATTTATTCACATTCTTGTGATGGGCGGGGATGTGGCCCACCCTCCCAACTTACTTCCTACCATGCCTCCCACCTCCCTCTGCCCCGGAACAAATGTGTCAACGTGACATCCCCTCCAATTTAAACAGTTACCCAACAGGGTGATTAACCAAACTGGAACACTGTTTGCTAGGCCATCTCCTCAATGAGGCGGCAAGGCTTATTCCTGGCTCTCTGAGGTCGAGAGCTAAAACGCTCACTACCGCCGCTGGCACCAAAGCTTTCACTTTGGTCCTCCTGGCCGGATGCTGCAGAGTCCTCTTGGCCCCTTAATATGGATCGTCGGAAGCATAGTCAATGGGTATCTCCACTCTTCTTCTCAATCACCTGGATCCTCACAGCGGAATTTTCTTGAAGTGAGAGGAATTACGGGTGGTCAAACCCTTGTCTCCATGAGCTGTGATCATGGAGCCCTACTTCTCCCTGATGATTGGGAGCTCCTCATGGGAGGCTGTGGTGTGCTTGTGCGTCTGGGGTTGTCTTATGGCGACAACGTCCTCTACCTCGAGGTGGGGGTCCCAAGCCTTCCAGCGACCATCCGCCTAGTCCTTCATGCAAGCTTTCGCAGATAGATCTCGTTCTCTCATTTCAGTGTCCACTGTTGGTCGGTCCTCAGGAAGAGTGGCCTGTGTTAATCTTGTCTGGACATCTCTTCCGAACATTACCTCCGCAGGGGTTTTCCCGGTGGAGCTGTGGGGTGTGCTTCTGTAATCCCTCACCAATTGATGCAGTACTTGTTCATATGGCAGTCTCGTGAGTCTAGCTACCCGGAGTGCCCTCTTCAGACTGGCCATGAACCGTTCAATCATGCCATTGGCCTGGGGCCACAACGATGTGACCTTGTGATGGTGAAACCCCATGTATTCGCTGAACTTTGCGAAACTGTGTCCATTGAATGGAGGGCCATTGTCTGTTTTCTTTGTCCGGGGAACACCGTAAGCCGTGAAGATGCAGTCCAGAACCGGAATGACTTGATGGGCTGCGGTTGATGATATAATTTGAGCTTCAGGGTAATGGGTGTATTCATCCATGACGGCCAATATGTATCTCCCCCCTTCGATAGGACCAAAGACGTCAGCCGCCACAGCTTCCCATAAACCTCCTGGCAGTTTGGACATCCTCAACGGCTCTGGGTGCGATTCGGGCACTGTTTCAGGAGTTCTTCGAGAATGGTGTCTAACTGTGGAAACCACACTTTCTGACGCAACATGCGTTTCGTAGAGACCACTCCTCTGTGACCCTCATGTGCAAGGTCAATCAACTTCCATTTTAGGGTTGCTGGAATCACCACCTTCTTTCACCTTTAACAGCCGATCCACCTCCAACCGTACCACCTCTGCTGCTTAGCGACCCTGTTCCTTGGCTCTCCTCCATTGACCTGACTTGAGCCCCAGGCATATTATTTGACATGCCTGATCCGATTCCACCTCCTGGGCCAGATGGGCAGGTTCAATCCTTTCTGGTATGGCTTGTTGGATTTAGTACCGCAGGTACCGGTCTGCCACTGACGGTTCCGGGGTACACCCTGTTCTTGGATGTCTGGACAAAAAGTTAGCAGGGTTTTCCTCCTTTCCTGGTCTGTGTATGATTTCAAAAGAGTATCTGTGCAGACCACAAGGCAATGTTTTCTTACTGTGCTTTACTGTTTTCTTACTGTGGCTGCTGTGGCTTCTGACTGTGGCTTTGCATGTATTATTGATGCTAGGGGGCAAACACAACATGATGAGTGATCCTATATGGCAGGGGCACATTTGTGCAGCCAGCAAGGACATGTTTTCTTACTGTGGCATGGCTTTTTTCTACTGGTATTAAGGCAAAACCAACAGGAGTATGTTTTTATTTGGAGATACTGGCCTATATTGGCAGAACCAGCATTACCATGTTTTGCTATAGTATTGTCAAGTTCATTATCGGCACAACAAACATGAGCATGTTCTTAGGAGGGAATACTGGCATATATTGGTGCACCATCATGAACATATATGTGCACATATATGTTCATGATGGTTCATGATAATTTTTGGGGAAGCAGTTTGGGGCCTTTACTACTTGGACAAAGAGTTATCCATGAGATGTACCCATGACATGTGCACTTTTTTAATGCTTTAGCACGGCAGAAGTGCAGCATAAGTGCAGTTCACTGTGCCTTTCTGATTAACTGCTTCTGTTTCTGTATTTGTATTTGTTTATTATTTGTATTGCGCATTTGTGATGCTGCTGAGGCCGTGAACCATGCTGGAGGAAGAGGAGTAGCAAGTACATAAACCCCTCTAAAGCACTGAGTGCTGCAGAAGTGTAGCATAAGTTCAGTC
The DNA here is from genome assembly GCF_040938575.1 of Ambystoma mexicanum. Classification (NCBI taxonomy): domain Eukaryota; kingdom Metazoa; phylum Chordata; class Amphibia; order Caudata; family Ambystomatidae; genus Ambystoma; species Ambystoma mexicanum. Next base: position 1,023,684,986 of record NC_090921.1, on the reverse strand, counting down.
TACTGCAGTCTCCTGGGGGACCAGTGCCGCGAGTCGAAGTGAAGCTGTATGCCTCTTGGTTAGAATGTTTGCATCAGTGAACTCTGAATTAGACAACATTGTGGCTAATATTTATTCATTGCAAACCAAGCTGGACAGGGAGAGTGGGCGTATCATGCAAACTGAGGCAAACTGAGGCGCGGATTAGGAGCATAGAGTGGAGCAGCATAGCACAGACATAGTCGCAACCACGAAAGAGCTAAGGGCACTAAGGTTAAAATGTGATGATTTGGAGTCCAGATCTCGCTGGAACAATATACACATTGTGGGAATGCCGGAGAGTGCCTCAAAGGGTCAGTTGGAACCTTTTGTGGAAGGCCTACTGAAGTCATTACTTGGGAACCCCCAGTTCTTGCCACAATTATTAGTGGAAAGGGCGCATCGTCAACTTGTTTTTGCTCCATATCCAGGGGCACCGTCTCGTGGGATTATAGCAAGGCTGTTGAACTATCGTGACAGAGATTTGGTTCTTAAAATAGCAAGGGAACTAGGTCTGTTGCAGTTTGAATCCAGCAGGGTCTTCCTGTATTCTGATTTTGCAGCAAGTATCCCGGCAGCGCAGAGATTCTTTTACCCCATTAAACATCTACTGACGGAGCGTCAAATCCGGTATGCCATTCTCTTTCCTTCCAGACTCTGCATACACCATGGAGGCAGAGCGCATTCATTTTGGAACCCAGAGTGAAGCCAGAGTATATATCGAAGCATTGATTCCATTGAAGCCAACGGCCTGCCTGGTGGGCGCAGTCCGGGCACGGCCTGACTGCCAGCCTGTCAGAGTCATTGGAATGACTGCCCATAACAATGGGGCTGAACTGTTATATTGTTAAAGGGTAAAGGAGGCTCAGTGAGAGATAGCAAAGGTGTATGCCGGGTAGCATGAGACCTCTGTTTCGCCTCCCATGAATATTCCTTTTTGGTTGTTTGGGGTTAATACCATCAGGTTGGGTGGATGGTGAGGGTTGGGGGTTAGAGAATTGTTGTGGGATATGTAAAATATTTTAACAGACATCATTTTTCAGTTCACAGTGATATCCATCATGTTTGTGGTGTGATTTGGTAAACATTTTGGTTTTTGAAGAATACATGGGATCCAGGGTGATGTCATAGCTTTCATCACTTTGAATGTTTGTGGATTGAATAACCCTATCAAAGCCAGCAAGTTGCTGATTATATAGAACAGCATTCCCCCTGGGATAATAATGCTGCAGGAGACCCGCAGGTGGCAGGGGGGTACATGAGACCTTTGCTTGTAAATGGGGGGCTGAGAGGTATTATACAGATTATTCTTCACAAGCTCGGGGTCTCTTGATGCAAATACATTATTCTCTTCCATTCCAGTCTACTGAAACAAGTTTTGACCCCATGGGAAGGTATGTGATTGCTTGGGGTATTCTGGCGAGTAAGCCAATTGAATTGGTCAACACGTATGGGCCAAATGTGGACGATCCAAATTTGTACAGGCAATTGGCTGCTTTGTTGGATGCAGCTCAGTGGACATCCCTATCATGTGGGGGGGGGGGAAGATATATGTTTTTTTTCATCATTTTTATTGTTTTCAAATACAAACATATAACTGAAAATCATCCCTCAACTTCTCCCCTCCCCCCCCAGAAGGTCTTCTTGCGGTCTCTCAGTTTGAGAATATCTTATGAGCTGAAAATGTCATATATTCAGATTTTATGTGGGCACCATTGTTCCATATAGTCTGATTGCAAATAGCCCAGGACCATTCCCCAGTCCTTTGTAAAGGATCCGCTTGACCCCCGAATGGTATGTGTTAGCTTTTCCATTGTCATCTGTGTCCAGACCTTCTGTTGCCATGTGTACAAATGTGGTGGGTCTTGTTTTTTTCCAGTTTTGGGCTATTGTCGCCCATGCCGCTATAATTAACCCCATAATGCTCCTCCAATGTGATTTTGAATATTTCCTAGCGGCCTGATCTTTCAACCCGCATAACCACACTTTCTCCCCCAACTGCTCTACATCTGGGAACATTGATTTCATCTCTGTCTTTACTTCTGACAAGAATCCCTTGACCCCCGGGCAGTCCCACCAAATATGCCTCCACGTGCCAACCTCTGCGCAGCCTCTCCAGCAAAGATTGGGTGTTTGCGGATACATTGATTGCAGTCTCTCTGGCGTATAATGCCATTGGATTACAATTTTTACCCACATTTCCCTCATTTGGACTGAACGAGTCATTTTTGGGATGCTGATCCACAAATCAACCCACTGTTGCTTTGGGATATCTTCCCCCAGTGTTTTCCCCCATTTGATCATATAGGCCCACTTAACTTCTTCTTCTCGGGAGTTAATAAAGGTATACAGTGACGAGACTAACTTCCTGGACCCCGATTCGGTTAGTAAATAGTTTTCAAATGGAGTAAAGTCCCTAGTGGCCGCTTGTTTGACTTCGGGTGTCACCAGCCAGTGCCTGAGCTGGTTGTATTTGTACCTGTCCGCATCTGTTAGGTTTAGCAGTGCTTTACATGCCTCAAACAATCTAATTTCTTTGTCTTGGAACATTTCCCCAATTTCCGTGCACCCTGCTGTCTCCCATTTCTCTAATGCCCCCCTCTCCATTCCCGGCGGGAATTGGGGGTTCCGACAAATGGGTGTGAAGGGAGCTTGTACTGAGGTCATGGTGCCCCTTCGCGTTTGTTCGTCCCAGGCTTCCAGAGTGGCCTTCATGACTTCACTGATGCAGAGGTTAGGGTGCCTATGTTGTTTTGCTTTCCATAGTGTTTCCGCCAATGGGTATCTGGCTACTGCCCTATCCTGTGTCATGTCAGCCATATTGTTTGTTGGTCTTCCCCCAGCCATTCCTTCAGTACCCTTAGTTGCGCTGCGTGGTAGTATTTTTGGAAGTGAGGGAGAGCCATTCCCTCCGCTGGAATTGGTGCCGTGAGGACTGCTCTGGCCCCCCTTGAGGGTTTCTTTTTCCATATATAGGTCGAAATTGCCTTTGAAAGTGCTTTGAAGAAGGATCTGGGGACCGTAATTGGGAGAGCCTGGAAATAATATAACAATCTGGGAAAAATATTCATCTTTACTGACTGTATTCTGCCCCACCATGAGATCATTAGTAGGTTCCAGCGCTCCAGATCCCTTTTTATACATTCCAGGAGTGGGGGATAGTTCCCTTGGTAAAGGAGGTCTACCTTGTGCGTCAGTGTAATTCCAAGGTATTGGATCCCCTTTTCTGCTATTTTTAGATCTAATGCTGCTGTCTCCCTTTCTATTTCCCTTCTCTCGCCTGTCAAGATTAGTATCTCTGACTTTTTCCTGTTAATTTTTAGACCGGAGATTGCCCCGAAGTTCTCTAATTCTTTTATCGCTACGGCGAGTGTCATTCCCGGGTCCACTAAGGCTATCAGCATATCATCTGCGTAGGTGATCACTTTATGTTGTCTGCCTGCCATCTCAATTCCTTTTATGAGGGGGGATTCTCTGATTGTAATTAACAATGGTTCCAGGAATATGGCATATAAAAGGGGGGATAGTGGGCATCCCTGTTTGGTGCCCCTTGATATCTGGACCCTATCTGAGACCTCTCCATTTATAGCTATCCTAATTGATGGGTTGTTGTAATTGGCTCTTATCGTATTTATGTATTGCTCTCCAAATCCCATATGCTTCAGTGTTTTAAATAGAAGGGACCACTCTACCCGGTCAAATGCCTTCTCGGCGTCTAATGAGAGCAGTACCGCTGGCGTGTGTGTAATGCCCGTCTTTTCCACTAGGTGTATTCGCCTTCTCAGATTGTCAAGTGTTTGTTGACCCGGTATAAATCCTGATTGGTCGGTATTGATCAAGCTGGGCATAAGAGGGGACAATCTACCTGCCAGGAGTTTTGTGTAGATTTTAGCATCTAGGTAATCAGGGCTATGGGGCAGAAGGAGCCAGGGTGGGAGGGATCTTTTCCTGCTTTGTGGAAGACTAATACCTTGGCTTCATTCATTGACAGGGTTAAGTTTCCGCATTCTTTGAAGGTGTTTAGGAGTCTAGTTAGAAATGGGGTTATTATGCTGCATATTTTTTTATAGAATGGGGGCTGTGAAGCCGTCTGGGCCTTGTGCTTTATTCGTAGGGAGATCTGCTATTGCCTTTTTCACTTCTTCTTCTGTAATCGGGCTCTCAAGGGCATTTCTATCCACCTCTGCAATTTGTGGAAAGGAGGGTTTGTAAGTACGCATCTTGATCGCTTCCATTTGGAAATTCCATTCCTTGCTTTTTTATCCCCTTCGTCAGCACCATCTGTTTGAATGTCCATTATGCGGAGCCCTTCGTCCCATGTGGTCACTCTTCATTGTTTGCTTTCCCATGAGAACAGCAAACCAAATGGGAACGTCCATTTGTAATGGATTTCCTTCGCCACCAGTTCCTTGACCAGTGGGGCCATCTCTCTTCTTTTTTGCAGAGTCACCTGAGCCAGGTCTTGGTACAGCTGAATGTCCACCCCATTCATTCTTATGTGGTCCATCCCCCTCGCCCTCCTCAAGATTTGTTCTTTTTCGGGATATGAGGAGAGGGCAACTAGCACATCTCTTGGCCTCTCCCCTGGCGCACCCGTTCTCCTTGGGCCCACCCTGTGCACCCTGTCAATACCTATGATTTCTGCCTCTTGAGCCTCAAGAATGTCTCTGAACACCTCCTGAACTGCCTTTTTAAGGTCCTTATCCTGTACTGTCTCTGCCATATTTTTTATGTGAATGTTGGATCTTCGTGAGCGATTTTCGAGATCTTCACATTGTATCTCTAGGTTGTGGGTTAGTCTCACTAGGTGTTCCTGCATCTCGTTGCTAAGCTACACTTCTTCTTCTGTGTTTTGGAGGATTCTCTCGAGCGTATCTATCCTCTCTTCCAATTTAGCCACATCCAACTTCAGTTCCTGGACTACCTGCTTTATTTCATTCCTCATCGTGGCAATTTGGTCCTGAACCGTTGCCATGAACTTATCTTGGTGTTCCATGAACCATGCATACATGTCATCCCTAGAGGGTGGTGGTTGATGTGCGGTGGGTGGGTTTTGTTCACGCGAGGGGTCCTCCTGCGCCCTTCCTCTGGTATGTGCTGAGGTATCTGATGACCACATTTGTATTAGGCTGGCGTCTTGTTTGGTGGTTTGGGAGCCCAATAGGTTCGAACCCCCTTTCCCCTTTGCTTTATACATGACCCCTTCAGGGTAGTACCACTATTGGCTGGGGTGACTTGGGGAATCCTCGTGTTTCTGCCTTCTGGCTGTTGCCCTGTGTTTGGAGGGAGTGGGGGGGCCCTTGATGAAGATAAAGGCGTTGTTTTCTATGTCCCTTTGAAGCGGTGCTCCTGAGTTCCCCTGCTGCGGGTTGCCGAAGGTGGAAGACCACGGCATGTCGCTTCCGACACCCTGTGATGGGGGAGGGGAACCTCCCTTGGTGAGCCCAGAAGGCCTGGCCCCCGCTCTGTAGTTCCGATTGTGGGCGGCGTGGGTAGCCCTGACGAGGGATTTAATGGCAGGGGGAGGTATATTTCTTAGGGCTAGGCCCCTTGCCTTCTCAGCGGGGGATGGGGGAGGCCCTCACGTTCTGCGTCCCGCGGCATGCGGTCCCGCTCCCTCTCCGATCACGGCTCCGGATCGCTGCTCTCCATGGAGTAGGGCCTCCCGTTCCCTCATACACGGCATTCTCTCTCCACTCCCTCAGCTATGCAGCGCTGCTGTCCCCGCCTGGGATGTGTCCTCTCCACGGCCAGGAGGGGCGGTCTGACACTCTTGGGGCCCGCCTCACTGTTCTTCGGCACTAGGCACTCCAAAACCGTCCGTTGTCCACCTCGGACGGCTCCTCTCTACAGCCGGCAGGCTCCCTCAATGTTCCTCTGAGGGGGGAGGGGCAGACCTCACTTCTCTGCTCCTCTGTCCTGTCGGGTCCACGCCTGCAGGGTTGGCAGCTTCATGCCTTGTGCTCCGGAGGTGTCGGAGGTTGGTGTGGCTTTACTTTATTATTTTGAGCATCCCGTCTTGAATTGCAGTGTTTTGTTGTAGCGGCCCAGCGGGAGAGTGCCTCACATACGTGTCCCAGCCCCGGCCGCCATCTTGGAATCCGGGGGGGGCAGATTTTAATACTATCCTGAATGTTGACCTAGATCGCTCCTCCATAGTTCCCCTGCCCTTTTCTGCAGCGTGATATTGCAGGCAATCTCCCATTCGCAATTGTAGGACACATGGAGGATAGATCAGCAGAGATCTAGAAAATATACATACTACTAGCCGTTCCCAGAATAACATATGCTGTTCTAGCATATCTTAAAGGTCAATATCGGTCAGTAATACATAGGGTCACATCTGTCCCCCTTCATAAATATCGGAATTACCACTGATCGCTTCCAGGAAGGGGGCGTAGGTCCCTGTGACTTATTAATGGTCATTGAAAGGCTAAACCTATAGGTAACTGTCTTCTTTTGAATTTGAAAGACATATTTGTATCAGGTGAAATGAGATGTATGTGCGGTATAAGAACAGTATTTAGGTTCCATAGATTACACAGGCCTCTATGATGTGTCTTTGTAGATGCATAATTGGCAACCTTGTTCCATTGCAGAGTCCCCGTGATGGCATAAGATTATGTAGTAGCATAATTACAGCACCTACTTTCAGTTTTAGCTTGTGGGGAGGCATTCATCCTACAGCATTTTTGCTCTTTAGAGACTGCAACACTGAGCCAGTAATTAACTGTTCATTGACAATGGAACTGCTGTGTCATATATGAAGAGAGGTGGGGGTAGTAACTTGAAATTATTCTGAATGTTTGCGATAGTGGAAGGTGAAGGTGACTGTGTAGAACCGTGCTCATCCTGTTTGTTGAAATAAATGATAGCTGTTGTTGAAGTGGAGAAGACAGAGGTAAACATTGCCATTTGGACAGCAGAGGGCAACCTTACACAGATAAATTGCATCAGCTGAGTATGGAAACATACTGAAGCGTTTTATATATAGATTCCTCGGTCCATGACTCTCTGTCCAGGATTAAATATTGGTTGATTATGTCCTCCATAACTTCCACTGGCGAAACATGAGAAATGTAACCTCAAGCATTCTCTGATCATGAAGCTTTGTCTTTATCGCTCAAATTAGTTCAATTCAATTCCATCTTTATTGTATATGGTTTGAAACAAACCTCTACAATACATAATTAAGCGATTTCGCATTAAACACTTCATGCACTAAAACATCATTCATGCATTAAAACACAACACGTAGCAGCAGTTCATAAAAATAGTTCATAAGAGCAATCACGCACTAAAAAACTTTTGACCTATGTAACAAAATATTGCACTTCCAATATGAGCCCAATAAGGGGAACACTTGCATATTTTTAAAAACCTGATAATAGCTTAAATCAGTGGGACAGACCACCTCTCAGCATAGCCAGCCATACATTCTCAACATCAATCCAAGCTAAGTTATGGACAAACTTTACCAAAAATTAAAATGCTTAGTCCATAGTCTTGGGCCATGATCGTTGGGGAGGATGTCTCCTTCAATGCATTGGATCCAATACTGGTGAACTCCCTTTCAGAAAAGATAGAGGAATCTTTTGTTCATATTGCAGGGTCTGTTGTGAAACAGTCCACACACTGGGAAGTGTTCAATCCATATGTGAGGGGTGTAATGCTGTCATCTACAGTTGGTATTCATAGAACACTCCTGTCAGATTTAAATGTCCTTGAGGAGCAGATTTGTTGGATAGAGAATGAATATGGGATCACCAAAGATAGGAAGCTGCCTGGCAAGATTAGAAGGGATCTCCCTGTTTTCCGGGAATTAGCGGAAAGGCAGACCTATAATATCTCTAAACTGGTCCTTGCATGTAGGTATGAGCCAGTGGATAGGCTTGGGAGATCTCTTGTGCATACAGAAGGTAGAATACAGGAGATAGTCAGAATTGCTGGCGCAGCAGGCACAGTCTTCACTGAAAGTAAGAACATTAATGCGAAATTTACAAAGTATTATAGCGCAAATGCAGGCACATATGCGGCAGCAGACGTTACTGAATATTTAGCTGGGGTTGTGCTGCCGAGATTATCAAAGGAAGCAAGACTTGCTCTTGACATGCCTGTGTTAGTGTAGGAGATCTTGGCTGCAATTATGGCACTATCATTGGGAAAGGTGTCTGGGTCTGATGGACTGGGGGTGGAATCTTATAAAGAATATAAGCATAGCCTGGCACCCCAGTTGTTGAAGTTATGAAAAGAAGCTCTAGAGAAAGGGCACCTACCACAGACGCTTAGGAAAGCGGTCATCACTGTTCTTCTAAAACCCAATAAACCTCCAGAGGATGTGGCGTCATATCGGCCACTTTCATTTATTAACATGGATGCGAACATTTTTGCCAAAGTACAGGCGGCTGGAATACTTCCACATATGTCAGCACTAGACCATCCGACCAATCTGGTTTTATCCCAGCCCGGTCTACAGCTCTAAATCTGAGAAGTCTATTTTGTATTATTTCACAGATAGATCTGGGAGCCAAGGCTCTGTCAGCTTCGCTAAATGTGGAAAAGGCATTTGACTCAGTCTCCTTGGAGTATCTTTTCTCGGTTCTTAGATGGTTTCAGTTCAGCTAATACTTTTTCAACTGTGTGCAGCTATTAAATTCTTCCCCCACTGCGAGAGTTCGTACTAATAATGTTCTGTCCCTAGGTATTTTATTGGGCAGAGAGACGTGTCATGGATGCCCCCTACGCCGCAGCTAATTGCACTTTCTATCGAGCCTCTAGCGGCCAATATTCAATCAAAACATGGAGATAGGGGTATCCGTATATTTGGACCATCTCAGATCATTTCTTTATATGCGGACGATGCCTTATTATACGTTCAAGACCGTGAGATCAACCTGAGCCACATATTGGAGGATGTACACAACTTTGCCCGGCACTCAGGATACAAGGTCAACACAACTAAATATGAGTTATTCCTGTTGACAGCCGCTAGCAAGCCTATGACGGATTTATTGGGGTTCAGACTCGAACATGTATAAATCTGGGACTAGAAATGCCCAGAATGTTGCAGTCACTGTATGCATAGAATTATGCGGTGTACCTTCCCCAACTGGCCACAAAATTGAATATATGCTCTATGCTCCCAATCTCAATTTATGGTCGTCTTTCCTTACAAAAAATAGTGTTTCTTACCAAATTATTGTATTTTCTTATGAGCATACCCATTTGGCAGAGGAGGGAATTTTTTAATAAGATGCAGTCTCTGGAAATTGTGTTCTTGTGGGGGGCTGGAACAGCCAGAATGAGCTGGGAAAAGTTGGTTGAACCGGTTGCACGAGGTGAAATTGCCGCTCCAGATTTTTAGCTTTATTTCCTGGTTGCCGAAGCACAGTTGGTGGGATATTGGTATAGCTTAGCTTTGCCCAGGTGCACGTGCGGCTGGAGAAATATGGTGCTGCGCCATATGAATTGAAATCGGTCCTTTTTTGTGATAAATGAGTGTATTCCTGCACTTTTGATCTGTTTACAAACCACAGTTAATGCTTGGTCCAGGCTGTTTCGAGATTGGAGCGTGCCCCCATACTGTGGAGGGGTAGCACTATGGAATTTCCCGGATATAACTCCAACATTAGATGGGGAAGTTTGAGCTGCTTGGGATACAGAGGGCCAGCTAGTAGGACTTCTTCCCGGAGGGTCTGTTTGTCATATTGAAGGATTTTAAGAGTAAGTTGGGGGGAAATCCCATTAAGATATGCAAGTTTTTCCGAACGCGAGCAGCATTTTGGCAAAAGTGGCAGTCCTTCCCAAAGAAATCAATGGCCACATCCTTGGATTTAGGGAATTACCTGGGGGCGGGGGAGGATTAAGAAGAATGGTCTCACGATTGTATAATCTTGTGCAGGTTCATCAGGCTAACAAATGTCAGGTCCACTCACAGTGGGAATGTGAGTTGGGGTTTGAATTTTCAGATGAACCTTGTGTGAGATGTTGCCTCCTCACAAAGGAGGTTTCCATGAATGATAGACAGGCTGATCCAATGTAAGATCCTAAATCGACTGCATTATACACTGGCTAAGGTGGTAAAGTTTACACTGGGCTTAAGCGAGGCTTGCCTTAAATGTGGGATCACTCCAGCAGACTTTATACAAACGTTTTGGACATGCCCACATATAGCACAGTTCTGGAAGCACTTCCTGATATTACTGATATCCCATCCTCACTAGACGCAGTCAAGTACCTTTTGGGAGATATAGGGAAGACCCCCATCATCAATCGAAGGCTCTTTAATGTGGCATATACAGTTGCCAAGAAATGCATGTTAAGGCACTGGGAGTCTAGAACTGCCCCCATCACAGGAATGGCTGGGAGACTTTCTATATACGAATGACAGCGAGGAAACAGATATATTGCCAGTGTGACTGCAGTTTGCAGACCTTAAGACATTTGGGGCTATTTGCCAACTGTTCCTTGGTCAGAGGATTTGGAGGGTGGGGAGACTAACCAAGAAAATGTAGCTGGAGGGATGGAGAATGGGATGTAGACCCATTGTGATTGCTCCTCAGAGAGCCACAAACTTGTAAAGTACCAATTGCTATTATTATTATTGTTATTATTTTTATTAGCATTTATATAGCGCTACAAACCCTCAGGTATCTGAGCGCTGCTTATTATTACCCACAGTGTGTGGTGCTCATTTATCAACCTCGGAAGGATGAAAGGCTGAGTTTGGCCCTGGGATTCGAACCTGCATCAGAAGGCTCTGCACGGACGTGAAAGCAGTGCTCTACTCTACCATTGTGACTATACTATGTATGTTAATTTGCTTTATTGTCTGCCAAGTTTAAAATAAAGTTTTAAAAAAAATAAAGTTTTATTGCCCTCAATGAATGCAAAGATCTCCTTTATTGAAGGCTGGATCTCGGGAGAGAATAGATCATGTAATACTATAAAGAAGGGAAGGGAACCAATAACCAGGACAATGCCAAGAGGGTTCTCGAAGATCATCAAGTTAGAGGATCCGAAGCTTACAACTCGCTGAGGACCGTCGCTGTTGAGGAAGAGCAGGGGAATACAGGCGATCCCATCACCCCAGAGGATACACTGTGTTAACACCAGCTCCTGATCTTGCTGTAAATATGAGCGTGTATCTGCCAAACAGCTTGGTGTTGAATCAACCCTCTTATCACTTGTCCTCTCCCAGCCCTAAGCCCGAGGCTGCAAGTTATGCCATTTTCTATCAGAGGAAGCCAGGAAGAAGAATAAAAAACTGTAAACTCAAAACCGAATCCCAGGGAACAGTACCCCAAAAATATAAAAAGTATGAAAAATGGTAAAAAGGTGTGGCTCTAGAGAGTTCTTACGAGAGTTCTTACAATCCTTGCCAGATTCAGTGAGGCTCTGTTGGACGTCTCAAGTAGGATGTTTTCTTCCCTTCTCTTAAATGATTTGGAAAAATGGGCCAGAGATAGGAAGGTTCATGATATAAACCAAGCAGGCTTTAAACAACATTTAATGGGCAATGCTTGTCACTTTTGCAAACCAGAGTGTCAATGAAAAAGCAACCCATATATTTCCCGTTTATCGACTTGTCAATGGGCTTTTACTGTATTAATCAATCTCTTCTTTGCAGTAAATCTAAGGATAAAGGCTGTCCACCATCATATATGAACATTTTACAACATCAGAACAGTAATGTCCTAATTAGACTAAATGCCCAGGGTGCTTTGACCAAGCCTATTCCTACTTTTCAGGACCTACGCCAGTGGCGCATACTTGCCCCTTTACTCTTCAATGTGTTTATAGCTGACATTGGAAAGGGCCTGAATCGGGTAAGATCATTTCCACCTGGATTTGGGAAGATCAAGGACAGTTGGTTAGCATATGCCAATGACCTGGTCTTGCTCACACCTATAGGGCTGCAGTGTCAGTTGGTGCCTTAAATGTATACGTTAAGTAAACAGCCTTACGATGAATATAACAAAAACAAAGATCCTCATTTGTATCCCTAATCAAGGGCCCAAACGTAAATGTTTTAATTGGACATCTCATAAGGGGTGGCCCCTCCTTTCACTTATTTGGGGTTTCCAATGTAAACAAAGAAGAAAATGGGGACCCATTACTCAGAGCTTTGCAATAAATGGATCAGGTTGGCTGACGTGTTTCATTAATTCCGGTTCTTAGATTTTTTAAGACAAAAACCGCACCTATCCTCACATATACAGTTGAACCAACAAACTCTAGCGATGTGGGTATCTGGGATCGTCTTGAAGGTCCTTTTGGAGACGTGTCCTGAATTTACCAAATTGTGATTTGGAAACCGTGTGGCAACATGATCTGGGAATGTTTTCTCTAAAGGTAGAGTCAGTTGGAAATACCTGTCTGTATTCAGGAAAATATTGCTTGCCACTGCAGACTCATTGTTTGGGGTTTTACATTTGGCTGTCACAATGGAAACTGATGTTGAATTCAATCTTTGGGCTGCTCATGGTAATAATTTATTAGAAATGATGGGGATGAATGCAGATACCCTTTTATTGGCCCCTAGGGAGGTAAAAAAAATCTTTGGAGCATAGACTGGATCTGTACACGAGACAATATCAGGAGTTATTACTTAAATGACCATATCTTAGATATGGAAAAAACATTGAATTTCGTTCCATTCTTTATGAGAACATTTCCGGATAGAAGGCGAAGGGCTTGGTTTTTGAGGTTCAGGTTAAACCTATCGCCTACTCATGAAATCTTGGGCGCACGCCTCACTATACCCAGAGCGTTAAGAACCTATAGACTTTGCAGAGCCTCTGGTTGACATTCTGTGCCCTTTGATGGTGGAATGTAAAATGCTAAATGTTAAAAGTCAGTTATTCTTTGAGAAATGTTTTCATTACATAATACTTGTTACTGAAACGGAATTTTGGAATAGGATCATGGCTGGGTATCAAGTCTCACTAAATTTAGCTACTACTAGATTTTTAATGTAGATTTTACCTAGAATTGATGAAACGTTTATAATTAATGAATGAACTGTGTAGATTGTTGTTATATGTATGTTCAGATTTATTAAGGTCATTTGATTTGTTATAATAGTGTGATGTTATATGGTGAAAGGTTTTTTAACACCTGGAATGTAATAAATGCTTTAACACGTTTCTACTGTAGGTGGTTATGAAGTTGGCAGGCTTGGTGGAGATGATGAATTATTTGAATGATTTCATGATGGTTGGCAGCTGTGCGGGTTGGGAGGAATATTCTGCAGCTGGAGGCTTTTTAGGGGCTGGCAGGGGATTTGGGCATGTCCCTGGCCACTGGTCTGCCAGAGATGTTGAACTTCCTGAGGACCAAGCGCGATTCTGGAGTGATGTAATCTTGGCTTTCAGAGGACAAGCCGGGGAGACTGAAGGAACTGTTGGAGGAGTTGCAAGGTTGCTAGAAGTGGCAAGCACAACAGCTAAGACATCTTCACTTTGTGTGCATGGTGGTGGTTCTGTGCAGAGGGTTCTGTAGGCAGGTGGCACTGGTGATCCCAGGGGATAAAATAACACCTCACATGATGAGAGCGACCGGGGAAATACCTAAGGATCTCATTGTTTGGCATGCATGTCTTAAAGGACTATAACGGGGTGTAAAACACAGATGGTCACTGCTGGGTCAGTCGGGTTGGAGTTTTATTGGGATGGAAAGTGGTGTGAGCAACAGTGACCGGAGGTGTGCCGAGTGATCGTCTTTTTGGAATTCTAATCTGTGGGGGTGTTCTTGCAGCTGTGGTGCATGGACTGGGCAACACAATTAATTACGTTTGTCGTAAACGACAAAAGATTGGTCACCATAGTCAAAAGGCAATGCAGTAGGGACAAATGGGCATTAAGGTTGTTCAGGAAGATGTTGCTATTGTGTCTGAAGTGGAATATTGTTTTTTTGGGCAAAGCAAATTCTGGGTGTATGTAACTGTATTGCTGAAGCATTATCTCATTCTGTGCTCTCACTCCTGCCGCAGACTTGTGGCCAATGTTGGTGCCACAGGAGATGTGGGACCTGGTTGTGTTGAAAGCACTAGTTGATTGAAGGTTCCTTGGAGCAATACCCATGGATGGTATTCAGATCAGCGTAGGCAGAATTTGAGGGCATTGGGGCAAGTGTGAGAATGGAGCATTAAGTAGCAGTCTGAGAAAAGAGGATGCAGTGAGATACATTTTGTCACTTATTGGGAGGGGTTAGTTGCCAGTGGTAATCGCTGCGAAACTGGAAGGAATTGCGTTTTATGGGAAATGTTGGCTAGGCATAGGGTAACGTGACACGTTGAACGTAGGCTGATTTCAGTGGGAGTACTGAAGGAGCTGTTGAAGGAAGCAGTGTGTTCAGCCGGCTTGAAGTGTGTGATGTTTCGATCTTAGTTTTCACTGTTATTTTTATGGGAGTTCATTCAGGGTGTCAGAATTGGTGGGTAGTGAAGATTTTCCATGCCTATGGACTGGGGCTATAGAGTGGTGAAAAGGGGGAGTGTATCTGCAGATCAGGAAGAGCACGTCAAACTAAAGGTTTAAGGGATATGCAGTGTTTCTGCCCTGGTTTGGTGTGGAATGGGACAGTGTTGTGTCCATGAGGCTTGTGCGGTGGTGCAGGGGAAACCAGTGCTGGCGGTTATGCGGAAAAACCCGGAGGCTGTGGGATGGTACTCTTTGCAATTTGGGACACACTAGTTCTGCTTCGGGGCGGCATCTAAGGCGGCAAGCCTTGACATGACTGTGGTGAAATTGTAGGCGTTGGGCTGGTGGAGGTCATCTAGGTATTAAGGGTAAGTGAGATATGTGGTGTGATGAGAGGGCAATGGTATGTTTGTTGCATATTTGTTTGTTCTAGAACTAGACCGGCAACATGAGTTATGGATATGTGGAGATCCCATTGTTGAGTGGCCTTGCAACGTGAGCAGAGGATAGCACAGGGGGAACGCTCTGGTCTTGGAAGCAAGACCCCGCAGAGCAACAGATGTTCGAATCTTAGATCTGCACTTAGAAACCAAACTCGGGTACGGTATTAGGGCGTTAAATAAAACAATCGAAAATATTAAATCAGGCTTAGAAGTGAACATGTGGGAAACAGCGAAGTAGAACTGTTGTGATTCGGGACCAGAAGCATTTTGGATGAATAGAGTGGAAAGGGAAAAGTGCGGGCATGGTGATTCACCTGGATGAGTTGGAGTAAGCAACGTGTCTGGAAGTGATGAAAAAGGAGCGACTGGACATAGAGTTGTTGTGGATCCAGCTGCTTCCATGTAGAGAGTGGAGAGGGTTGAGGACGGCGGCATTTATTGGCAGGACCAACACTAAGTTAATAGACAGGTGGCGTGTTTCTACAAGGCGACGGTGGTGGGTGTAGTGTTTTATGACGTTATTGCATTTGCTGGGCCAGCCTACTTCTGCCGGGATGGCGTTTATCTGTCTTTCCTGAGTACGGAGATCTGTCTGATGAAGTTGATGGATATAGTTGATGAGTTCATGAAGATGACCTTTGGGACCTGGGGGCCAGTTGTTCCCTGAGGCCACACCTGGGCCGTTTTTTTTTGGTGTAAATGTTTATTACATTATCATTTTTGCACAAGACACAAAACATGTTTCTGCTCTGCTGCTGTGAGGCTGCAAGCCCAAGCTGCAAGCTGGGCCTTTTTTTTTTTTGTAGTTGTGTGTGCTCAGCTCGCCTCGGGCGCTGGGCCCGAAAAGGAAACTGACACACACGACGCATGCGCTCTCTCTCTCTGGAGGGGGGGGGGGCGGCAGACCACCAAGCCAGGGCCCAGGGGAGCCCCACCTGGAGCGGGCCTCCTGACCTGGAGGGAGCATATTCATCAAAGCAAGGTAACAACAAAACACATCAACAATGTGCATATGTTAGAGGGCCGCCCCGCCCCCCCGTGAGAACATACAGTCAGTGTTAACACAAACAAACACTGTCTGCACTCTACAGACTGCAGCACACAGCAGGAGGTTGCTGGCAGGGCTGCGCTCCCTCCGGCTCTGGCTCCTGCAGGGCTAGGCTGGGGGCGGGGCTGCCCCCAGGTTCACACACAACAAGTTGCTTTCAACTTTCAGGAAGTATCAACAAAGAATTTGTTGCACTGCAAAGTTGAAAGCAACTTGTGGCTGTGGGGGGCTGGGGCGGCGACAGTCTCAGACAGACTCTGTGCGTGCCGCCACAATTGGTGGACACATGGGTGACTCTCTGTGATATAGTGGGCCTCCTCCTGACCCTGGCATTATTTTTTGGCCACGAGTCGAAGAGGCAGTCCGCAGAGAGTCAGCCAGCTGAGCCAGCCCAGTGCCCCCATTGCCCAACACTGACGACGAGTGGACTCGACGACGAAGACACTGCAGCCAGCAGGCAGCAGCAGCCAGCAAAGCCAGACAGCAGACTAGTGGCTGAGGGCCGCCCACATCCTGCCCTGGCCAGTGGCATCTGAGCCCGGCCCAGCCCCCCCCCAGCAGCAGCAGGCAGACTGAGCCCCCACTTGCTGTGTACGCAGCAGCGCATCGAGACCTGCCACACGTCGGCGATGTCGCAGAAGTATGGACGGTGAGTGAGGGCCAGTGGGAAATTACCTTGGTATTTATTTATTTTATTCTGCACAAAGTCTCCACTAGAATATGTTGTGTTGTTAGAATAGTCCCCTGGCCCTTCCGGGTCGATTTGCACAAGTAGCGTTAGTCTCCGATAATGGAGTCACGTGGGTGGTGTGGTGGGACTGGACTGGAAGCCGGATTTGATGCCAGTCAGTCAATATGCAGCAATTTACAGTAAGAGCAGGTTGTGTTTTTGGAGGGTATGGCATTGGCATTATGATTCAGGGAGTTATGTACTGGACTCGGGATGCTTTACTGCAGTGCAGTGCAATCTTGTGATCCTCATCCTGGGCAAATAATATGCAGCCGGAGCAAGTATGCAGCATCATTCTGTATATAAGGTAGGCGTGTCTGCAGGCAGAGGTTCTGCCACTTTATGGATTTAACCCTTTGTGCTCAGTTTCTGCTGGGACAGCTTCACATGGGGGAACATTCATGGCCTGTTCAGTTTGCTGTGCATATGTTTCATTAGACACAGCTGCCAGGCTGCACTGAGTAGAAGTGGGAGTGGGTGAATACTTGTGTGGAGGGATAGGGTTGACGGCCAGGAGGGCGAGGACCTCACCATACAATATCCCTAATAAAGGTGTTTTTCCTTTGGTATAGTGACTGACCTTATAGCCCCTGCAACCCATCAGCAGTTACACGTATGTGTACGTAGGTACACGGTACTTAAAAGTAAGATCCGCCCTGTTACCAGTAATTATATCTTTGAGATCCTAGGGGGAGCGTTGATTTTTACTCTTTATGGCACATGTGCGCAACCAACAGAGCTATCTTTGCAGCGTGTGCCCAGGGCTGATGAAAGAAAGAGGGGAGCTAGGAATACGTTCGGCAAAGAAAAGGGTGCAGGAACTGAAAGTGTTACATCTTGAGGAAGGCCCTGACATGTCACTGCTGAAACACCTTGCCTGTGTCGGGGAGATTGCAGAAGCATCCCTTGGGGGCTTGAAAATGGCAGTGACTCTCCCTAGTTTTTGGTTTGCAACCCCTGTGAATTAGCTGGCACCAAATGTGGCTTAACCACGCTCCCAACTCCTGAACATTGAAAAGAAACTCGGTGAACTGCTGCCTTTAGCATGTTTTTATTCTGTGTTCATTGAAGTTTTGCCATAGCTCATATCCTGCTGGCTGGACTCAACAGTGAGAAAAAATGCAGGTGGTGGATTTTTTCACATTCTTACATTTTTTTAACCGAATGTATACGCAATGTAATTTGATTTTGCTTGAATGAGAACAAGAGTAAACTTCTCTCTGCTACTAGGGTGATGCAAAGACTTCTTACATTTCAGAGTTTGTGATGCGTACAATCACAAACAAAATGAATTATAAGAAAGTCAACATCTTGTGTCCTGTAAATAAAGCTTTCTTGCAACATGGCCCCTTTGCTTCAGTGTGACAATGGCATGCAAGGTTCAGTGGGTTTATCTCCTTGTAAGGGTTCGCACTCACAGGCTCCATTGTATCTGCACGCCCGCTTATCTCCCATATCTGCACCGCATGCAGTTCCTGTGATCACAGTCATGCTTGCGACGGTCTCTAATCTTCCTCTTCTGTCGCACGTGATTACATCCGTGGACAATGAAGAAACAGCCAGTATTGCAAGGCAACGCCATTCTTCTTCTACTGAAGACCCGAAAGCTACAGTTGTTTTTAGAAGGAAACTGACACCGGGAGAAACGAGGCTGGGGATACTGGCAAGGGACATGTGTGCAAGATCACACAGGGAGTCAAATGTATATCAAACAACAGGAATTCGGGAACAATGCACATGCACTCTAACTCTGGGGTTGTGTATGTAGACAGTCATGCTGAAATATGAAACAGGATGTGTGGTAAGTATTTAGAAGCTCTTGAAGGTTTCATGGAATGTGGACAAGCTCCTCACTTACAATTGCTGTTACAGGTTCCGTCAGCACTAGGTCCACAAGTAGAACTATCAATGCCCGGGTCAGTAGGTGGAGACCTTTGACAGACTCTTGAGAGACAGCCTAAAGACAATACTCAAATGTCAAGGACCACCGTCCACCACCCATGATGCCGTCTAACTCGGCCAATGAAAGTGGGGCCCTGGAATGCTACACCAGCTGGGGGCGGGGATAGCTTAATATACAAGACCCTTGACAAGGGGCAAGTAATAGTAGTGCTTAGAAAACAGGCATTCACAAAGGCGCAGGAAAGCTCCAAAAACCAAATACCACAGAAAGACGTTGATTCACTTCAGGGTGCACAACCCTTTCAGGCCAGAGACTGTTGACAACTGGCTGAGAGTGCAGGGCCTCAAATCAAAACATGGGACATGAGTGAAGGGCATTACATGACACATAAGCATGCCAGTACTGTTAGAGGAGCAATAGCAAACACTAACATTCAATTCCCCTCCTTGGACTACATGAGAAAATTCACAGCTTCTTATGTTGCTAAATTCTCCATGCACGCTGTTTGTCTCCTATGTCTGGTGTGAAGAGGTAGATTCCTCCGGGTGCAGTTGCATTCACTTGCTGTAGACCTCGCAAGGGAGTGCTCCACAACAGGTTTGCTGCTATTACCTTCATGTCAATTTTACTCCACACCATACCGCTTGCTGAGACCTCCATGTCTTTCTTGTCCGGTAAATAGGCTGGTAAGGGTAGGCCTTCTTACCCTCATCCAGTCACCGGGTTTAGTAACTACTTTCTTGAACCGTGGCGTGGCTCGTGCTAACTTGTGTACTTTTTCCTTGTTACCTAGTACATTCCTTACGTCTACTTGTTCTTCGTCACTCTCCCTTTCCATCCGTTCTGGGTTTAAACTGGTCCCAGCCTGGCAGTTGGCATCCCGCCTCATGCAAAATGGTGCTAAACCAGTAGGTGAATGAGGGGTCATTAAACACGACTGCGGCCTCCCCACAACCTCTCTCCAAGCAAGGGCTCAGGGCTGTTGAATACCCCCTTTTAAAAATCTGTCTGCCCTTTCCATTAGCCCATTGAGGTCGGATGATGCAGTGTGATCCACTTGTGCTCCATACCCATTTCCCTAAGAAAGATCTGCATTTCCTGTGAGCAGAGCTGCATGCATGTCAGTCAGCCTTAATTCGGGTATGTCCTCCGTTGAGTGTGTCAACAAATGTAAACCTGCATGGGCTTACTCAATCCATCCACGTAGAGGTGTAGACTATTACCACTAGAATATAAGTGTTGTATGTATAATGAAGCACTGGTCCAGGGGATGATCCTGGGCAAATAATATGAAGCCGGAGCGCTTGTGTTTTATGGGTTCCATGTAATAATGGCCCCTCAAAAATATCGGCATGCAAAAATATCGGCGAAAAATGGGCGTTTTTTTTTGGGGACATTATTGCATGGAACATGCGGGGGACACCCCCGCAACCCCCAAACCCTTTTTTAAAAAAAAATTTTTTTTGCTGCCCCTGTCCCTATATATATGGTCACCCATTTAATATCGCCACGACCTTTTCCCGGCGATATTCTATATGGCGACCATATATATGGGGATAATATTATCTGATACCGTTTTATGTGTATGCATCACTCTGTATATATAACACAGCATTGATTGTTAGTAACACAGCCTGTTTTAAGGTGAACCACATTGCAAGCAAAATTGCCTGTTCTGCCTAAAGTCCATTTGAGTGGCATTTTCCAAAGCCACCATGATTTCCTCCGAGCCCCAGGGATAAAGGATAATTTGGTGAACCTTACCTTCCTCTCAAAATTTGCTATAACTTCAAACTTTGCACTTGAAGTTCCTGCCGTATTTTTGCAAAGCAGTTTTCTGTGAGTTCATGACTTAAATGAAGCAGTAAAGTGCTACTAGTGTAATACAAATGTCTTAGCTAGGTCTGCCTTCAGCCACTCAAATTATAAGCACTCTACATGTCCTTCACTGAAGTCCTCTTAAAAACAAGCATTGGTAAAGTCAACAGTTTTGGTTTATATAGAAAAAATTAGGCATTTGCCTGGCGGTGCTATTAGTTGTCTGAGTACTCGCACCATTTTGCACCTGCTATCATCAATGAGCAGTTAGAACTGCCTGGCAAATGCCTTTCCCATACATAAACAAAAGGCCAAACTGTTGGCATTGCCAATGTTTGTTTTTCATTTGGTAGGGCGCTGAACACCACCCTTTGACTGTCTATCCCCAGAGATTTAACCAAAAGGGCTGTTTATTTGCAGTTGTACGTTTTGAAGCTGGAAGCAGGATTTCCAGTAGCTGTTGACCCTGTCACAGAACTGTATGCAAAGTTATGTTTTTTTATGAGTTGTGTTGTTATGGTGTCATCATTTGGCTGTACTGCTTATTAAATGCAACTCTATTCTCATTACTGGTGGCAACGAGTAGACATGCCTCGAAACTGGTCCTGCAAAATAAGTATTTTACTATGTGATGATGATGTTTTTTTTTTTAAAAAGAACAAAGGGAATGTTATCACTTTCTCAAGCTAAAGTTGTGAATTGACGCGATTCACGGATGATGCTTTGAGGGCCACTTTTTTGAGGTGAGGGGTGGGCCACTTTTTGAGGTGAGGGGTGGGCCACTTTTCAGAGGCGAGGGGTGGGGCACTTTTTTTTGGGTGTCCGGGCCTATTTCTTGTCCCAGTCCGACCCTGCATGGAGGTGACAGCAGAGCACCATATGGAAAGGGTTATGCTGAGTGCTGGCGAGCAAAATGTAACAATAGTTAAGGGAGAAAATGCTAAAGTTGCTGGCAGTTTGGGGTTTGTGAAGTTGGGGCAAAACGGAGAAGAAGGCTATAGGGCATTAGAATGGGTAGGTAAGCCAGATAAATTAGCAGGGAAAGAGGTGGATAGAAGGCCCTTGGGGAAGGAGTGATAAGGTAGGAGGGAGAGGGTAAAGAATAAAGAATTGGAAAATGGGAAAGCAGAAGTCCAGAGAAGAAACGCAACATGCCAAGAATGTTAAATTGTAAATGGACCTGCCATGAAATAAAGCAGCCTTTCATCAAACAAAGAATCAGGTATCATGGAGACATGGATGTCATATCTCCCAAAGTTTGCCACAATTCCTTTTAATTTTTCATCATTATGTATAGTCTCCAGAGAAGTATGTGAATCCTGCAGAAGGAATACATGATATAAAAACATCCATGGTCTTCTCGCTGGGCGATTTTGATTCAGTGATTACGATAACGGTGAGTTGCTTTTTGCTGGGGGCTTGGAACTCCAGGCTGTAGCTAGCATGTGCACAAAATGATATTTTGGAGGGAAATTGACTATTCTGGGGAGGGGGGGGAGGCTTTCTGCTAGTTGCTATGAGGGCTGCTAGAGAAACGCCTTCTATGTCTCACAGACGGGAAACTGCTTGTTATAGTGTGCTGTTGTGTGTGAGCACATTATCTCCTGCGGTACTCAGCCCCGCTGAAAGAGAAGGTAATGGGAAAATGGAATCAGAGGCTCTGATGGACAATTAGGGAGGATATTGTGTAATGCTCTCTCGCCCTCACCTTTTATATGCAGAGATTTTAAAAACATAATGATTGTAGACTTCGTTTTCATGATTGTGTACCCTTCTTCTAAGATGTCTTGGGTTTTAACACACGCACTTTATTTGATCTGTATTTGGCACAGTTTGTAATGTTCTGTTTTTTACAGTTTTTGTGTGCGATCATGAGTACATTTCTTTCACATGAAAGGCTCTGGGAGATGAAAGTGCAAACTTAAAAACCTCAAATTAGCATGGTTGATCTCGAAGCTTGCCCTTACCAGAGCCTGGGGCAAATTCCCTCAGTCGGGTGCCTAATATATATGGTTTTTTCAATATTTGCATGTATTTTTTATTTATTTGAAGAACAAGGATGTCAATTTCGAACAGAAAGGACTTACAATAACACATTGACAGATGGCAGAGGCATTCCCACGAAGGGTGCTTGTACAAAGCACAAAGATGAGAACTAGTGTTGAGCCAGTTTATGAGGGTGTAAATAATTAAGACATACAAGGGACAAAACAAACAGAAAATAGATAAATAGATAAATAAATAAAAAATCGGGTGACTTAAAAAGTAACATTAACCTAAGGGGGCAAGTGCTTCAAAATAAAGAGGAGTAGTACTATATAAATATACAAAATGACATTATTAAGCATCACGGAAGTCGGTGCTGGGATGAGGTAGGGAGGATAAGGGAGAGAGCAGGGGGAACTTCCTCTGTAGCAAGTAAGTGAAGTTTAAGCCAAGCTTTGAGGAGATGCACAGTTGTGCTGCCTTTGATTATGTGCAGTGTGCTCCATTGCAGCAAGGCGAGCAGGGAGAAAGAGCGGAAGCAAGAGGAGACAGAGCTAGGGTATAAGACAGTGAGGTTGAGATCAGAGGAAACAAGATGGTGAGTAAACTAAGATACAATCAGACAGGTACTGAGGAGTAAGACTATTAATAGCTTTGTAAACTAGGAACTTGAAAAGAGAGTGGTTGTGCATGGAGAGCCAACCAGCATGCTGTTGCAAGGTAGAAGTGGTGGAGGATCTGGGTAGGTTGTAGAGACTGCAGGTAGCAAAACTGAAGACTTTATCTAGAGGGAGGAGGGAATAGAGAGGAAGGCCAAAGCGCAGGCTTGAGCAGCAGTCAAGAGTGGAGTTTCGTGGTTAGCAAGAAAATAAGTAATTTTCCGAATGTTGAGGAGGTTAATACGAGCAGCAGAGGCAGTAGTAGTGATTTATTGTTGCAGTCGTAGGTCATTATGAAAGAGGTCTCCAAGATTGCTGGCCTTGGGTGAGGCAGCAAGAAGGTCAGATTTTAGTTATTTATTTTAATTTATAGAGCGCACAACTGCCCTCAGGCATCGTGGCGCTATGCAAGAAGGCTTACTTGGTTACATAAGTGCTTGAGCAGACATCCATGCATACATGATACAAAGTCCCATTGTAGCAGGGTGCGGCTTATTTGGTTACAAGGTGCTTGCAAAAAAACATACAATTTGCATAACCCATTGGCAGGTCAACAACAGCATACAGATGCAACGTCCGATTAGGTGGCATAGGCATGTTGCACAGCCCCTACTTATAGGGTGGGAGCAGCATACAAATGCAAGAGTCAATTCAGGAGCAAAAGACATGGTGCCTACCCCATGTTGCAGGGCGGCAGCACACATAGATGCAAAAGTCAATTCAGGAGCAAAAGACATGGTAAGGAGGCGAGGAGATAGGAGAGGGGAGGGGAGGGTAGGGATGGCTTCCGAAGCCGTGAGAAAGATGACTTGTGTTTTTGAGTTCAGCATGGGGCTGCAGAGAGCCATCCAGTGATAAATTGCAGTGAGACAGTTCATAATCCGTTCCAAGATGTTTGCGCTGAAGGAGGGAAATGAGAAATATATTTGAGTGTCATCAGCAAAACCGTGATAGTTAAAGCCCAAGTAAGAGATATGTTTTCCAAGGGCAGAGCTGTAGAGGGTGAAGAGGTGAGGTCCAAGGACTAATCTTTGGGGGAACATTGACATGGAGAGTGTAGGGGTCAGAGGTTTGTGAGTTCCATGAGATTTTAAAGGATTGATCTTCCAAGTAGGAGGTGATCCAGGGAAGAACGGGTTTGTGAAACTCAACATCCTGGATAGGGAGAAGGATAGAGGGGTGCTCAACAGTGTCAAAAGCAGCAGGAAGGTCCAAACAGATGCGTAAAGAAGAGAGTTTGGAGTGGGGAGTATTAGCGAGAAAATGTGGAGACATGCATGAGTGCAGTCACAGTGGAGTATTTATTATGCAAGACAGAATAAAGTGGATCTCCTGGGCCATTATATCCAAGATTCTTAGTGATACAGTCGAAGACCACCTGCTCAAGAACCTTTGAATAATGGTGAAGGAGAGAAACTGGGTGATAGTTTGCTGGGACATTTGGGTCAGGGGTTAGCAGAGGGTTTCTTCAATGGTTGTAAGAGAGTTGCAGATTTGTACGGGGCAGGGAAGAGGACAGTGGACAGAGAAAGGTTAAAGCACTCAGAGAGACACGGGCAAGTGATAGAGACTAAGGGCCTCATTACACGGTAGGCGGTAAGGGTTTACCGGCACAGGTATTTTACCGGTACCGGTAAACCCTTACCGCCTTACTACGAGGTCCCTTTGCGGGTTGGTACATTAACGCCTGCTTTTAAAAAATGAACCCGCAAAGGGACCGGGGCGCTAATTACAGAACCTCTTCTGAATAAGGGAAGCAGTGTGTCACTTGTCCATCTAGGGAAATCTTGGCTTGCTTCCTTATTTCTTCTCCTGTCTGTGGCGGTGGGGGATGCGAGGATGAATACCTGAACCTGAAAGTTAGAGTTAATCCCTTCGAGAACAGAGTGGAAACTATCAAGCGATGAACCAGCTCACGGGCACAGTCTTGGTTTTCTGCGACCGTGCTAGGGAAAACAAAGAGGTTCAGGGCAGACGGGGTCAACTGCCACCTCTACTGGATAGGTATCCTGTTTATAACAGATCCAGATCCCTCTGTAGGTATATTGCTGATGATGGCCATGGGCACGCCAGACAGAGGTCTTCCAACAGTACGCTGAGAAGGATCAAATATGCCCAATGGGCCCTTTGTCGGCTTCTACTATCTAGGACTGCTCAGCACTATCTAATGTCCTGACCCTTGTTTGGACCCTAGCTCCACTGAGCCGATGGAGGATTTTTCAGACAAGGTGGGGGGTCCGCATCATTAGTGTGCTCTGTGTACCAGAAAATACAATTCATTAGGCTCTCAGATTTCTTTCCTTCATTCGATGGAAGTGGTAGAAAACTCCAAGACAATAAACATAGGCCTGTTCTGTTGGCTTTCTAGGAGCAACAAAGACTATCGAATCTGCTTTTTAAGGCAGTAGGGGATTGGCAGAACTAATATTCCCCAGGTGGCTGGAGGTATGCTCACATGCAGGTCTGTTTCTAGTGGGTACTTTTTTGCTGGGACCCAATAGCAACCACTTCTGTGCACAGGGTATATATCTCAGCACGTGGACTTCCGTTTACGTGGACTGACAGAATCATCTATGATTGTGAATTGCAAACCTGGTACCCTAAAACCTTCTTTGGTCCCTTTCCATAGTTTTGACTCCCTATCTAGTGGGGTAGGATATTCACGTGGGGGAACGAGTTTCTAGGTGCATTCTGAGGTAAGCCAGTATGAGCATGTGGAGGACCATTGTGTGGGTAGCCCAGTTGAACCCACTTGTAGACAATGGATCAAAAAAACACAACCAGATTGCTCCTCAACATAAGTAAAGAGGATGGGTGTGGGTAACTCATATAGGGTCAAGGGTGGTCATTCTGTAGATCAACCGGAATACTAATGCTAAAGGTGTTAGGATGGGTGAACTAAATGGGATTCCGGCACCTTCCTATGGGAATAAGGATATTTCCTTACATTCCATAATTAACATTGGAATTGGCACCTGGTGCGTTTTGTGGTTGAACTCACAGACTCAGGGATGTAGCGCCCAGCCTGCTTCTTGGAACAGTCTCGCAGTCTCAGGGGTACAGTGCAGTTTAATTATTTCTCCACTTGGGCCCACTTGAGCACTTCTCAAGTCCATCACACAACCACTCAATATCTAACTACCTCCAGTACCATGCTTCGTTGGTTCTAGATTTTGCCACCACAATACAACTCTGATCTAAACTGAGCTGTACTCTCCTAGTCCTACACTCATGCTTACCAATTACTTATCGCATTTGAGAAACACACATCCCTACTTTGACAACCATATCCCCTCCCACTCATCTCAATTGTTTTTTCCTCTCTGATTCCAGTCATTCAATTGATACATTACTTTTTCCTAACACCTCCTCCCCAAACCACCCCTTCTTTGCATAGACTAGAATCTGCCGACACCCAGCAAGGTCACAATATGCTAGGTGTTGTAAGAGCACTACAGTGGTGATGGGTGCAGTATAAATATTCGATAACACAATATAACTTGCTGTTACACCATCCACTGGTCACCTTACGCACACGAATACCTGTGCAGCCACTAAGCCCTCCCTCTCAGGTCCTGATTTACCTTCCACTTCTAATCTCAGGTCCTCACTCCCTCAAGTAGCACGGCAGCGGCTATGCAACAAGAACACACGAAGGTATCCAATGCGTTATGGTCATTCTCACGTATTGCGACATTGGCAGCTGCCCTGGCGTCTTGGAGATAGTCGACGGAGACGCCGGCCTTTTCCTTTGCTTCATCACACCTCCAGGAAGACCCGGCAGCGTTTTTGAAAACTTGGGTCATGTGACACAGAAACGTGCTATCTCATCAGTCACGTGATGGGGTCATGTGACACTCCTAGGCCCCTTCAAAACCAGAGAGGGAACGCTCATTTAGTGCTTCACAGCTGACCCAATCAGGCACTGTTCGGTGTCTTCCTGTCTCCACATCTCGATTCTGGACTACGGACTGTTCTTCTTGGATTCCTCTGTCAAGCTCTCGGATTCTGTTTTGCTCTTTCAGGACCTTTTGGACTGTGTTTTGGATTCCTTTGGATTATCCCTGGTTTTGACAAACTTGGCTGGCTTTTGACCTTGGAACTCTTAACAGACTGTTTTCGGATTACCCTCTCCATTCAGGTTTTGCAGTGCTACTCAACAACTATCTACGCCTACTCACTACAGCTTGCTACATTCTGGAACCACACGGAAAACCTCCATTTTCTTCTGTGTTCTTCCCAGACCCCACCTTGGTAAGCCCCTTCTTATTTGTGATCTCGCCATTTCAGTTCATTGTTTCTCCGTTGTACTGACCCATTGCTTGCTTTACAGCGGTTGAGGGGTCACTGGTGTTCCTGGTTCCTGGCGTTTTTCGGCACTCAAAAAACCTGTGGCCTCAAGGATCACTGAGGAAGTTATTTGTATCTTTCTGAGTGGAACTTGTGGACAGAGGCCCCATAATCTTCACGACCATCAAGTCATAACACTTGCCTTAGAGTATGGGTTAGGCTCAGATATTAGCACCCTGGAGAGAGGCACCGACCAATCAGGAAGCCTGCAGCCCATGCAGATTCTGCCAGGATCTTTCCATGTTTACTCCTTGCCACTGGTGCCTCTCCCCGGTGTCTGCCATTTTCTTTGCAAGGACTCTGTTGGCTCAACTACCCCATTCCTCTACTTGATTGCTTCTGACCCTTTGAGTTGACCTATCCTCTCTAGTCAGTTCTTACTTTACCTACACCTCGGAACACAAACACACTGTACACAGGTCAAGAATTAGGCACAATGTAACAATGCTTACTTGGATTTCTTTAAAGTTTTTATTGAATGTATACAAAACCAAATGTTTGAATTCATACTAGAAATACAAAAAAACACAATCACAATAGCGTACAAAGTAGAGTAGAAATGAATATGTAATGCATACGAAATAAATGCATGCACCAAACAAGGTGCAGAACATAACCTCCCAGGACCCGACCAAGAGAAAGAAAGGAGCAGTTGAAAAATAATCTCCACCCCCAATGCACCAACAAAGGCACGTGCAATGTGCAAACAAGCTCTGAAATGAGTCAGAAACACAAATACCTAACATAAAATAGACTTTGGGTCATCCTTGTGTGTTGACCCAGCACCAAACAGGTGTCTAAAATGCATAATACCACATGGGCCAAAAAATAAGAAACAAGCCCCAAAGTTAGCAGTGTGACAAATAGCAACTCGAGTGTCGGCTAAAACTGGTCAAAACTATTTCAAAGGGCCAAGTCTTCCTCAGGGCAGAAAGAAAATTTGATGAAAGATTAGGCGGGTACTGGACTCCTACCAAAAACTGCAAGAAAATATTTACTCATTTAGATCATACACTAATATATTGACAATCAAGATCAAGTGTGACTTGATATAAACATACCTAATTGTATTTTTTCTAAAAGATATTAGAAGGAGAACATAACAGCCACGCGTCTAAACCACGACCTGGGTCCCCCACTCTTTTCATGGAGTAATCTTATACAAATTAGAGCAAAGAAAGTCTCACAAGCAAGTCCTAAAGTGTATGTCTACAATCCAAACACAGCTTGAGACATATGAAGAAATAAAGGCATAATTAGTGGGGTACTCAAATGCCAAGGAACAAAGGATATTGTTACCTATGTTAACGCAGTACAAAAATATGATTGAGGTTATGACAGTCACAAATTCGGCTGCCATAATTATTCTCTACACGTTGCAGTCACCGTAAGGCTTACATCCAAAAGCCGGTACACATGCAGTCATCCACTATTTAGGATAGACACATAAGGAACAGAATCGTCAAACGTGCGCTCTGAACTGCCTGATTTAGAAAGATGCCAGTGGTATCTATAAAAATCCTAAACCACATGGGAGGCGGAGATCGCATCGAGGCATCCACATTGTGGCGAAGTGCTTAGAAATACAATAGAAATCCTTACCTTTATTGACCTGGCGGGTGCCTAGGGGTGACAGGGATGCAAGGTAGAGAAGTCGACCATCTCCCTCTCACTGAATACCAAACAAGTCATGTTTAAAGCCTAAAAGTCACATGATACAGAATAGAACCAGTAGTGATGGCGCAGCTATCTTGGAGTGGGAAAGCCTAATATCTAATACCCGAGTTGCCTGAAATATAAAGGAGTAACGTCTGGAAAGAGAGGGGTCACATCTTTAAGTGACTCTTTTATGAGAACAGCAGAAACCAATTCAAAGTGAAGGTACAACATGGTGTACCACCCAACTGTTTTAAAGTGACACGTGCAAAATCACATGATGCAAAATAGGTTAGAAATGATGGCGCAACCATCTTGGAGCGGAAAAGCCTAATACCTAAGCTGCCTGCAATGAATGGGGTCACGTCTGGAAGTGACTCAATTATAAGGTAAGCAAAAGCCAATTCGAAGTGAAACTCAAACAATGTGCACCACCCAACTATTGTAAAATGTATGACTACTGATTAAATGAGAGCACTACACAAGATCTCATCATTGAGCCCATCTACATGTGATTTGAGCCAAAAAATAAATGTCTGCTTGAGTCGAAAGATCCTATTATGTGTACGGAATCCACGTGCATCAGGGAAAACCCTATCAATGTTCAGCCATTGTAATTCATAGTCCATATGGCTAAACGACTGAAAATGATGGACCATTGGAGTTGTCGCACCATTTCTAATTAAGGACCTATGTTCCTCAATTCTGGTGGACACCCTCCTGGACGTCATACCTACATACATTTTAGGACAAGGTCATTTGAGGATGTAGACCACATTTCTTGAATTGCAGTTTGTGTGGGATTTCAATGTCCCATAACATTCTTAAAGCAGAAAAAAACTCAGCTTGTCAAACATGTTTCACATGTGGCACAAGACCTGCACTGGAAATGGCCCAAGACATGATGGTGTGGTAGGTTCCAACAATCGCCAATGGTGTTGGACCGGGGTAAGTCCATTGTTAACCGTGAATGTAACAGCTGTTCTCTGGTATTGCAGCCCCATTTCAAAGAAAACAAAGGGAATTTTTTTTTAAAGTGCAGCCTATACTGCATACCAGATGCCAATGCTTTTTAAAAAGGCTCATAAGGCAGGCAGTGTTTGGTAAAAAGGTTGTAACACACACTAGGCGATCGTCACTGGAATATTTCTTGTGACTTAAAAGTAAAGTGTCACGCTCTGTAAAGAAGGCTCGTTTGACAGAATGTTTTTATAATTTGAAAGGGTACCCCCTGCATTCAAGTCTGGATATTAGGTAATTGGCATGTATGGTAAAGCCATCTTTAAATTTACAATTACGTCTCACTCTAAGAAGGTGACTATATGGTACATTTTCACAGAGAGATTTAGGATGTTGACTGCTGAAGAGAAGACAAGTGTTTCTATCCATTTCCTTATGGTAAAGAACTGAATACAGTCGACCACAGTCATTTTTAATAAGTAAGTCCAAAGCGGGACCTGATCATGGCTCCACTAATGAGCAAATTAAAGGTTAGGATTGCAGGTGTTAAGCCAATCAAGAAACTCAAGTAGAGTGGCTGAATACCCCATGCCAAATGAAGAAAATATAAATATAATGGTTCCAATCAACAATGTGTGACTTGATAGTGCTATTAGTAAAAATATAGGTTTTTTCAAAGTCTGACATGAAGATATTTGCTAAACTGGGGGCGACCACTGCTACCCATCGCGTGCCTTTGATTTGTAAGAACAGATCTTTGCCAAATGCAATAGAATTGTCCCACAGAGCTAAACAGAGCAGCTCCATCAAGAACGTTGTAGGAATCTGATGGAGTTGTGGACGCTGTTCAAGTGTATGAGAGACTACATCTAATGCATCTTCCTGAGGGATGTTGGTATAAAGCGCAAATATGTCAAGAGTAACAACATCCGTGGAGCCATCGAAAGGCCATTGTATCCCTCAGATAGGATCGCATTCCCAGCAGCTATAGGTTGTAAAAATGAATCCAAATATTTGCCACAGGAGTCAAGGACTGACCCGCATGGAGAAACAATTGGGAGTCCCTGAGGGTTCTCCTGATCCTTGTGAATTTTGGGAAGTGCATAAAGTATGGGAGTGTGTTACCTATTTTTTGGCATGGCTACTGAAAGAAGGAGTTTGCTGCCCAGTGGCTAATTTTGCAAACATGTTGAAAATGATCCAGCAGCCTATGCGCCCGGCAACTATGAAAGCATACCACTGCCTATGGGCCTACTTTGGTGCTTGGTGGCTCACTAATGGTAAGCTTGCTTTAGCCAGTGGACCCCTTCACTTTGTGAATTTTCTCCTAGAAGGTTTTAGCCAGTTCTGCTCTCAGTGGCCCTTTGGCAATCATTAAGGTATTTGGGCACCCATACAGGGGTAGCCTTGTGGAATTGGGGCCCCTTTTATTTTATGAACCCTACTTTAGATTCCCCCTGGCTGGTCTGCTGTTACATCCTTCCATGATCTTCCTGCCCTGGGTAGTATCTGAATTGTATTGATGCCAGAAGATCATTCTCCCTTCTAAGGAACCCAACCATTCCTCCGCAGAGGAGGGAGGCCGCCTGCCAAAAGTGGGCATAGCCGTCCACATTTAACTTCTAGAATGGCTTCTTTTCATTCCTCAGAGGCATTGTTTATGGCCTTTCAGGTGGTTGCAATGGTAAGAATCCTTCTACCTCTTCCCCGGGTCGACCCGGCCATATCTATAGCTAAGAGCAACAGGGGGTTGCATTGCCCAGTTTAATGTCAGATTCAGATTTCCAAAAAGGGTCCTGTGAGAATTCAAGATAGGAAATGGAAGGGTGTTCTTACCCCCAGGGAACTATAGATAAAGTGATACCAGTTCATGCATTTCACCACAACTCGAAGTCTAGAAGAAGAAACCTTTTGAAATTACGTATTTGCCAGATGTGAATGGATATCAGCCTTCACCAAAACATTAAGATCTGACATATATTTTTTAAAAGCATAAGGAAGATGGGTGCACCAATTTGTTTCTTTGGATGCACTTCGGTTTGGCCTCTTGTCCAAATGACACACCCATACAAGGAAAGGTGTACACAACATCGTATCCACCATTGTCCAAAGGAACCCTGCATGGTATCTCAGACGTTGAGAAAAATCAGTGCAACAGCATTGGGTGATTATACTGTCGGTCAAACGAAACTGCAGCATCCTTACTAACTTTCATGCAGAGAGCTTTGCAGTGAATGCATTAACCTTTTTTTATTTATTTTTTATTTATTTGGTCTTATAGCTATAAATATAAATACACTTTTGACCAGAAAACAGCTATACAAATCATACATGAACCTTTTGGGCAGAGGTGGGGGTTGCACTGATAACTGGCATGTACATCCCTGCCCAAGGTTTATTAATTTACCTCATTCTTCATTTAACCTGTGATATAAAGGTTACACACGTCTCTCTCCACAGGTGCATTAACCCAGAGAGAAATCGTATTGGCACTGGAACCATTATCCTTTGGGTGGAAAATGCCTTAACACCTTGTTTATTGTCCTTCCAAAAGTGCATTAACCTGCTGAGTTATCCTTAGTAGCATTAGCCCCATGTCACAAATCCCATATTTCCCAATAAGATATGTTACTGGGATTGAAACCTGTGACCTACAAGTCACACGCAGATTTACTGTGGAAGGCGAATTAATACATTGAACAATCTTATGAAATTAAAATCATGAACGTGTGCATTACACGCACACACACATTAATCCGCAGCATGTGCCTTACCGTACTGAGTTATCATACTGATATTGGTGCATGTGACTAGTGGGTAACATATATCTCTCAATCGCATATGGATCAACCAGTGAGGTGCGTCCTGTGGCTGGAACTTGTGCCCTGCAGGCTACACAAAGATCCATGGAGACGGTGTATTCCCCTACCTTGCTTACACTCCAGCCACGCATATTCACTTACCTCTTTAAATGACCTACCACTGTTTGTGTCGCTTTGCACCTCACCTCCAATGGTGGCAGTTTCTCAGTCCCGCTGACAGCAGCTGAGAAGCCTCCCCTGAAGCAGGACCCGGGAGAGGCCTAAATCTACAGCTGCCCAAGGTCATCCAGGGCCGCTCCATCCGGGGTATGACAGCCCCATGGGCGGAACCAAAAGGGGAATGGATGGAGGGCTAGCATGTCAAAACCCCACAGAGTGTAATGTGGGGTTCCCTTCCATGTTCATCAATTAGGACGCAATCCATAGGCCTGATTCTGAATTTGATTCTTACTGGTAATCTTCATTACACCAAGTCCTTGTTTACCTCTTCGCTTCCTTGCACCCTCCCAATCAGGACCAGCCTGCTTGTCCATTTAGAGCTCCATAGAAATAAAGGAGGGTCTGCGTAAGGGGAATGGTCTTATGTGGGCCTACTTATCTTTCCCAAAGAGGGAGGCCTCAACAGAACCACTTTTACATTGAAATCTATTGACTTTATGAAGGTGTCTTTGGAGGCGAGAACACCTGACCTTGTTAGGACTGTGATGAGGAAGAGTCGTAATTTAGATGATGTGTGTAAGCAATGAAGTCGAGGCGCATTACGAGTTTGACAGTAACCAGCCGGTAATTCCGGCGGGTTACTGACAAACTCGCCTTACCGTTACTAGCACCGGGATATTACGGGTGCTGGCTACAGCGGTAAGTTCCCATTCCTTGGAGTCCAATAGGACTCAATCACTGGCCCTGGGAGTATCCGTGCTGATTGCAGCAATTATTTGCCGGTAGGGGCCTAAACTACCACAGGTCAGGCCTGCCAGTTGATCAGACCCCCTACTGGCAAACTTGGAGTGTGCCGCTGTGGTAAAAATGCTGGAATTACCAGCATTTTTTCCAGCATTTTTCCTGGACCAGTTTTTGCACCAGCTAAGCTGAGGAGACGTCTGGTGAAGTGGCTAAAGGCAAGATGGGCTCCCCTCCTGGCTTCACCTCTGCTAAACTGTGTGGTCATGGGTAAATCATTGTATTTCACATTGCAGTGTCTGCCAAAAAGGTTCTGGAAGTACGGGTTTTGTGGGAGGCAGGACAACAGATATTGGGGGTCATTACGAGTATGCAGGTAGCCATGGTGCTATTAGCGCCATGGCTACCCCCATACCGCATACCGGGTCCGGGTTCCCTGAATGGGCAATTACCGGGCCATTCCAACCTTGGAGGACCCGGTATTTCCCCATTCAGGGAACCCATCCGCATTCCCATTCGAGTCCCATAGGGCTCAATGGGAAAGGGGAGGGAGCTAACAACGGGCCCGTTAAAACGGGCCCGTTGTTAGCTCCCTGGTCCTTTAGCGGCTCCCACTAAGGGCACCTGGTAAAACCAGCCGCCCTTAGCGGAACCCGCTAAAGGACCTTGTAATGCGGCGGTAAGGTGTTAACGGCACCGGCGCCCTTACCGCCAACCTCAGAATGAGGCCCATTGTATTTGTGAGATAAGTGAGCGGGGGAGGGGGAACAGGCGACCAGATATCGTTTTTTTTGCTGGCAAGGCTTGTGTTTGGCTCTCAGGGAGACGAGCCAGCCCCTCTGGCTTGGCTCTGGGTGGGCTCTGTCACCAATGACCAAACCCTGGAGGATAAATACCAGGGCATTGGCAGAGCACGCGGAACACAGGTGCCTGGCGTAGCAAGAGAGGGGGTGGCAGTGACTGACTGCGAGAGATGGCAGCGTATCCAGTCTGATCGTGTCCGTGCTCAAAAAAATGCAAGGAATTATTGACACTTTCCAGGAATTCTTCATGAGTGCGGACGGCGGGCGGGGGCGCGGCGGGGAGAGGGGAGAGAAAAACTGTATAAAAGTGTAGGAGATGCTGATTGGGATATTGATCGGCTGACAATAATTCATCCTTTCCTCCTGCTGCTGCTACAGTCTCGGGCGCGTGTTTCAATTTATGCCCAATTGATAATGGCTGGTCCCTGGAGTTCGCCCAGCATGCCTCGCGGCAAAAAGTAGGAGGAAGGAAGGAGAGAGTGGTGTGGAGCAGGCGAAAAGCGAGATGGGCAGGGGGCAGTGGCCAGCGGAACCGAAGACCTCTGCTTTTGGAACTCCCCCAGCGTGGAAACTAGTCGATGTCATTTATTTTTATCTTTCATGTTAAAAAACATGTTTTAAGCGTAGGGGAGACCCCACACCCCCATCACATCCCCCAACTTCATTTATACCCTTACCTCACCCCCTATCTATTTATTTAAAAAGGGAACTAGCATTAGAAGCTCGTTATTTTCGGCCTCGTTGTTTTGTTTTGGATTTTTGGGGGGAATACCCTACATTGCTCTGGGACGTGTTGCAGCACCCCATTGAGTGATATGTGTGCATGAGTCCTAGGATCGCGATGCTTAGTGTCCCTCAAGGCCATGGCCCCAGCTCACGATTCCTCGGTTGTTCTTAATGGCCGGATTCTGTTCTATGTGATAGTTCTGCTTTCTAAAGGCCGCACATCAAAAAGACCGATTTATTTCGGCTGTTTTGTGTACCGTTAAAAGCGGGAAAATCACACTACTCGGGGGGTTTCACCCCTCTAAACTATTTACAGGAAGCTGTACCCCTCGCAACACCCAGGTCACACTGAGCAAACCCCGATCCCACTCCACCTCCCTTTTACACACCACAAACATTCCCTCTCCTCCCACACAGACACGCGCAGACACTCACTCACGCCAAACACGCTTATCTCAAGGCACCGGCATCTCTCCTCTTTTGGACTGGCATTGGCTGACAGCTCCATTTGGAAAGACCGCTCGACGCAGTCTCCAAGTGGTCTTTCTAAATACATGTTATTTCTCCTTTTTAAAAAAAAAAATATATTCCCTCAATGTGCAGGAGTTTTTTCCCATTGGCGACATAAATCTTGCCATTGTGGTGAGCCGGCCTGCACATTTTTTGGGCTCCTCGCCCCAATCAGGAGTTGCCTTTTATAAATTTTTATTGTCGTCATGCGGTGGCGACTGCGGCTGCTTCCTCGCCCATACAAGAGTTATATCTCTCTCAATGCGGCAGCGTACTGTGCCGTTCCTTCTCTCGGGAGGATAGCTCAGGGGCAACGTGCTCACCTTGGAAGCAAGACGACACAGAGCAACACAGGTTCGATCCCCTGGTCCGCGCAGAGAAACCTCTGGGTATTAAGTGTGTTATAAATGACCCATCATATCATATTTGCAGGCGGGAGTAGTATCACATGTCATAATTCAACAGCGTGTGGGTAGGGGGACCGCACCTCCCCTCCCCCAGGCAGGAATACTCTTATAACGGCAGCGGGGACCCTGTGGCCACACTCCAGTCTTGTCAAGACTGCTGCTGACCTTTCTCAGACCTTGCGCGTCCCCTTCTACAAGACATGGGGACCTTGTCAGCAGTGTGCGAAGCCCTGACAGAAAAAGGTCCCGGAGTCCTCCAACAGGTCACACTGCCATTTAAGGTAAAGATTAAAAAGGATACGGGACATACAGGCCCACTGAGTACAATGGGTAGAGGCAGGAGGGGGGAGGCATTACCCCAACAAACTCTAGATGGTCCTGAAGGTCGAAGGATGCAGATAGATCTAATAACACGAGTAGACCTTTATCAGTGATACTTAGTAGTTGAGTTTGTAAGTCGATTAGGGCAGTTTCAGCACTGTAACTGGGCAAGACTGCCTTGGATGTAAGATGCTGGAACCTTCGACAAATGCTTGGATTTGGGAGGTGGCAGTCTTGTCTAATATTGTGAGTATAAAATTACTGTTTGATAGAAAGAGGTGTTAACAAATCTTGTTAAAGGGGCAAAGATTTCGTTATGATCCAGAATCACCTTAAGTGGGATGACATTTTCTGGGCACAAGGATGGGCGTATGGAGGATAGTATTTTTATCCTCTCTGAGATGGTGATGGATAAAACGTCAAATTTGAGTGGTGTGTCGCTTGTTTTTGCCGAACTAATAGGAGAAGGGAGAGACCTATTAACTAGGCTACTTTGTATCTTGGCTCTTGCTTTTTTGTATGTTGGCTTCAAAAGCCGAGTGGGTCCTAGCACAGTCTTGGTCAGTGAGGTTGTTAGGAGATCATAGGACATTTGGCTTTTCTAACATTTAAAAAACGTCTAACAGTTTTTTGGAGCTATTTGCAGCATTCTCAATCTGGTTATTAAAGAAGTCTCCTTTGGCTGTAAGCATTGTTTCCCTGTAGGTCTTTTCTGTTATTTTCCAGTTGTTTTTGTTAAACAGCAGCTTCTCTTGCCGGGGTGTGAGGGGGTCCGGTTCATGTGGGGGACATCCAAGCCCAATCATTGGCATGGTGACTACTCCCCCTCCTATACAGCTGTCTCAGGGTACTGCGACATCTACTCACCCAATGCCCAGGTGTGTTGCCCTCTGTGCCCCTCCATGTATGCTGGCAGCATCCTGTTGTGCAGGACCATGGCATCATGGGTTTATTTAAAAAAAAAAATGTATTTATTGTATTTGTTGGTAGCGCCCAGACCCAGAGGTATCACAGCGTTAAGAGGGCAGTACATAGTGAATTACAGTGTGGTTGGAAACAGTCAGGTTACATTTCAGCATAAATAGTTAGTCATGATCAGAAGTGGACAGTGGGCTGTAAGAGTTACATGTATTTGTTAAATAGTGAAGATTTTCATTTCTTTCGGAAGAGTGTATAACTGGCTTTGTTTTGGATATGCTGAGGGACGGCATTCCAAAGTGTGGGAGCGATGGTGGTAAAGCAGGAGCCTCCAGCTCTCTTTCTGGGAAATCTGGGTATGTGCAAGGCAGATGTGGTGGAAGAACAGAGTTTGCATATTTTGTGTTTCTTGGTGATACAGTTCATGAGGTGGGGGGCAGTGTTGTCTAGGCAGCGATAGGTGAGAGTAAGGAGTTTAAAGTAGATACGAGCTTTGATGGGAAGCCAATGAGCCTCCCGTCTGATTTGTGAAATGTAATCGGAGCGTGAGCTCTGGGAGCGTTATTCTGGGGCAGTTGGAGTTTGTTGATATTTTTGATAGAGGTCCCTGCTAAAATGGCATTGCATGAGTCCAATGTGCTGCCTATGATGGCTCTGGCATGGGTGAGGCAGTTGTTGGGAGTAAGGAATCTTCTGGAGAGGTTTATGAGTTTAGTGGAATAGGCTGCAGAGGAAGCGATTGCTTTGACATATTTTTGCATGTTCAACGTCCAGTTAGACGCCTAGAGTTTTGACATGGGCGGAGACCGGGATGGTGTTGCCATCGATGCAGAAGGAGGAGAAGGCAGGAATGAGGTATTTGATGTGTGTGGGGTCCCACAAGGAGCTCCATTCTTTTGTCATTCAAGCAGAGGTGAGCCTGGAACCTGGGCACCGTAGCGGGTGATCATGAGGTGACCTGGACGTTCAGTGAATGGTACTGCTTCCGGTTCCTGTAGACTTCACCCTTTGCATGGGGTGCAACAAGCTTGACATGCTTGCAATACAGGGTAGCTATCACATTGGACATCCCTGCCATGGCATAGAATCTTGCCTTAGTGGTGTTCACCTATGCCAGGGTGGTTGGGAGTGCAATGTTCTGTCCCACATGCAGCAGGTGTGCATCCCGCACCTCCACCAACACTTATGAGAATGCTGGCTGCGCTAATCTGTGCAGCTGATTTACAGTATGCTGGAATGTGCCCGTTGCTAGGAAATGCAGGACTGATACTATCTTCACCAGCGGTGGTATGGCCGTGCGGGTGCCAATCCTGCTCTCGATGTCTCCCAGGATCATGCTGAGGACATATACTCTGCTCTCCCTGTCAAGGCGGTACAGGTTTAGGATTTGCATGTCACTGATGGTCCATGGTGTGGCCTGTACACAGGGTATGGGTGCATGCCTTGCATGACACCGCCTCCTCCTCCTCCTCTCATTCCTCCTTATCATCCTCCTGTCCAATGCGTCTTGTGCCCTCTGTTGGTCCTCCAGCCTCTGCAGCGCTATGTTGGCCTGGAGCAGCTGCTGGTCAATGGTAACTGCAGCCAGTGGCAGCACTGTGGTGTTTGGAAGTGTATCAGTTGAAGGTGTGGCCTTTTTCAACTCCTCTGTGCTGCATTGGGTGCACCCGGATGCATTGGGTGCACCTCTGGCCTCATTCCCCACAGCTACATGCACTTTCTGCCGTTTGCCGCCTGCTTCCAGGTGGAGGTTTCGATGCCTACCTAAGAGGCTTTTCACATAAATCTAATGATGGAATTGTATGTTTTTTTTTGCCTCCGTTTTAAATTATGCGCAAAGGTTCCTTGTACCATTTGTGCAAAAGTGGACTATTGGATCATCTCTATGCAGTCTACGTTGCCAGTCTCCCCCCCATATGTTAAGGCGGATGGTACCTGGAAACCGGTGCACCGCTCTGACAACACCCCCACCATCCTTATCACTGACCGTCCATGCATGGAGAACATCTGCACTGTGTGTTTGCTGAGGCAATTTGCCTATTCAGGCACCCAATGAATTATAAAACAGCAGTAGTACAAGGCATAATATCAAAAGGAGCATTGACAAAGCCAGTGGGTCTGACTTTATTAAATGCCATTTGCAGCTCCATAGGCTGAGTAAGGCAGGCAGCCATTGCTTCTTCCCCACACCATGTGCACCTGTAATAACCACATTGCACTATAATTTGTTCGGATACATTTTTGGCCGTAGGCTTTAATATTTACAATAAAATCAAAATCAAACTCAAAGATGTACTTTTGGACACCTCGGGCCTCATTACGAGGTGGGCGGAATGGGTTTTACAGCTCCGGTAATGATGCCGGTGCCAGTAAACCCATTCCGTCCTATTACGAGGTTCCCTTGCGGGGCCCGCTCAGAACGTCTGGTCAGACCAAACGTCCTTTGCGGGTCCCACAAGGGGACCAGGGAGCTCATAACGGGTCCATTATTAATGGGCCCGTTATTAGCTCCCTCCCCATTCCCTTCGAGCCCTATGGGGCCTCGAATGGGGATGGGTTTTTTGAATGAGGAATTACCAGGTCCTCCAAGGTTGGAATGACCCAGTAATTCCTCATTCAAGGAACCCAGACCCGAGTTTGGAGGCAGCCATGGCGCTAATAGCACCATGGCTACCTCCAAACTCATAATGAGGCCCCTTGTGTCCAAGGAGAGCGATGCCCGACACCAACTATGTCGTGCTAGGTTTATAGTGACATTTTTGAATGAAATAATTTCGAATGCCTTTTTTTCAAATGAAAAATGTCGGAAAAAAAATGTCAATTTTTTTGTATTTTTTTTTTTAATGGGGGGATCCACCCACCCCCGTTTTTTTTATTTACCCTTTTTTTACTAAACCCAAAAAAACATAAAATAAAAAAATTATATTTTCGACATTTTTTTTCCACATTTTTTTTTTTCGACCAAAATGCATTCGAAATTATTTATTAGAAATTTTAACTGGATACCGTCGTCCTCCAGAGCTGTTCCCTGATCCTTGGCAGTGGCCTACCCACTGTCCCTTGAGCTCTGCTTGCAAGTCCCTTTTTGCATTATTGCAAGCCGGACGTTTTCCTCTCGTGATTTCTTTCCTTCCATTCTTGGCTGACACCCCTTATCAGTCCAAATGGCATTCTCTCCTATGACATGTGGCCACACATGAGTGGATCCCCCCCAAAAGTACCCTTATACACACGCCCTTTCTACTAGGGCCCTGAATAAGCTGTCCGTAAATACCTCAATACCCTTTTGTGATAGACGTACACTGTCTTGGTGAAACAGGTTGGGGTTGTTCTGGGAGAACCTGTGCCTGATAAAGTTTAATGCAGTGTTCTTGCAACATTTTTCCAGAGCCTTCTTTGGTTTCCTCCTAGTCGTCTGAACTGATTTTTTGCATTCTGCCCCATGCCATATGTTCCTGGGAACCACCTGTGACATGAACATCTCAGTATTCCTCCAGCAGTGGGAGATGCTGCTTAGTGAATCGCATACGTCTTTCTGCAATTGCCCTCTCCCCAGGCTTGTCCAATCGTTCCCCCCTAGATGTATCACCAGGTATTCCGGGGGTCCCTGAAACCGATCAGGTCAGATAGTCTCTCGCGGATGCCCTCCCAGCGCATCCCTGGTGTCCCCCACCAGAAGGGGATTGTTTTTGGGAAATGCAGTCCTTGCTTTACGTCTTCTATCCATCTTCCTGCCCGTGTCACAAACAAATCGGCCAGTATCCATGACGATCTGTAGGGGCCGTCACCTGCAGGGGAGAACGTGCTGCCCTAACGTATCTCTTAAAACAGTTAGATTTCCAACCACCGATCTTTTTGACCCCTCTGGCTCCCAAGCCCTGCCCCCCCCGACCAGTTGGATGCTGCTGACCCTGTTGGGAATGCGTGTGTCCCAAACTCGACCGGGTTCCAACCCACCCTAGTAATCAC
Organism: Ambystoma mexicanum; assembly: GCF_040938575.1. Classification (NCBI taxonomy): domain Eukaryota; kingdom Metazoa; phylum Chordata; class Amphibia; order Caudata; family Ambystomatidae; genus Ambystoma; species Ambystoma mexicanum. The sequence continues at coordinate 1,023,643,616 of NC_090921.1, read as the reverse complement.
TTTCTTCAGCACCGCCTGGAATTGGAACCTGCCCTGCCATCTTTATGTATTAGCAGCTTCCCCCTGCCCCAACTGTGGCCGCACCCATACAAAACTGGGTCAGTGTCCCGTTTCTTTAATGCAGTGTAGTGTCACAAACCTTCCTTTTCCTCTCTGGTCTGTCTTTGATATTTTCAGGCGTATCGCGTCATGCAGTCTGCTCCCATGCTAAATAAATAAAATAAATGCTGATATCTCCCAAGGCAATAGCCATCTCCTGCCGACGTGCTTTTTGCTACTAGCTCCAATATTCTAAACGCCTTGAAGTATGCTGCGCTGTTTCGTACCTCTCTGCAGATGCCTTTTCGAGTTCTGCCAATTAACAGGCTTGTCGTTTCCCCAGAATTTAGGGATCTCCTTGTATCAGGCCTGTTCCCCTCTATGCTAGCCCACCCCTTGAGTGCATATCTGATCACGGGGCTGTCTGTTGGGTCTGTGCCCCCGGCCACCTTTACAGTGTATGCCACTGCCGCTAGGTGTGCAGTTGCCCAACTCTTTCTTTTTCCCTGCGTAAAAGCCCACACTAAAAATGTGGTGATGTCACGTTTGACAATGTCCAACTCCCTCTTTCTTGCAATTATATTTTTCACATGTATAAGTTACTGACAAGCTTACCCGTTATATGTGGCCTTGTTTCTTGCAGTGCACGTCCTCTGCTGCGGCCCTCTTTTTATGCAGGCTCTTCCTTTTGTTCGTACCTGCGCCCCCGTCCCCTGTCTCCGCCTGCCCCCCTGCTGCTTTTTTCTCACCGGAGGTTCCAACCAATTATAGGCCTATCACAACGGTCCCATCTCTGCTAAAGATCTTAGATAGAGCAGCCTATCTTCAGATACAGAACTATCTGGAATCAAACAACCTACTAGGCACGAGGCAATCCGGCTTCAGACCGAAGCACGGTACGGAGACAGCCCTCCTCGATCTCAAGACCCAAATTGAGGATCTCAAAGACAAAGGTAAACTAGCCCTGTTACTACTATTAGACTTATCTGCTGCCTTTGATCTGGTTAATCACCAAATCCTCTGTCACCACCTGAAAACTGCAGCTCACTTCTCCGACATGGCCACAAACTGGATTCAATCCTTCCTGGATAACAGACAGATTAGGGTATTCTCGCCCACCTCCGCAGCTGACCCTGCACCAGTCCCTTGCAGAGTCCCCCAAGGATCGTGTATATCCCCTACCCTTTACAATGTATTTACTAAACCCTTATTTGATGTGCTCGACTATCTGGGTGTCACCTACACAAATTATGCCGATGACACCCAGATACTCATCCCCATCACGGGTGATTACACATTAGATTCAAAAGCCTTGAATGACATTTACCATGTCATTCAAACATGGATGGCCCAACATGAGCTCTGTCTCAATGACGACAAGACAGAGCTCCTCATCCTAGGTACTCAGCAAAGACTAAACAAGCTGAACCCTATGTTCAGTTCCTTTAACATCGATGGAAATATAATAAAAGTCTCCAAAGATACAAAAACACTTGGAATCTACCTCGACTCCACCCTCGCCCTTCACAGACAAACTAATGCAGTTGCGGCCGCCGCCTATACCTGCAATCTGATCACAGCATGTCGCCCTTTCCTCTCCTCGCACAACTGTACTACCCTTGCTAGGACCCTGGTCATATCCAAACTTGACTATTGCAATGCATTGTACCAGGGCACTAATCAGGGTAACCTAGACAAGCTCCAAATCATACAAAATAACGCCATCAGGGCAGCCCTCAATATCCCCAGATCTGCACACATTTCGGATACCAGGAAGAACCTTCATTGGTTGCCAGTCACCCAAAGGATCTCACTAAAATCCCTTGCCCTTACCTACAAATGCATGAACAACCTGGCCCCCACTTATCTCTCCTCACGATTCACGCTGTACACTCCAGTTCTCTCACTTAGATCTACCCTGAACCAGAGCCTACTGATACCTAGATACAAGCTCCAAACTGCTGGTGGATCCAGCTTCCCAGTCCTGGCAGCCAAATTGTGGAATGCTGTCCCCTTGACTATCAGAAACCTCCCCTCCCTCAACCTTTTCAAACATAGAGCCAAATGTTGGCTCGCCTCTTCCAATGCCTAAGCTACATTCTGAAAACGTGTTGCAATCACCTATGTAGGGATGTACTACTTGACAAACCATGTATCGTTGTACTACCTACCTATGTCTATTTCTATGCCATATTTATTGTTTGATATATAATCACTGTATGCAACTTATGTAACCATTGCCTTAAGGTATGCGCCCGGTAGCCTCCGGGCCTGGTCTGCGCTATACAAATAAAATAGATACAAATACAAATATCTTCTGTTTCCCGGGCCCTGCCTCCCCTTTGTTAGTTGCCCTGGGGGCCTTGGACATGGCGCCAACCTGCTGCCCTCACTACCCCTCAGTGGAAACAACCTGGCCTGTCCACTATGCCGAACCCCCACCCATGCGCCCCTTCCACCCTAGCCCTCAATCTTCCCGACCTTTGGCCTGTGAGGGGCCCGTGGCGTATGTCTAACTACATCCAGCCCATGCCACAGGGGTAATCATTCCTTTTCAGATACTGCCAGCCTAGACCACAAGCAGCCCCAAACGCCCATACGCTGCCATTATATGTAAGGTAAGGCACATATGCCATCTTCGGCCAGTATATGACCTAAACTAAATAAAGTGTCTCAGTGCATGTTGATGCCACGTATAGAGCTGTTAAATGGACTTTAAGTAACAGGGCCTCAGCCTCATTACGAGTTTAGCGGGAAATGGTAAATTTGCCAGTAACTTTGTTACCGACAAATTTACCACCACGCCAAATTACGAGTTTGGGCATAGAGTGGAGGATTTACCGCCAGGAAAATCCTGTAGGTAAATCCTCACACTCACCACCGAAAAATAGGCAGAATCTGCGGATTTACCGCGGCAGAAATTCTGCCACAGTAATTCCGCCCAAAAAGCCGTATTGAGTCCAATGGACTCAAGTTAAATTGGGGAATTACACCGCCACAACTACTTGTAATCCGGCGGAAATTCCGCCAGACCAAGTGGTGGTAACAGTGATTCGTTTGGGTGGTATGCTGGCGGATTTGCCGCCGGGATACCGCCCAACTCATAATGAGGCCCACATGTTTAATAGTCATCATATGACTGAAACAAATTTGTCTTCAAGAAATGGTGATAAAGAGTTGCTAATGAAAGTCGCTTGAAGAAAACATGGCAGCATGTGTTTGCAAAATTCAACCTGACGCCGTACATTTTGAAGCATTGATCTGGGGTGCGTTGCCCTAATTGACGCTCAGTGTCCATGACACAGAAGTACTCCCCATTATCGGTTAAACCTAATTTATAACCGGCGAGGACAGTGCGGCGCCCCCGGCCAATGAGGAGGCTCAAAACATCACATTTATTATATATGTGTTGGACATTTATTTAAAAAAACGTATACTTCGTCACATCAGAACACATATGATTTAAAAGACGGGATGGGTTAAAGAGGGGATTTAAAATTAGGTGTTGGGATGCAGGGAAGAGCAGACAGATTGGTGTATTACAATTGGCAAAGGAAATGAGGTCAGTAGGTGAAGCAACACAGAGTATGTTCTTCGATTGCATCACCTACAGGGGGTAATTGAATGTGACAGGATAGGAGCGTGCACGGAAAATGTACAGCCTCTAAGGTGGTGTTTTTAAAACCTTGGAACGGCTGGCATTCAGGGACGTCATTTCACCAAAATGCCAGGGGTAGCGGAAGTGACATCACACAACCTTTGACCCTTGATGACATCACAGGAAGTGATGCCATTTGACCACACCCTAAAGTGATATCGTTGGGATGCGATGGAACACAACCTTTTCACCCGTTGACAAAACAGGAAGTGGCAAAACATAGCGTTGTACACTACGAACAATATGGTTATGATATCGCTATAATGTGATGTACATTTCATACAAGAATGGATCGCCATATGTATCTACGATCAGTATGTATAGGCCCATATTACCAAATTACTGTGAATGCAAGCAGACATCCATGACCAAAAGATAATGATGTTATTATATAGCACTTACGCTTAAGCGCTTTATATAGAAAAAAATATACACCCAATATCACCCAACCTGTGTTGGAACTCATTTATCGACCTCAGAAGGATGAAAGGCTGAGCTGAAGCGTTTAAGAACAGACTAAATCAGTGACTCACCCCCTGAAGTGTGCCTGAAATAAACCTTTAACGGGTCTAGCAAATATTGTAGAATTCCAGAAAGACACATTATTTGGTATTCCTATTCTTTCTTATTTAGGGTCAGTGCTGATGGCACTCCTGTTCTTATTTTTCTTCTTTTTTTTAAAGGCCCTGAACAAGAAAGCCAGCCACATGGTGCTGGCCACCGCCCAGGAGCTTGCATTACAAATACAAATATACAAATATATATCTTTTTTGGTTTTTTTTAGAGGTCGCAAGGGAGACCTCAGAGGTCTTAGTTGCGACCTCTGGAGACCCCTAAATGACGTCCCTGCTAGCATTGCAGAGCTCTAGAGCGTTGAGATCTCAGAAATCGAGCTCACCTGTAGGAGGGAATCATGGGCAAGGATCTCCCATGGAATGACAGACAGCATGCTCTCACACTTACCTCAGAGGAACCACTGGACTACATTTCCCAAAATGCACTCTAACTCGCTCATTATAGATGCCGACATCGGAATACATGTGTACAGCGCATTCTGCAAAACTCAGAGTGAAGTGACCCAAGGGGGGCTGCACATTTCATGGCGCACTATGCCTCTCTCAGGAAAGCGACCCCCTGAGAATGCATATTCAGAATGCTGCATGCCTCTGCAGCCACAGCAGAACTGCATGTATCAGGGTGCATCCTACCATGATTAGGAGAATGCCTGGCATCACACGGCACGTCCCACATTCCAGGTCTCTGGAAAGGGACCGCTGAATCACTGCCAGTGTTTTCCTCTCTTTAGGCTCTCAGCCGTTCTGCCAAGGCTACCCACCGAGGCCCACATTGGTTGAGGATTGCGGGTGAGTGGGCGGACTTAGGAGCTGGAGTTTACAAAGTGGCTGAACCACTCTGGCAAGACAGAAGGAGAACAGCTGCAGCTGACCCTTCTTGCCTTGCCACCCCTGACATGGAGATGCCTTACAGGAAGACAGTCACCCAAACCACCACAAAAACTGTGCACCGACCCAACTGGCATCACGTGACTGCCTTTTGGCACTCCTGATCGCTTCTTAGCTAATGATTATTACGTTTTGCATTGTGAGACATTTTCACATTCATTTTTTCCTTTGTTAAAGCAGTTAAACAAGTAAGCAAATGCATGGTTCATCACTTGACGTGGCATACAGCCATATATACACATGCCTTGCGGAAGACCATGGACAGAAGGTAATCAGCTGCTTCATACTTCATAAAGTCTCAATATTTGTTTCACATAATATCATGCCTCATAAATCTGCCCATGCCGCGCAGGTCTAGTTCTCCCAGGCCTGTTCTTTTTCCACATGTTGGGAATTGTAGTTTTGTATTTATAATGGCTCTGCTTCGCTACCTCCATCAGTAAGTACAATAAGATAATCATGACAGAATCATGCACATGTATGCTCATATGTCTTTATTGACTCAATTGGCCATATGTTGACACGGGTTTTAACCCGTGCTCAGGTCTTTTTCAAAACTGGGAAAATATTAGCTGCTTTTCTGCATGTGATGAGTAAAACTGCGGAAGAGCCGATAATACTTGCCCAGTTTGAAAAAAGACCTAAGCACGGCCGAAACACGTGTCAACATATGGGCAACTGAGACAATAAAGACAGATGGGCATACAAGTCCATGATTCTGTCATGATTATCCAATTAAACTTACTGAGGGACTAGCCCTTGACAGAGGTACGGAAGCAGAACTATTAGTCCTTTTTTGAGGTATGGCTGTACCTTATGGTATCTGTAGAGAGCAACAGCCCACAAGATTATACCACTAAGCATTTAGCGCAGAGTGACAAGGCATACCCCCCATTTGTATGTTGTGTTCAACCTTGTCATTCTGCTGCCAACTTTTCCAGCCCATAATGGCTGAATATCTACTCACCAGAGATTAAGACACTGCAGCCCTTTTCTTGCCAAGAGGAAGTACAAACCATGCATTCCCAGAATCAAAGGTTGTCAAGGAAGATTTGAGACAGAAATGAGTTACATAAAAAAAATCCCAAAAAGAAATAAAATAAATATTGGGAAAAGGTCACCCTGAAAACCTATTTACAAAATGAAAAAATTCCAAGAGGACTGCAAATTTTGATTTTTCCAGATTTGAACAACACAGAAGACAGCGACCTAGGAGAAAAATTTGAGGTGAACCTCAATGTGGGGTCCAAAGTGATGATGGAACTTTTGGTAGAGCACGCAACCAGAGAACACTCCAGGGCAATAGAATAGCTCCAAATTGTGAAGAAAAAAATTACAGAGATGAAGGCTTTGGAAATAACTAAAACCAAAAACTATCAAACTATGTATGATGTCCTTAAAGAATAGCAAGAAAATGTCAAAATTCGAAAATAAAGAAAAGGTTTCTGTGATGATAAGGACTATCGCGAGGACCGTGTATACATGTTCCAGGAGAAGTATAATGCACAACCAAGAACAAATTAAAGGGAGAGCATGCCAGCTTCATCACCTGGAAGCTCCGACATTGACTCAGACCCAGCTGGAAAAAACGTTACCACTGAGGCCAACCAAGGAGCAGACCCTCAAGAAAGAAGTTTTTTAAACCAAATAAAACAGTACAAGAAAGGTAACAGAGGTACCACAACCAAACATCTCAGATTTCAACTGCCAACCTGTCAGACAAGAGTTTGACCTCTGAGGAAACTTCAGTACTCAGCAAAGGACTTGTCGTTCGCACCATCTACCTACAGTGACCTGATCGATCTACAAGTAGATATATTAAAATGTACCCGTAAACTAACGTAAATTAAAAAAGTGTTTTTCAACACAAACATTACAGATAGAAGATCGAGAAGCTATGTCAGTAAATTCACTATAAGTGACATCGAGAATACCCTCGTACTACTATTATTAGAAAAACAAGATAGAATTGAGTTTGGGGTTACTTTGCAAGAACTCAATATCAGTTCCAAAAATGAAGAAATTAAGGAACTTAGACTGAGGTCTAAATTTATCCTGCCTATTGCAAGTGACAATGTAATAGACACCTTTCAAAAGGCAGTATACAAGATATAAATAAACTAATTGACAAACAGAAACAGAGAAAAAATACCTAACAACAACAATCTACTAACGACAAAATACTAGGCCATACAAAATCTGGCCAATGACAAAGAGATTGTCATAAAAGAATCTCACAAAGGGGGAAACATAGTAATTATGAACCGGAAAGATTACATAACAATGGCAAAGACACATCCAGATACCCCAGACTGTTACAAAACACTTGACTGTTACAAAACACTTATGGCCGACCTGAGACAGGAAGTCATGTCAGATCTTAATGAATTAATCTGGAAATGGTATAGACAAGGTCTACTCACAGACTTGGAGAAATCGCATTTAACTGTAAAAGAGCCTACCATACCTACTATGTATTTCTTGCTGACAATACACAAAAATATCAAGCTATACCAGAAGCAAGACCTATTCTAAGTGGCATAGGTTGGGTCACCGAGAACATTTTAGAATATCTAGACACCATTATCCATCCCTCAGTGTCAAAACCATCATCTTATCTCAAAGAAACTATACAACTATTGTGAAGGAAGTCAAATGGGAGCCAGATTAACTACTAGCAACTTTGGACATTAACGCACTGTATATGTCAATACGACATGGTTTGGCAATAAAAACTATAGAGTACTCTTTCAGAGACAGCTCAGCATCCTACCACAAGCATGTGGTGATATTGAAAGAAATGCTACAGGTAACACTGGACCGCAACAAGTTCATGTTCAATGATGCATACTACCAGCAGGTGAAAGGTGTAGCTATGGGTGCTAAATATGCACCAACTGTGGCTACATTTTTTATGGGCCTGTATGAAGACACACAGGTATACACAGAACAGAGCTTTACTAACCATGTGATATCATGGCGCAGATATATGTACGAGAATGGAAATAGAGTACGCTACTTAGTAGTAGAAACCTAATAATCGTGTCAATGTAAGAAATATAGCTAGCACTAGTGAGCCACTGAGGTGTGCACTTCACAACATTAGACTTATCTAATTATAGATAGTGTGGTGCATTATAGGCAGTTTAATACATTAACACATGAACACACATCCCATTCAAAATGGGAGCGCTAACATGTGACGTCACACGTACAACCTGTAAGGTCATATTTGTTTGCTGAATATAAAGATATTCAAAATGGCGCTTAGGAAACGGTAAGGAAGAGAAGGGAGATGCAGGGAGCTAGGTTAACAGGGTAGAGGGAGAATGTTTTAAGTTTTAAATCATAGGAGAAAATGAGTCTCTATTTGTAGAAAGGGTCACTTAATGTTAAAAACACTCCCCATTTCTTTATGTGTCATATGCATATATTGTTCTGAAAGAAATATAGCTAGCACTAGTGAGCCACTGAGGTGTGCACTTCACAACATTAGACTTATCTAGTGTGGTGCATTATAGGCAGTTTAATACATTAACACATGAACACACATCCCATTGGATCACACAAGTGTATTCAAACATGTGATTTTTCACCACATATCCAAGGGACCTCAAACTAGGACACAATAGGCTTTACATGGCTTACTTTTGCACTTAATTAGATACTTTGGAATAATAAATGTGTTCACTTATATTGTCACAAACATGAACACTAGAATGTCACTGATTCTTGTTGCAATGAGAGCCCGGTCTCTATTCAAAATGGGAGCGCTAACATGTGACGTCACACGTACAACGTGTGAGGTCATATTTGTTTGCTGAATATAAAGATATTCAAAATGGCGCTTAGGAAACGGTAAGGAAGAGAAGGAGAGATGCAGGGAGCTAGGTTAACAGGGTAGAGGGAGAATGTTTTATGTTTTAAATCATAGGAGAAAATTAGTCTCTATTTGTAGAAAGGGTCACTTAATGTTAAAAACACTCCCCATTTCTTTATGCGTCATATGCATATATTGTTCTGAAGCAAGGGGCACACCCCAGTACCCAGTATTTAACAGTGAGGTGTAAAAGATAATCTGCAATCAGTATTGGTTACAACAATAGAGGCACTTCGGTTCGGCTGAAAAGGTTGAATAAAAAAAGCCTAATGTGCATTTGGTGCTCTTTCGGCATGGTAAAAAAGATCCAAAGCAAGGGTCCCCGCTCCTCTAGTTTGGTATAATGGGCCGCAGTGGTGTCCCTTGCATACATTAAATGCACAGCAGGGGACAAACCACCAAAATCCCAAAAGCTCAACTTACAAAATGCGAGCTAGTCGGTTTTGCAATTTTGTAACTCAAGCTTTTGGACATAGATCCGATGCACTTAGCGTGATGTGCAATATATTTTATAATATGGGTAGTTATGATCACAGAGTAGCAAATTGTGAGGCACTAACCTGCAATCCAAATGATAAGCTAAACCATGAGCACAATGTGAGCAAGAAAACATTTTGGCTTGCATACAAGACCATGCTAGACTCTGTGTTAGTTTCAACACATTGGGCCTCATTACGACCCTGGCGGAAATGGAAAAATGATGGCGGAAATGCAATACCGCCATCGAACACCGCTCGTTGCGATCATGACCCGTCACCGTAAAGTACGATGCCATTAGCGACACCGCAGTGAACGGCAACGCTAACTGCACCAAGTACGCGCACGCGCGCCTTGCAAAACCGGAAACACCGCCATGGCGCAACGGTACGCGAATTCTGACCCTAGCGGACATGTACTGAACGCCATCAAGCACGTCGGAAAGTACCATTCCGCCATGGCGAGAAATACGGCATCGTGAACCAACCGTAAATGGCCCACTGAGTGCCTGTACTCCACTCCCTGGCCACATTGCACAACTCCTGGCAGGCGCAATGTACTCACACTATGCAACCAGTGAAATCTACAATTCACCCATGCATGCCAACGTAGAAATGCATGCAGGGGCTCAAAGCGCCCCGTGAGTGGGCATCCATGTACGGCATGTCACCATAGCCGTACTGATGCAGCACAGGCATGTGAAGGTACAATACATCAAAATGAAAATCAAGAACACATGACACAAAACAACAGTAGTCCCCCATCGCTTGCCACCAGCGCAAGGCAACATCCAAAACAGCATCCTGAGGGGGATTGCACCAGCCCTGTACTCTTGCCAGTAAACAAACCAACCATCAGCAGAAGCATGTACCACACAAGTTGGCAGAGTGACTGAGCAGCCAGGCTCATCCCAAGAGGGGCCGATGGGAGCTGCAGGGCACAGATGGCATGAATACAGAAGCTATTCCAATGGACATGACCCCAGTCCCCCTCCAACAAACGCACGCAAACACAGGCACCTGTGACCAGCCACATTCTGAACATCCCATCATTCCACCAATCGACCTGGCTGACAGGCACCAGTCGGCCAAAAGCCAATCCCCCGCCCCTGAACAGCACATCATGTAAACAGTCACAATGGCAGCCCCCATCCGTGACCATACTGTGCTACGTAGGCAAACGCGGCCAGTACAGTACCACACAACTCAACTCAGAAGGCGGAACACAATGCAGATCATCTCGCAATACATACCGCCACAAATCGAAAATCGCTACATCACCTGCAAAGAATAACGCAACACGCCAAATATCGGAATACAATTTAAATGCACATCCAAATGACAAAGGCCCCACAGCAATTTGCTAAATAACACCAAAACATCCATCATCACCGAGGGCTGCATCTGCAATAATTGACCAGCTTCCACTTGTGTGACGCCCTGTACCATCATGGCACACAGGGCCTACATCAACGTTCCAAAAGGCAACATGGAAGCGGCAAGAACCGCAGGTCCGTCCCATGAAGCAGGCACTAGTCCAGCTGAAAGGCCGAAATGTTGCACCTAGCCACCAGTACAGCGTAAGGGCATGTGGCCCATTGGCGATCGTCCCATAAGATCGTAATGGTGCTCCACTGATTCACCCGAAGCTGCAGGTGTCGAGAGTAAAACCCATCTGGAGGAGTGGCGTACAGATGGCATCTGCAATAGGGCAGGAGATACCTGTCACCCAAATGAAACACAAATTAACCGATTGCATTACGGGACTCATGATGCATTACAATCTTCATTCAACACACCAAATCCACACCCATATGCATGCTAGCCCACTCCAAAGGAATATACACACCCCTAAATCAGTATCGAATCATAACGAAATCAATCGAGGTAAATACACCATTGGCAACGTCGGTTACTGTGCATGCGTCCGTCAAGACAGAACCCATTACATGGGATTAGTAACGTGCCTAGACACAAGTGTATGAAGGCGCGTCGAGACAGGGAGGATCCGACAAGGGCAGATAGACGTAAGTCCCACTATGGCAGCCTTGCATCACATAGCGCAGGGGAAGGGGATTGATTCAAAAAACCCATGTACATGGCAGACCCTAAATGGAATCATCTGTCCATGCATCCATTCATCATTCCCTCATCCCGCAATGAAAACGCATGAATATTCACTCACATAATATTTGAAACTTCCATCGCGTCTGTGCGTAATGCAGTCTGCAAAAACCCACTGTGCTCCTGGCCGGATCTGTAGTGTTGTGAAGCAAGATGGATTTGGGAACGTCCTGCCTTATCGTCCACTACGCTATTGCGCATCCCATTCAATTCATGACATTCATTGCCTGCTCGTTATGGGCCCTGTCCCAAGGACATTCAACAATAGAACGTTACATTTCCAGGCAGACCTGTGGGCGTCTCCTCACCGCTACTTCGATACCAAAAATGCTGGCCTTCGAATTCCTCACTTGCAACATTACGTCGAAAAGGCCTCTGTGAACGCTTGCATTCACAATTACATCAATGTAGTGCGGCTGTGTGTCATAATGCTAACTGGCTACAATCACAAATGGGACGCCACGCCCGTCGGTGAAGTACGTTACTGTGCTGCATGAGGGTCGGCCATCGATCGAGCCCTACATACCACTGACTCTTCACAGGTATGTAAGCGGCTGCAATTATAGCATGTGTAACAATGGGAGCATAGCATGAAAATCAGTCAAAGTACATCACACTGCCATCGGGATTTGATACATGATTCCAATCCCAAGATGCCATGCGGCCAAATGCAGCCTTACGTGCGGGACGTGCTCGGCCAGAAGGGATTGCATCTGCCACAGATTCATTCAATCAGCACAGGTGGAGGCCATACAGGCCGACAGCACATATATAGCAGACCCAAACCCCTCCCACAACCACTCCCACTCCAAAATGCTACCGGCAGGACTAGCGATGTTGGGCCTGGGGGACCAGATAGCACTGCAAGTACTACAACTACAAGAAGACGACGAACAACAACAGGTACAACAACCGGGCGCACAGGGGAGACGGAGGAGAAGGAGGAGGAGGAGGGCAAGGCAGGGTCAGCAAGGCCCACAAGCACTGCCACTACCACCACGCAGGCGGCCCGCAATCCCACGCCTCCGAGCTGATCCGTTCAACCTCACTGCTGAGCAGATCCACACCCTCTACCGTTTGGACCGGGACACCATAATCGCCATTGTGGACATGACACATGCTGACCTCGTGAGCATGATAGATAGCCCAACCGCCATCCCACCCCTACTGAAGGTGGTGTCTGTACTCCACTTCCTGGCCACAGGCACCTACCAGCACACAGTCGGACAGTTGCATGGCATTTCACAGCCACTGTTCTCACGGACACTCTTCCAAGTGCACGATGCCCTCCTGAAGCACGCCGACGACCACATCACACTACCACGCACGTACCAGGAGATTACCAACGCAAAAGTGGGATTCCATGCACTTGGCGGCATCCCGGGTTGCATTGGTGCCATCGACTGCACCCATGTTGAATTGGTTGTCCCACATGCCATGGAGGTCCAGTACCGCAACCGGAAACAATATCATTCAATCAATGTGCAAATGGTGTGTGACTCCAACAAGATCTTTACGCATTGTTGTGCCAGATTTCCAGGATCTACCCATGATTCTATGGTCCTGAGGAACACAAGAATACCACGCTACATGGAGCGACACGCAGGGCACAGATCCTGGCTACTCGGTGAGTCTCATTCCATGCATGACATCGTGGCCCATTTGATGCGTCAATGACCTTGCAGGAAGGGGGGGGGGCTACTTAGCACTATCATTCCACTGACACCCTTTATTCGTCTCATACAGGTGATGCCGGGTATCCACTGAAGAGATGGCTCCTTACACCAATCCGGTACCCACAGAACCAGCATGAGGAGGACTACAACCATGCCCACTCACGTACCCGTGTGGTCATTGAACAGGCATTCGGCCTACTGAAGGCTCGTTTCCGCAGCCTCAGCAGGTCTGGCGGGGCACTCATGTACAGCCATGAGAAGGTTTCTAAGATGGTCATGGCATGTGTCATGCTGCACAACATGTGCATACGTAGGAATGTGCCCATGCCCCCTGACGCTGTACTGCATGCACCTGAAGATGATGATGATGAGGGTGGGGATGTGGAGGCACCTCAAGGAGTCCATGAGGCACAGGATGCACGTGCAATCCGACAGAGCATCATAGATGCATGCTTCTAGCAACCACGCATGGTGCCTATTACATGGAAAGGGGACCTGTGGCACTGTGTGTGTGTAGTACAGGCACATTGTGGACTGTACGCCTATGAAGGCCTCGTACGCAAATATCAATGTCCACACATGTCATTGGATGATAATGAAGTACTGTATTGTGAATGTGATTTGATTTATACACCCTATGGACCCGCCACCCAGTGAAGCACAACACACCCCCTCCACCCTACTACCTCCCCCCCCAACACCAGTGTCCAAATATGCATGCTGTCCGTGGGTAGACGCTATTGCAAGCCCCCTCTACGGGTATCAGGGGCACCCCTGCCCGTGGAGCGCAGGTTCCTGCCAGATCTGCGTTGGGGGCTGCCCTGGACGGAACTTGCCACGGATGATGTCTCTGCCTGCTCGCGTCCATGCATGTCTCTGAGGGTTTGTGAGAGCTCCGAGAGCACACGGCGCACAGCAGCAAGTTCAGCACAAACGTCTTTGGACGTCGCATGCAGTTCCCCCCTCAGGCTCTCGGTGCTTTTCTCCATTTGTGCTCTCAGGCTCTCGGTGCTTTTCTCCATTTGTGCTCTCAGGCTCTCGGTGCTTCTCTCCATTTCTCCCCTGAGGCTCTCACTACTTTTCTCTATTTGTGCCCTGAGTGTCTCGGTGGATGTTTCCATGGCTGCCCTGGAAACCCCGCATTCATTTGCATGGTCCTTGAGTAGCGTGGACACTTCCTGCTGTTGCTCGATCAGCAGGTCGAGGGACTGTTGCCTCTGCTGGGCCATGGACATTTGCGGTGGTGTGACAGGGGGGCTGCTCAACACATGTTGCCTTGGCACAGGACTTGTGGGGGTTGGCCAGTCGTCGTCTTCAGGGTGCCCCTGCGTGGTTTCGTCATGGTGTAGGGGATGGAACATGCAGGGGGATTGGGAAAGGTCATGGATGGTACCTACGTCGCCAGCACTGTTTTCCGTGTCGGAGCATGCTGGCATGACAGCTGTGTCACCTATGGTGCTGCTACCACCAGAGGCAGTGCCATCAGATACGTTCTTTGGGGGGACCTGTGGTGCTGGGGTTGTGGACTTGCTGGCTGCTGGGGTGCCTGTTGCAGTCCCCTCCAGTGTGCTGCCACTTGATTCCTGCTGCTGCCGTGTCTTGATCCTTGCACCTGAGGTGGAGGCTCTTGGGACGTTGGTCCTGGCCCGCTTTGCAGGCGTGCTGGTAGGGGTGTCCTGCAGCTCGTCGTTGGTATCGGACCCTGTGGTGGAGTAAAGAGGGCCGAGCGTTAGTTATGGGTCTGTGGGATTTGGAATGGCAACGTATCAAATGCATTGGGGTGGTACATGAGGGTGATTTGGGACTGGGCCTTGGAGGTGGTCTCATTTTCGTGTGGATTGAGGATGCATTCATTTGGCTGCCTGCAGTTAGGGGGTGCATGCTGCACATGTAGGGGTTGTTTATGGCATCTTGATTAATTTGTTTATTCATTCTGACTTTTTGAGGGCGCTGTCAGGGCAAAGTATGTATTGCACTATGGGGTCACATGGTACTGCACATGTTCGTGCTTTGTGGATTTCGCATTGTTTCTCTTGGCCAACCTACCTGATTCTCCGGATGTCGGCACTCCTTTCTCCATCCCTCCGACTCCCTCTATGCTCTCCATTCCTATGGTGGAGGCGCAGATATCCTCCCAGGGGGTCAACTTGATGGGCGACTCTGATCCCCCCCCGGTAGCTGTGGCGATGTTCCTGTTCGCAGAAAGTATGCTGCGTACGCGGATCCGCAGGTCGTCCCACCGCTTGCGACATTGCTGTGGCGTGCGGGGTGTTGTCCCCACCGCACTTACGCGCTGTGCCACCAGGGCCCATATGGCCTTCTTGTTGGCAAGGGCCGTCCTGGTCATTTGACTGGAGAAGACGACGGCGGCATTCTCCTGGAGGGTCTCGGTGAGCACGGTCAGTTCCTCTCGGGAGAAGTGGACCTGCCGCTTGCGATCACACGCTTTCTTGGCTACCTTTCCCATATTTATTTTTTTAACTGGGGTTGCTAACGGGTTGGGATGTGTGTCAGGGTCGGATTTTTAATGGTTGTGTTGGGAATCGGATTTTATAGTTGTGCGGCGTGCTGTTTCCCGTTCCGGCCACATGCTTTTACTTCCGTTTCCGTATATTTACGGTGCCCGTAATTTGCGGTGCCCGCTCATTACGGTGACCGCTCATTACGGTGACCGCTAAGATGGGTGGCGGTATTGCACCTGGTGCAGCGTACGGCGGCGGTAAGGGCCGTTTTGGGGTCATTTCCGCCATCGCAGCCTTTCGGATTCCGCCATGGCGTAATGCTCGTGCCCGATGGGTCGGAATGGGCCGCACTTTGCTCCTTCGTGCAATGGCGGAAACGCTATTTACGCTATGGCGGTCCGGTCTGTTGATTTCCGCCAGGGTCGTAATGAGGCCCATTGTCTGTGGGAAAGCTCAGTTTAGGCAAAACTAGATTATATCCAACAGACAAAGGACATAAAGGATACTCAGTGGTCGAAGTGCACAAAAAGAAGTAGCAGAACAATGCTCCCAGCTGGCCTGCCCCACCCCCCACAAACCACATCGCTGCTCCACTCCCACGCACAATACAAACCCAGTGCACCGAAGTGCAAGCTTCAACTTCTTCCTTTACTTTTGTTTTACAACTCAGGCATTCTGGAACGGCGTCTTTTTAAAATAAAAGTATAGGAACTGAAAAACATAATGAAAAAAGGTGGAGGAGCCCCCCTCCCAGCCGCACCCGCCCACTTCAACCACTGAGGATACTACCTTTAAGGTGTAATAGAATTTTACCAAATATTTTTCAGGTTCAAGGGAAATGATCCCATCCAATGTTGTTAGTGAGGTGTTCTTAATTATTCAGCATAGAGGAAAACAAGGTGATCATGGAAGTGGCTGAATACAGGCATCACTGACTAAATAGACTATAATCCTAATGCATTACCCTAGAGAGCTTATCTTTAGCTCATAATCACGATGTTACACAATGAGCCACTGTAGAGGAGGTCCCAAATAAAGCCTGCACTCCAATCGCCCATTTTGAAGTACCAGGAACGTTCACACCAAGATATGTGATGTATGATGAGCAAATAAACCAGCAGAGAGCTGCGGTAGGGCTCTGCCCAGTACCTATTAGAAGAACAGCACCTGTTGAAGTACCAATACCAAGGAAACCATGGACAGTAAGGTATCCATTGAGAAAACCATATCAACAAATGAAACGGAATGAAGATTGTCTGAGTACAGTCCCTGAAGAAACCAAAAAGGTCTTACTGGAAAACGAATGGTGACATCACAAGAGCCCGGACTGACTCACATATAGAAGAAATGACGACCAGAGAAGGATACAAAGAGACGAAAACACCATGAACAAGGATATTGTGAACCTAAAGTGAAAGGACGAT
Source organism: Ambystoma mexicanum (assembly GCF_040938575.1). NCBI lineage: Eukaryota > Metazoa > Chordata > Amphibia > Caudata > Ambystomatidae > Ambystoma > Ambystoma mexicanum. Next base: position 1,023,626,414 of record NC_090921.1, on the reverse strand, counting down.
GTCAAAATGTATGACGCTTAAGCTGTAAGCATGGCAAAGATATTTGTCCAGTTTACACCTGTACATATGCATGGAACCGCAAGAAAACTAAGAAATCAGTGTGGCTTGCTATGCTTAGTAGAAAGATAGTGCAGCAAGTGCCATTATACATAATCTACCTCAACGAAGTGTGTTATATAAGTGTATTTCTACTTTGCACAAGAAGCAGAATCAACCCAGGTTACTAAAGGCCACACGAGAAAAGCTTCATATTTAGCAAAAACGAGAAGAGACGGCTGAAACTAAACTCAGCAGAGGCAACTCGTGCCAGAGAAGCCAAGGTCATATCAGTAGAAGAGCCAACCAGTAGCTACATTTAATTTAAACTAAGAACACAATATCCTGCCCCTGAAAGGTCGAGATATGAAGACGAAGGCAGGTGGTGGGTGAAACGAGAATCAAATACACAAATTGATGGAAAAGAGGCAAATTCATGGTGTCTGAACCACGTGACCAGCCGAGCCGGACGAACGCGAGAACTCACACCTATGCATGGCACAAGGCCAGGCGAAGATATCAGAACCTTTCCAGACAGAAGATGCAGTCTCGAGGCCAAACACAGTGAAATAATTGACACATGGCTACTAAAGTGATGATTAATTGTAGCAATAACTGGAGGAAGGCCGGGTAACTAAGGGGCACCTCACACCTGGCTGACCATTCTGCGTGCTGCTAAGCAAAGTGGACAAGTATGCATGGGGTTGGTGCCAACCCAGTCACAATGGACCAAATAATCTAAGGTCCAATAGTTAGTAGAACCAATGGGACGTCGTACTTTTAGTGACGTCGGCAGTAGACATTTTTTGAAGGTAGGGCCTAGATGCCCACCTGACACTGTTTACCCAATCCCCTCACTCCGTTACCATAGACAAATGTAGTACCTATATTAAAGTTACCTTTCACAAACCAATAGAATCGCATGTTAACTTTTGAGTGTTACACGTCAATGATGACGAGTTTTCAGTATAAATATTATGATTTTTATGAAGTTCATTGGAGTGGAAGTGAGAAGGAAGATCGTGCCATTGCTGATATTCATAACTCCCTGTTGTTTGTACTTGTCATTAAATGGACTCCCTTTGCCAAACTGTTGAGTTGTCCTTATTGATTGGTGTTGGAGTAATACATCTGCACTCCCATCCATCTCAGGGGTGCCGCTATCTTGTATTAAAGTGTTTCTGAGCAAACCACGACTCTATGGGCCGGTTGGGAGTCTCGGAGCACAGTTGGTAGCAGAGATTGATGGTTATCGATTATCGATTAGAATAAGACACCCATTGACCGTCGACATAAAGTAACTGTAGGTCCTCTGCAATATCACGAGTCCTTTGCCATTCGGCTGAGTAGACTGTGAAGCTCCCTGTGGACAGTGGTAGGATAAAAATAAAAATCTGCAGAACGAGGTCTGAAGGGACCCGTTTTACCCACATAACTACTTCCCACTCCTACGGGCAGCTGAGTGGGAGAAAAGCCAGAGAAGGCAGTGACGATGGCGGTGATCCCGAGGATCCAGAGAGGAAACATGAGAACGGTGAGTGAAAAAGACTAATGCTTTGGCACAAGTGCATGCTTTAGAACAAGTGAGGGAAAAGGTAACGGAGAGAGGCGATAAAAAACAAAATATAGTTAGAAGTAGAGAAGAATGTATATATATATATGGAGAAGGGAATGATGACTCGTGAATAATTAAGTAGACAAAGGGAGGACACCGAGAAAAGAAGGAGGGTACCGGGGAGGACACCTGAGAAGAGAGAAGAACCCCTTATTCCTACGCTTTTTATACAAGCGGCTAGAAGAAACTTCTATACAGAGTCCCAAATAAAGGGGAACGAATAGGCCACCACAGCGATTAAAGACGCCGTGAAAGGGATAAGTTTAAAATCCAAGTCGGGGTAATTTTAGAGGCAGAGATACATGTGACCAGCTGGAGTTCATCTAGTCTGTTAACATCTGTTTTATGTGTTGATTGTTGTGACATCATAGGACAGAAAGTTTTCCTTCAAGGAAGTAGCATAAAAACTGTGTGATTAGATATTTGGCAGGTTGTAGAAGGTAACCTGATATTTATTGAGTAAAATAGAAGCAATGACATTTTGTTGAAAAATCGGGATTAGAGCTTGCGGTGATTGGTGCTTGCTCATATTGTTGAAATTGTTTAAGTCACGTGAAGCTTTGACAAGTGTTGTATAAGGGAAAAGGGAACAGATCTGAGCATGGAGGACATAACTCCATTAGCACACCTGTGCAAACAGTTGCTGAAACATGCACCTAAGCTGAAAAAATACAGTGCGGAGTGGGTTAAGGGAATCGCCCACAAAATGTTTATGCCTTGGCCACAGGGCGGGTCATTATCTAAAGCAGTCTTACAACATATGACGACGTACTTGCACGCCACATACACAGGGAAAAAGGTAGACAAACGCCTAGCTAGTCTAGAATTGTGGAAAATGTATCAACAAGACAAGGAAGAGGAACCGCCATCAGACTGGATACTTAATGTATGAAGAGAGGGGGGTGAGACACCCACAGCGCCACCCGCCCGTTGAAATGGAAATTGAAACAATAAGGAAGAAGGGTTATATCAGCTCAGGGAACTTAAAGCAGCTACGGGGTATAGCAACCCAGTGTATGAGTCACCTACACAAAGTAGTGACGAAAATCAAGATAAGGGTAGAGATAATATCACCTCCAAAGTCCCAAGGAACAAGGAGAGACGCAATGACGAGAGAAGAGACCAGACACAGGCAAGTACATCTCTTGACAAGGAGAGAGAAGGTAAAAGATGGAAAAGAAGTGAGGATAGAACTGATGAGATAGCACTCGCACAAGATGAATGGATGGGAGGGCAGATTTTATTGAAACTCGATGGCAAATGCATTGATGACGCAAAACGAAAGGAGAGATTAGACGATGTACAGAAGAAGGAGAAAGAAAAAGAAAAAGGATTAAGAGACGAGAGAATAAGGAAAAAAGATAGACAGAGACGAGAACAGTTATATCGTGAAGAGCAAGAAAGGCATCTAGATCGTAAACAGAGTGCGGCCAATGATCAGGACAGACAGGAGCAGCGAAGATTAGAGGAAGAACAAAGAATACGAGAGAAAAGAATAATGGGTCAAAGGGATGAGGAAATCCGAAGGGCAAATGAATGAAGAGACGCAAAGAAAAAGTAAGAAGGTAGGGTCAGAGAAGAGGCGAGGAAGCGCAGAGAATTTGATGACGATGTAGAACATAAGTAAAGACAGAGAGCACGTGATCTTGAATATCTGGAAAGAGAGGTTAAAAAACCTGATCCAGTGGTAGACTGGGAGGACATAGAAGAATTCTTTCCTGTGTATGATTCGGTACCAGGTACGTCTAGGGCGAATATTGACGATGACTTCGACACCAGAAGCATCGGAGAAACGATCGATAGAATATATGATGAAATGGGGCTAGAACAAATAGCCCAAAGGGAGGGGGAAGACGAGCGCTTGGAGAGCATTCAGCTTTACGACCCTGAGGATGTCTCCCGAAGTAGTGGGAATAGAGAACTGTCCCTACATAGACTGGAAATAAGCAAGAACAAAGAGGACGCAAGAAGGTGCATGAGTTGGGGGCAGACAATGTCTGACACCAAAAGAGAGAAGCGCAAGGAAAAGGAGAAAGAGAGAAAATGCGAAAGACGATTCTCAAGGGGAAAAGGGATAAGATGGTCAGACACTAGTGAGTCTGCACCAAGGGCATCAGATTTAGATACACCGTAGGACCGACACAGAGAAGTATCTCACGGTCAGAGGGGGGTGTCATTGCCAGGCAGGCAGCGATGCGGAAATATTACCCCTGCGATAGACAGGAGAACAATGAGAGAAGAGAGAGAGGGCTATACATCCCAATTTCCGTTGTTCATGAAAGGAGGGGCGAGACCACATAATATTTCATGGCCACACATGGATCGAGAAAACATGAAAAACAAGCTTCCAATGCTAACATCGGGAGCCGGAAAATGGATACATGAGCTAAAAAAATGACGGGAGGGAACACGTTAGCTATAGGGGATATCAAGGGTCTCTTAATCGCCATACTTGGTGAGAGAGCAGACGATGTGTGGACACGGGCAGGCTAGCCGGGTGTGACCACAGTTAATACCGCGCATGACAGAGCTCCATCTACCAATTGCAGAGCCGCGGTTTGGAAAGCACTACGAGTGCTATACTCAGATACTTCCGACATGGGAGCTATCATGACACGTGAAATGAAGGAGTCAGAAGATCTGTTACTTTATATACAGAATTTTCAAGACGCGCCGGTACTTGAGACTCGTGAATCTTGGGGGAAATCTATACCCGTGTTCTACCATATATTTTGCCAAGGGCTGCCAGAGCCGGTACAGAAACAGCTCAAGAAATTGGTAGGAATCGAGGCCAAGCCATGGTCAGAACTACAGTTGACCATCGCACACTAATGCAGGCTTCTGCAAGAAAAGAATCGCAAAAAAGGAGCTGCACGAAAGGGTGAAGAGGCAAAATTAGTGCAGAAGAAATTATCAAAATATTCTCTTGAAGGAGCAATGATGACTAGCACAGACAGCTCGAGCATACAACAAGCCAATAATCCACAGCAGAATAATCAGGGCAGTACTGGGTTTTACCCCAGGGGAAGACTATTTAGAGGAAGATGATGGCAGAGTAATCAGGGACGTGTCCAGAATAATCAAGGAGGTTTTCAAAATATGCAAAATGGCAATCAAGATATGTCAAATGGGCACGCGATCCGACCACCGCCAGTATGTTGGTTGTGTGGGATGACAGGGCATTTAGTGCGCACATGCAGAAATCAAGGCATGATGCAAAACGGCCAAGGAATAGGAGCAGGCATGGTGAATCCACCTGTGTTTGTACAGCAGGAAGTTTCACAGAATCACACGGTGCAATAGCAAACGCCAGGAACACAGCAAAGCCCACGACCTCAAAATGTAGTGAGTTTTCCACAAGGGCAGTCCCAACAGTCACAGATGGAACTGTCACAGACAGTGAGTACAGGACAGGCTGCGAACCCTGGAATAAGGGGTAACATTGATAATGGGGGAAATCCATCAGCACGAGATGGGCCAAACCTATATATGGACTAGGACAGCTCACTGGGAGCCCTGATATGTTCTATCCTATCAGTGACACCAGACCCTCACCGGAAACCAAGGGTGGATGTCGTTATAGGCGATAAACAATATTCCTTCCCCGTTGGCACGGGTGCAACATGTTCGTGTATACGTGAAGGGAAGTTGTTCTTGTCCGGCGATGCCATAAATACTCAGAGTTTCACAGGAGCTACACATCGTGTTCCCTTTACAAACTCACTTCCAGTCTCTATAGGAGAATGTGAAATGAATGTGCCTCTATTATATTCATGACAAACCCCAGTAAACATTTTGGGTAAAGATCTAATGACGAAGTTAAATCTGACAATCTTGTTCACGGAGGAGGGCATAGTATGTTCAACTCCAGGAATGCACTATTCAAATGTATGCAAAATGATTGGAGCATACGCAGGACACATACCCATGAGGGCTATACTATTACAGCCCGAAATATTTGCATACGGAATACGTGTGCTAATGGCAGGGCTGCCAGGCCTTACAGACAAAATCATGAGGACTGCAGATGAATTTCTATTCAGGCCAAGAATATCTATGCACGAGGAAAAGGGACAAGTATTTCCCTTGGTGATACACACAGCTGCAGTACGAGGGAAAATGGCTTTGATTGATGGTTATGACAATGAAGGCCGACAATGGTGCACAGTAATCGCCATTGAAGAAGGATACCGATTGACTGACGTCACTGATGACGATCTGTTTGATGTGCAAGCAGATATGGGAGAGACAACAGTTGAAGTGAGCTGTTACGTTCACCTGGTTCCCACAGGGGCGTCGATCGGACCCGAACAGCTGTGGTCTCCACCAACGTGATGCGTAGTGCAGAGATGGCAGTCTGGACTGGCCCGCCTAATCTCGTCTGCTTGACCCGTAGAAGTATTCTCCTGTAAGTGGAGAAAGGGATTTAGCCACCCGTGGATTTTAGTGATGGCCCCCCCACTGTTCTCGTTCTCCCCACCAGTCACCTCCGATATCCCCTTTAGTAACCTCACCTTATGTTTTTAAATGATGAGCTCTCCATCCTGCGTGGCATGCAGGGCCGCGTAGATACCAGTTACTTCACTGGTTTGAAGGTACTGAAGGAGTTCCGGGGCTTATAAAGTTCAAAGAGTTCAATATGTCCGATGTTCACTCTTGTTCCATTCCCTTGTTGAATTGCAGCTGGATCCAAAAGAATATTGCCTGGAGACAGCTGATGGCGTTCAGGTAAGAATCTGTATTACCCAACACTGCCCGGTAAAAGTTGCATGAGTTTAACTTGTTGTTTTCTCTCCCTTTATAGGTGCGGCATAGGACGATGTGGCGTATTAAAGGGTAATGCCTCCAGTGGTAAATCAGTTAAGCCTATGGTGGTAAAAGAGATTGTATTTGTCAGCTCTCTCGGCTCACCTTGTTATTTCTTTTGTTTTCCCCCAGGTGCTAGAGTTCGACGAAGAAAATGATGGAGGCAGCGCCGAGTCGAAAGATGCTGTGGACTGGTGAGTATGACGCGGCGCTGCTGCTGGCGATGCGACGCATGCTGAAATAATGTCCTTTCCAGGCTCGGAGACGTGCTGGATCCGGAATCAGGTAAGGAATTAAAATAATGACCGTGATCTAACCTTTTCTCCTTCTTTCCCCTTTTTCTAGGAGCTCCGGATTCGAGGCGGGCGTGGCAGAAGACTGGATGCTGACTTGCAGGCACGGTGAGCGTTACGCTGCAGAATGCAGAATAACGCGAAGCCTGTGCTGCTGTTCGGGCATGATTTAAATAGCCTCCAAAGTAGTTCCAGGTAAGAAGTTCCCCAGAACCACACCCGAGTAAAAAATAGTCCCTGTAATAAAATAGTCCCATCCAGGCCTCACGTTGGCTTGGATTCATTTGCAGTATGGTCTGCATGAGGTAAGTAATGTCTACGAGCCCGGCGCCTATGGAACCAGGACCAATTTCCAAGATGAGCCTGGCGCCTAGGGCACCAGGACTGAACCCAAACAGCCCCCAGCCGGGGCTGCTGGGGTTTTAATAAGTATCTGGATGCCTGCTCCCGGGGCTGATGGACTGGATCCGGAAGTCCACGGGTAGGCATCATGAAATGAGCCTCACCTTTTGGGTGAGAATGATCAAAAGAGAAGTGCGCCAGAGAATGATGTTAGCACGGAACCGTCCCGCATATTTTGATGACGGCATGGCCCAGGTGCCTGTTTCAGTATGGACTACAGGCCCCTATGATGTAGGCTTATTGAAAGGAGTCAGAGAGGTGAAAATCAAACTGAAACCAGGAGCAATTTTACCAAAAGCACAGCAAAACCCCATGTCCAGGGAGGCAGATGAAAGGATTTTTAAGACAATTTCGGCTATGATGGAGCAGGGCATCTTTGTGACGTCAGAATCGCCATGCAAAACTGCAGTTTACCCTATCAAAAAATCAAAGGAGGGTCTTGGCATTTAATTCAGGATTTACACCCAATAAATGATACTGTTGAGGCCGAGTTCCCTTTAGTCCCTAACCCGGCTACAATTCTATGTAATATACCTGTTGATGCAAAATATTTCATGGTGATTGAATTGAAAAATGCATTTTTCTCAATCCCATTGCAACGTGACTCACAAGATGTGACGTCATTCACGTTCAGAAAGATGCGTCTGAAAAGCACAAGGCTACCCCAGGGATACTGTGAGTCTCCTTCTATCTTTAACAGACTGCTGCAGATAGACCTAAGCAATATTGAATTAGAAAGTGTTGTCCTGCAATATGTGGATGACATCTTAATTTGCAGCAAAACAGAGGAGCAATGCAGACATGATTCTGTTCAGCTATTGCCTATACTGGCTGAGAAAGGATACAAGGTTGACAAAGAAAAGCTACAATACTGTCAACAAGAAGTGCTATACACAGGTCAGCTGATCTCGCACGAGGAGAAAAAAGTTACCACAGAAAGAGCTGAAGCCATACTAAACACAGCCAAGCCACACACGGTAAAGCAAATACAGAGTTTCTTAGGCCTGTGCAATTATGTCCGGGCATGGGTCTTCGACTACAGCTCTTACACCAGGCCTCTGCTTCAGGCCCTAAAGAAGGCACAAGTGACAAAGGAAAAGATTGAATGGTCTGAGATTATGGAGAAAGGATTTGCTGAACATAAAAAAGCAATTTGCCCAGCACCAGTTTTAGGATTCCCCAATTATGCCGAGGAATTTGACCTGGTCTCGCACACAAATGGCAGCGTTATGACAGCAGTGCTCACACAGAGAACCACATTGGGGTATAAGCCCCTGGCATATTTTAGTGGAAATTTGGACCCAATGATGAGAGGCCATTTCCGATGTGAACAAGGTTTATCTGCTGCAGCGTTTGCCATTGAAAAGGCTACTACCATTGTAATGGGATGCTCCATGACTTTGTACATCAAGCACTCACTATTTGCTATTCTAGAGAAACCAAAGGGCACACTGACATCTCAGAGAACTTCTGCTTATGAAGTGATAATATCAAAACCATTGATTAAAATAGTCCGATGTAAGATAGTGAACCCCGCTATGTTCATAGCAGAGCCAGTCACTGAAGGAGAACCAATACATGAATGTGCAAATTATGAAGAATTCTATGATGAAATTCCCAGAGTGAAAGAAAATGCATTGGCAGAAGGAGAAATTGTCTTCATTGACCATTCTTCAAGAATCGATCAAAGCGATAGGCAAATATATACAGGCGTCGCTGTAATGAAACACACCGACAATGGAGAATTTCTAGTACTCCTTAGTGCACGAATACCATCTCATTATTCAGCACAGGCTGCAGAATTATTGGCGGTGATACTCGCCATTGAGAATCACACAGACCAGGAAGTAACTGTGTACAGTGACTCCGCCTATGTGACATCGACAGTGCACGCAGGCCTAGCTCCAAGCATACGGCACGCTGTAAAGACAAAGAACTTTTGTGAGATAGTTGTGGTTTCATTTTGGACATTCCTCTGAGCAAAAAAGAGAATAAGGACAGATAAACTGGACACTCTGTGCATCCTAGTTGCAGGGTGAAGAAGAAAACTGCATTTATAAACCACAATATTGGGCCTCATTACGAGCAGCATGCAGTCTTATTGGACAAGCTGATGATGGCACTACAGCTCCCAGTGGGCATAGCAGTCGTGAAATGCGCCGCCCATACGAAAGGGACAGATTTTATCTCACGAGGAAACAAAGCAGCAGGCAAGGAAGGCAAACATATGACATCCAACAGTGAGATGATCATGGAAGTGCAAGTCACCCACACAAATGAAAAAATGATGGTTACACGGGTTGCACCTGAAAGCTATAATAATCTGGGACAAACACAGTTGATAGAACTCCAAGGTGAGGCACCACAGGAGGAAAAGAATGTATGGAAACAGCAAGGGTGTTCTTTAAACCCCTCCGAAAGCTTGTGGCGACAAGACAGCACTGGTAAACCAGTAATGCCTATAGCCCTGTTAAAATTAGCACTGGAACAGTTACACTATCCTGCACACATGTCAAAAGAGAATCTAGCGGCAACACTCGCAGAAGACTGGTTCATACCAAACTTAACTGAGCATGTTGCATTTTTTATAGTGAACTGTATCATCTGCCAACAATTCACAGCTGGGCACACATTAAAAGTAATGAGAGGAGTCATCTCAAGGCCAAATGGGACTTTTCAGCACTTGCATGTCGATTACGTAGACATGATTCAAGTATGTAACGGGTACAGACACCTGTGTCCATTCTCTAGATGGATAGAGGCAGGTCCATGTACACACCCAGACTCTATCTGTGTGGCCAAATATTTAGTAAGAAAAGTATTTCCCAGGCGGGGTGTATCATGAGATCAGATAACGGGACCCTCTTTGTAAACGAGGTTTTCGAACAGATTAGCTTACTGCTTGGTATAAAGCACAAGTTCTCATCGGCGTACCACCCACAAGGTAATGGAATATGTGAGAAGCTCAACGGCCTATTAAAGGAGAGGATAGCCAAGTTGAAGCTTACTCTAAGAAAGGCATGGTTGCACTGCCTTCCTTTGGCACTGTATGCACTCAGGAATCAACCCGGTTCCGACCATCATCTTACACCGCACAAAATAGCTACAGGAAGAAGAATGCACACTCCCCTGACCCCGCCGAGACAGAGCTAGATGTGATGCCCAGTCAACAGGAGAAATCTTAGCGTCTGAAATGCAAAATTACTTGAATTGCATGACATCTTGCATCTTGCCTTACTGTAATTTCAGACCAGCTGCAGCGACAACGAAAAGGGTGCAGAGTGCAGGGCAGCACGGAAAACAGAAGGAGATACTACTTCAGGCACAGCTCAAGGACTTTGTGTTCCATCCGTTTTTCCTGGAGATACCGTCCTGGTAAAGAACCATACAAGAAAAAGGTGAGACGAACCAAGGTTTAATAGTCCCTTTATAGTGGAAGACAGCACCCCCTCTGCAGTGAAACTACAAGGAAGGAGAGCTTGGATTTTCCTGGGTGACATCAAACCATATATTGGAGAAGGCCCCCTGCCTGCACCCCAGTGCGAGAAGACTACGAACGACGGGGAAGAGCCACAGCACGTACAGACGAGATCCATTACAAAGAAGCAGGACACATGAGCAGCAGCAAAGTAAAGACAAAGAACTTTTGTGAGATAGTTGTGGTTTCATTTTGGACATTCCTCTGAGCAAAAAAGAGGATAAGGACAGATAAACTGGACACTCTGTGCATCCTAGTTGCAGGATGAAGAAGAAAACTGCATTTATAAACCACAATATTGGGCCTCATTATGAGTAGTGCGGAATGGGTTTAACGGCGCCGGTAATGGTGCCGGCACTGTTAAACCCACTCGGCACTATTACGAGGTCCCCTCGCGTGAACCAGGAAGCTAACAACGGGCCTGTAATTGACGGGCCCGTTGTTAGCTCCCTCCCCAATCCCATTGAGCCCTATGGGGGGAAGGACCGGGCCCAGGTTCCCTGAAGGAAGAATTACCAGGCCCTCCAAACTCGGAATGGTCCGGTAATTCCTCATTCAGGGAACCCGGACACGATTTTGGAGGCAGCCATGGCGCTAATAGCACCATGGCTACCTCCAAAGTCTTAATGAGGCCCTTAGTCTGTTAACTTTGAACTTTGGATTGAGGAACGCTGAAGCCTTGACTAGAAAATAATATGCCAAATCTTTCCTAAATTGGAAGAAAATACAGTACCCAGATACCTTCCACCTTCCACACAGAGGCTTTGTTTGGAATCACTTATGGTGTCCCGCAGTAGCAACATCACCAAAGACGTGGTGACATACATTGATCTAGTGCTAAGATCATACCTGTCACTGGTGGGGAGGCTCACAAGTGTCACTGACTTTCTTCAAGATCCTGAAAATGAAAAGATTATAAAGGGATTGCTTACTGTGATTGCCGAGCAGTTCCTCCTTCTTCCGGAGTACAGCAAGGAAAAGCCAAATGTCCCAAGCGGAGAACGAAGCAAATAAGCTTATCAACGTATTGTTTTTTCGCCTAATCGAAGAGTGTCCAGAACTTGTCGGGAGAACGACAGACGTATTGACTTTTCTTCGAGATCCAGCGAATACAGAACATCTGAGCATAATCCTAAATAGTATAGTCATTCAAGTTGTGCTCCACGCAAACGGAAAGTGAAAACATACAGTCCTGGACCTCAGCAAGACAGGGAAAATGTCCCTGTCACCAGAAGACAGTAGGTTGGCCAGCAACGTTTTCTTCCAGGTTAATCACAGATTTTCCAGAGCTAGTGGGGAGACCTGTAGATGTTGACGTCCTCACATTCATCAGAGACCCAGCTAATTCTACACAGATGGGCATGCTCTTGCATGTAATAGTGATGCAAGTGGAATTTTCTAACCATCAACAGAACTATTTGAGAAGAGTTTAGACTTTCCACCGAGGGACAGATCGAAAGAGCATTGCCTGAGATTTAATTTCTTATTTTATATTGACAAGGACACAACATGTCTTCGGAAATGAAGCAGATCAGAGGCATAGACTGGGAGCTGACATATTTTGATCATGCACAGTAAAGAGACTTGCTAAATTATTGCTTGATTTTGACACTCCCCATAGCCTAGTAAAAGAACAGTATCCCAAGATAATAGACAATTCATTATTCAAACAAAGGAGGACAATTGTGTAATACCTGTAACACACACACAGAATCCGAAAGACAATATTGTTTAAAGGATTATAGTAAAAGTTACCATTTTGTCAAATGATCGAGATGGGGATCCAAAGCAGCAGCCTCGTCCTCCCGCAGAAGGAAAGACGTCCACATTTTTCAGGAAGTATATTCTGCCGCCTGACCTACAGAGGCATAATGTATTTATGTATTATATTCATCATTGTTTTACTATCATTGACGATCAGAACTGCATTTTTTATTGGTGCACAAAGCGTTCCGATTCCAGTGCACCCACCTAATGATGCACACATGACACCTACGAAAGTACGAAGACCTTACATGGTCATTCCAGTCCCTAGAAGATATGATGGTGGAATGAATGAACTTGAGATGGATGTGATTAGCAATGACACACACACACTTGTGGTAACAAGCAAATCGAAAAGCCGGAGACAGGGTCGGCAAAGTATGAATGTGAAAAGGTTACTGACAACCACACAAATGCAAACATTGAATGCACATACGCCAGGCCTAGTGTAAATGACTGCAGAACCACAATCCAAAGCATGGGAGAAGAAAAGACTGACTACTATGAGAAATCCCACTACAAGGAAGTGAAAAGACAAATGGAAGAAGCTGAACCCCTGAAGAGACAAGAGGAGTTAGAGAATCGACCAGCAGAGACAGCATGGACAAACCCACATGTTCCAGTGAAAGGGACAAGTACAAGCTCCACAATACAACCATATTCAGTTGGCTCCCCACTTACCAGCTACCCCAGGCGACAATCCACCCCACCACCCCAGCCGACGGCTGACATGGGCATAGTCATGGAGCACCTAAGTGAAATGGAGGAACACCAGTGGCATATGGAGAACATTGCCACTGTGCACAGCCAGCATATGCAGGTGATCAGTGAGGACATCCAAGCAGCCAGAAATGGATGACCCGCGACAATGTGCAGACCAGGAGAACAATGGAAGCGTGCACAGGTGCCAGTGCCAGTGCCTCCTCTTCACATGCAATGCTTCCTGTGGCTATCATCTCCACACCATTTTTTTCATTTTGCTTCAATGTGCATATGTGGCAGAGTTTGTACTCACCCACTATCCAGATCCATTGTCCTCTGATCCAGATCCATTGTCCTCTGTGCCACTGCATGTATCCCGGCAGTGTGCTGTTGCGTAGGACCTTTGAGTTGTGGGTGGATCCTGGGTAGCAGGCACAGCAGTGAGTTATGATGAGATCAGGGCCAAAGGTCCACAGGTCACCTGCAAGTTCATGGAGTGGTAGTGCTTGCTGTTCCCGTAGATGACCTCATGAGCCTGGGACACCACCAAGGCAACATGCATGCAATCGATGGCTGCTATCACATTGGGCAGTGCAGTGGCATAGAAGTGACCTACCCAGATCGTAACCAAAATCACAGGCTCTACCCCTTAAGGGAGCACTTCTAAACGCAAGATCTCTCGTAGCCCATGCTATAGACATAGCTGATCTAATCACAGAAGGTAACTTGGACTTCCTTGCTATAACAGAGTCCTGGCTACACAATGCTGCAGGACCTGCGCTAATGCTAGCTATACCAGATGGTTATACTATCTCTAGACAAGACAGAGATGGAACCTGAGATGGAGGAATCGCCATCATATCTAGAGAGAGCCTATCATTGAGACTAGTCCCACAATTAACGCAGCAATCATGTGAAATTCTCACAGCTACACTCCCACTAAATAACCCCCAATCATTGACTATGCATCTAATGTACAGACCTCCAGGGTCCCTCTGAATATTTGAGGAAAATTTGCATAGTATACTTGCCACCATTCTTAAACCAACTTCCCAACTATTGCTACTAGGAGACTTTAACTTAGGTTTTAATGATCCGGCGGATAAGCATTGCCTTAGGTATAGCCAATACCCTTAATGCACTTGGCCTGTCGCAAAAAGTCAACAAACCCACTCATATAAAGGGCAGAACTCTAGACTGGATAGCCTAATACAATTGTACAAGCACCAATACCGCTATTACGCCCCCACTGTCTGGTGACCTTCATTTTATCTACTACCAGACCCCAACAGGTGACCTTACAAAAGGCTCCACCTTGTCTTACCAGAAACAAAAAAATATCACTATAGACAAAGTGATTCCTGCTATCCTCCCTACTCTAAATTCTTTACCCGTCAATCTAGACCCAAGTACCCTGGTGCATGAATACAACAAAATCATGCTTATCACATTTGACACAATTGCTCCACTAAAATTAAGAGCAAGTAAAGCTAAAGCCCACCTAAACAAGTGGGTTACCCCACAGTTAAAAGACCTCTGTCTTCTGAAGAGGAAGTGCTAAACAGCTTGGAAACTATGCCCCTCCACTGAGAACAAAAATAAAATAACAACCACTTCTGCGCACTACAAAAATTAAGTTCACCAGACAAAGCAGAACTCCTATAATGAACTTATCGCTAAATCTAATTCTAGTATAAAGGAACTATTCTCCATACTAAAAGAACTTGAGTCCCCGATTTCCACACCCAACATATGAAACAAAAATAAAATGTAGTGTTCAGAAATTCAACAGGCACTAGCCAGTACAATCAATACTCTCCAAAACAAAATAAAATTTAAGAAAGATTCTCTGAATCTACCACATTCTGCCACTTCTATCCCACTTACTGTCACACCAACTGCTCAGACTAACAGATTCCGTTTTACTAAAACATCTGTTCTAGAGGTTGAAAAAAACATTTTATCCCTTAAACCATCTAATTGCAAAGGCGATATCTGCCCAGCACAGAGCATAAAAGATGCTGCTAGAGAGCTTTCCCCATTTATCTCTAAACTGGTCAATGCCTCATTCTCCTCTGGCACTATCCCTGCCAACTTAAAACAGTCCTGGGTCCTCCCACTCCTAAAGAAGCAAACCTTAGATCCACTCATTACTACTAATTACCGCCCCATCACGACAGAACCATTTCTACTGAAAATACTTGACAAAATTGCCTATACACAGATTAAAAAATATCTTGAACTACATAAACTTGTAGGAGTTAGACAATCTGATCAGATCGATGAGCTGAGAGATAAAGGGAAGACGGCACTGCTCCTATTACTTGATCTCTCAGCTGCATTTGACTTGGTGGATCACAAGGTCCTTTGCAAGCATCTGGATACAGCAGCCCACTTCTCTACTGAGGCTATCAAATGGATAGAATCGTTGCTGAGCGAGAGAACTTTGAGGGTGTTCTCCCCTTCAGCAGCGGCGGAACCTTCCCCGATCCTTTGTGGTGTACATCAGGGCTCCTGCGTTTCCCCCACTGTATACAATATATTCACTAAACCCTTGTTTGATGATCTGGACCTTCTGGGTATCACCTACACTAACTATGCGGATGATACACAGATTCTCATCCCACTTTCTGGGGATCACTGTAAAGACCTGGCGTTGGTGAAAAGGGTATAGCTCATCATTCAGGCCTGGA
This sequence comes from Ambystoma mexicanum, assembly GCF_040938575.1. NCBI lineage: Eukaryota > Metazoa > Chordata > Amphibia > Caudata > Ambystomatidae > Ambystoma > Ambystoma mexicanum. The sequence goes on along the minus strand of NC_090921.1, from coordinate 1,023,610,625 downwards.
TGGCCACACACGGTCTATGCCTGAATGATGACAAGACTGAGTTGATAATTCTAGGCACTCAAGCCAATATCAATAAATTAGGACATAAATATTCCTCATTCACTATTGATGTAAACATCATTAAGGTATCCAAAGAGGTAAAAACCTTTGGCTTTTACCTTGACTCTTCCATGTCCTTTGATAAACAGGTAAACTCTCTGGCCTCTACTACTGCCTACACATGTAAGCTTATTAGAGCTGGCAAGCCATTTCTATCAAATGAAAGTTGCATTATCCTGGCTAGAGCTCTAATCCTCTCTAGGTTGGATTACTGCATTGCTCTCTACAGTGGTGCCAACCAAGCCATCATTCTGAGACTACAAAATTTGCAAAATGACGCTCTAAGAGCTGCTCTAGGCATAAACAAAAGAGTTCACATTGCCTCAACTAGACATCAATAAAAGTGGCTTTCAACCTATAACAAAATACAGTTATAAATGGCCTTTCTGACCCATAAAGCCTTAAATAATGTTGCACCTAGCTACTTAATAGACAAACTGACGAGAAGAACCTCTAATAGGCCAACTAGAAGTGGTAATGCTAATTGCCTTGTGGTTCCAAGATTTAGGCTCACTAAGATTGGTGGCAATAGCTTTCCCGTGAACGTCGCTAAACTCTGGAATTCTCTGCCCAGTGACCTGAGAGCAGACCAACCCTACTCTCAATTTAGAAGGAAATATATCACCCTTCTCAACCTGACTGTAAACTAGGCAGTCTTTTCCCTTTTGCATACACAACACCACACTTTACTGACGCTGCCTATACTTATAAATAATGAATGGAACTTTACTGCTAACTGTATAATTTCGGTATATATGAATTGTATATAAGCTGAACATTCTACCTATCCCTAGACTGGTAGTAGCTTTACCTGTACATGTATTTGTCCATATTGTGAATGTACCTGAACCTATGTAAGCCTTGCATTTTCCTACTCTTGCGCCCTGTTGCCCCGGGTTTGGTGCACATTGGAAATAAATAAAACAAACAAACAAGTGTGCCTTCGTGTCATTCACCTGGGCTTGGGTGGTGGGCAGTGTGAAGTGTTGGTTGGCATGGCGCTGAAAGGCAACCAGCACCTGTGCCAGGACTGCAGTGATGTTGACTGTGCCATGCCATACTTCAAGGCGATGGAGTGCTGGAAAGTGCCCCTCCCCAGCAACTGCAGGACTGCCACCATTTTCATCAATGTGGTCACAGCGGTACAGATGTTAATCCTGCTCCCAATTTCTTCTTGTATTGTGGCCAGCAGCTCAGTGATGGTCTCTGTGTCCAGGCGGTACTCAGTTACCAACTTGGTCTCACTGAGGGCCCAGAGTGATGGTTTGACCCTCCTCCTCACCCCTACCCCCCGTGCTCCCTCTGCCCTGGCTGTCCTGCATCTGAAGGTCCAGGCGCAGCCTGACCAGCTGCCCGTCCCAGCGTGCAGCAAATAATGGCAACATGGTGTTGGAAACAGTGTTTGGTGACTTAGTGGGCCTGAGTGGGTCTTATGTAGCTCTCAGATGTGCATTGTGTTCACCTGTGGCTTGATTCCTGGCACCTGGGTTCATTTACCTCCAGCTGGAATCTGGGGGCTATTCTCAGCACTATTAGCGCAGATTCCTGATGCTAATAGCGCAGAGAATGCACTTGTGATACGGCTGTATTTGCGCTTTGTCGCTTTGTGTTGTCGCCGCTGTTAGTGCGTCAGTAGTAACACCGGCGGTAATAATGCCGGCGCTAATTGCGTTGGCTGTTATCTCGCTGGTAGCTTTTGAGTCCGGCGGTATTTGCGCCGACTCGTGATCCAGCAGAGCATTATTGGCACTGCTAATACCGTTACCACCGGATTTAAGGGCTTCCTCCCAACTCGAGATGAGGCCCTATGAGTAAAATGCAATGCTGACTCTGTTTCCCAATTATCTGTTTTCAAACCTCTCACTACTATGTGCCTCTTAAAATCACATCATTAATTTTAGAAAACTAGCAAGTGCCAATTTAAGACTGCTTCAGCCTTATTGAATTGGTACATGTCAAAATAATTTGCCTCTCAGAATGTGTACTGTTCCAAACCTTTGTGTTTCCTGTGTCTGTTTTTAGATAAGGTAAATAATGATAGGGTAAGTTCCCAATATTTTGTTACCGGGGGAACAATTCTCAAATGGGTTACAGGTCTGAAACCACCTTCGACCTTCACTCTGCTGAACTCTATAGTAAGCCCAGCTATCTTGGCCTTCGAGAATAAGATCTTGGAGGAAACGAAAAATCTACTCAGGTCCAAAAACCATCAGAAGGACAACCTAACTAGGGAAGAAAGAACTGCTGTAACATCCCTACAGAGTAACCCCGCCTTTCTTATCAAACCAGCCGATAAAGGTGGAGGCATTGTCCTTTGGGACACCACTCTTTATAAAACAGAAGCAGCCTTACAACTTTACAATCCTCTCTTTTACCGCAAATCAGACAGAGATCCCTCCGAACACCTACGTGAGGTAATCAAAAGTCTAATGGATCATGCACTCCGGGAAGACTGGATCGATCAAGACGAACATCGTTTCTTGATTAAAACTTCCCCCATGATTCCAGCATTATATCTGCTTCCTAAGGTACATAAAAACTCCCGGACTTCACTGGGCAGACCTATTGTTTCAGCAATTAATTTGATCCTAGAACCGCTGTCAATTTACGCCGATTTGTTCCTTAGACCTTTTGTGAGATCTATGAATTCCTTCGTAAAAGATACCACCAGCATGATTAACCTTCTTGACTCAATCCAGATTGACCCACAAGACCCACAAGACCTCCTAGTGACTTTAGATGTCACCTCTTTATATACTAGTATTCCACAGAAGGAATGCCTTACCATCATGGCCACGTATGGGCACGTATCTGATTAAACGTACTGACACCATTAGTAAGGTCTCTACCTCTTTTACCATGGAATGTATTAGGATAGCCCTAACTGAAAATGTCTTCCTTTATGATGGAAGCTTTTATAAACAAATACACGGTACAAGCATGGAGGCAACCATTGCCCCCGATTTAGCTAATCTTTTCATGGATGATTTAGAATCCACATCTATCTACCATTCGAAAATCCGTTCAAGAACAACATCATAAAGTGGTTTCGTTATATAGACGATGTACTCTTGATTTGGAAGGGTAACTCCACTCTACTCCACTCTTTTCTGGAGTGGCTTAATAATCATAGCGAACACATCGCGTTTACCATGACCTATGATATAAAAAAAATCCCTTTCCTCGAACTGCTTATCTACAAAACAGATACAGGTATTTTGCAAACCAACTTATATCGTAAAGCCACCGTTAAAAACACTCTACTTAAATTTAACAGTTTCCATCCGTTAAGTCTACATGAAAATCTACCAATAGGACAATTCCTTAGAGTAAGAAGAAATTGTTCCAATCTCAGTGACTATATTCAAGAAGGGAAAGATCTCAAAGTTTGAAAACCCGCGGTTACCCTAAAAACTCTATCAATGTGGCATACAAAAGAGCTCAACATGCCAACAGAGACAGATGCCTCCACCCTGAAGTTAAAACCCAAGAAGAAAGAATTACCTGCATAAGCACGTTTAGTCCCATCAGTAATGGACTACGTAAAACTATAAAAAACACTGGCACATTCTATCGACTGAAGACTTTTGTCCTTTAAACGCCAAAAAAACTTCAGAGATATTCTAGTACACACTTACCCGAAAGAACGGGCACCTCTGATCCAAACAACTCTCTGTAATTTACCACCTGTAATTGGCCACTTCAAATATGGCCATTGCTCAGTTTGCTCACTTACCAACGATCTTAAATCCCTCAAGTTAAATGGCACCAAATGGGTACTACGACAGTTTTCTAACTGTGCCTCAGATTGGGTGATCTATGGCATTAATTGCCTCTGTAACCTTTTATACATGAGGAAAACCAGCAGATCCATAAGGCGAACACAGGTCATGTCTCAAAAATAAAACAGATAAGAAACCACTAGTTTCCCACTATATAACAGCTAAACACAAATACACCGATGTACAGTGGTTTGTGATTCAAAAAATGTCTGCATCATCAAGAGGTGGAAATAGGGATTTGTTACTTAGTCTTGCAGAACAAAGGTGGATTTACAATCTTAATTCGGTGAATCAAGGTTTGAATTCATCATTAGAATGGAACAGTCTTTTAGGGTAAGTCCTGTTTTCTGCAAACCTTTACCACTCTACTCTTACATCATGATTTTGGAATCTATAGACGTGGCTCAGTCACGCTGTTTTCAATCAGCTTTTTCAACTATTTCTTTACTCTAAAGACCCTGTCCCTTAATTCTGATTACCATGCAATGAATCATGGTTCCCTCGCGAGCCTTTGCTTTTTGTAGACGGACGTTGTACAAATAAGACACACATGCCATCGGGTTCCTCGTGCCTTCATGTATATCGGCTTTTTCGAGCAGAGCCCATCCTTTCAATGCTGTTTTAATTCTGTTCATCCTTTCTTCTCTTTTTGTGAACTAGAATACCCATTGCACTTGATTCTTACACAAGATTCGATTGGGTATCACAGCATGTGAGACCATATCCACCTGGGGACTGGGTAAAATACAACCCTCTTCTATCTCCCCTCGGTTAGAAACCTCTTTTTGGGGTGAGTACATTCATTCACACCCAACACACTGTTTGAAAATACTGGACAACCTCCAGGGCTTTAAGTGGGGTAAGAAATCGAGGGGGGGCCCTCATTTGGGGGCGAGGCTTGTGGGAGGGGCGTGGCCTAAAAAGTACGCAAATCGTAGGGTATACACACAAATATATATAAATGTTATATATTTGTGTGCATACCTTACTATGGTTTGTGTACTATGCAAGCCATCTTTTCTAAACATAGAAATATGTACCATATTTCTACGTTTATAAAAGATGGCTTGCAAATTACACAAACCATAGTAAGGTACGCACACAAATATATAACATTTATATATATTTGTGTGCATACCCTACGGTTTGCCTAGTTTTCAGGCCATCTTTTTTAAACATTTCAGGTTTGTAAAAGATGGGTTTGAAAGTACACAATTCAAGCCATCTTTTATAAAGCTTTGACTACGGACAAAATTGTCCGTCAGCAAAGCTTTATAAAAGATGGCTTGAAATGAGCACTTTCAAAGCCATCTTTTATAAACCTCGAAATATGTCGAGGAATCCCCAGGTTCGCCGAGGGTTAAAGACGCCTCGGCGACCTGGGGAAACAAAGGCACAGTAACTGCCTCTGGTGACCTCTCGCGCGAGGGGTCACCAGATGCAGTTACTATGACTGACGGTAGTGGCAGCCAGTCACAGCATCACTGAGGCTGTCTGCCACTTCTGTCAGCTTGCCTGACTTCATTTCAGGCGCATCATTCCGTCGCGGCCGATAATGCATCCCGCCAATGTTGCGGTAGGACGGGGCCCCGGCAGGGCCCCGGCTCAGTCCCACTTTTTGGAGACTGCCAGGGCCTGGCCCCGGCATGCCCCGGCCCACTTTAAGCACTGACAACCTCTGTTTTATTTTTTGTTAGACAGCATACGGCTACATGAGCCTATCCCTCTTTAAGAAATCGCTTCCTCCCCATTCCGCCAACATTAGATGTCACGTGTTTGCGCCACGCGTTAACGATGTTTGTTTTGACTGATGCCATCACGTTTAAATAGTCCCGCCTCCAGGCTAGTCAGATACCATTCCATCGCCACGGATGATGGAGTCTATATCGCAGTCGTGCCAAGTAAGTCCTCTGTAATGTATTTTCCTTTTCGCACTTTCGCAGCAAAACGTATAACTCCACCCGTTTACATTTCATCTATATTATCAGGTGCCCAAATAATCTTTTGCTGCCTTGTGTTTTGTTAGTATTACTATGACTTAAGCCGCAGTTATTCTGCCGGGATCCATTGGGTTAAAAACTTCGGCTGCATCTGCTATTGCTGCGGCGTTTGCACCGACTAGCATTTATAACCTTTCTTGTTCCACTTTTTGCGCCAGTAACGGCAATTGTTGCCCATCTACTGGGCTCCTTGTGAATCAAGCACGTCTTTGGCTTGCCCTGACAATTCACCGACTGGGGCGTACTACATAATATGCTGTGACAAAAGTAATTACAAGTAAGAACCATAATGTTTCCAAACAATAAACTAATTGAATCAGATGAACACACGTATGTAGACACTTGAGCATGCTTTTTGCACTTCTGACTGGATTTTTCCTTACCATCTTTTACAGCTGCAGGTGCATTGAATCTGTGCAGTCCTTTTGTCAACCATAGTCTGACTTCTCAGGGTTCCTTTATAAAGAACCTGATAAGGTAAAAACAGCACCCCAGATTTTATCGTGTGGAGTGTTGATACCATCAAACATCGCTGATTTTGCATCTGCTAGAATCCACCAATGTCTTTTTCTTTTCTTGTGTGGCAGCCTCTGCATTTTTCCCACTGGTGGGGCTATCTGCTATTCAAGCACCCTTGCGTGTCCAGACATTTCATGAGCCAGTGAATATGACAGACAGCATGTTAAGGCTAAAGCAACCACACCCAAGTAAGAACCGTAACGTTCCTTTCCTCATTAAGCAACTTGAACAAAAGGCATTCATCAATGCACTCATTAAATGCTTGGTTTATGTGCTCTAATTGGGGCGTTGTTCACCTTCATTTATAGTTGTAACCTCAATGCACGTTTGATATAAATTGTGCCGCCATGGTGGCAATTACAGCCTAACTTCCCACGGATCCTCCTAAAGAACCTAACAAGGTAAAAACACAGACTCAAGCTGTTTCGTGTGAAATATAGACAATTATGCACGCAGTGTGCAGATAGAGTTATAAAAAGCCTGCACCCCTATGAAGCAATGCTAAAGTGTAAATATAATAATTATATTTTAGCCAGCTTCTATCTTTCGATTTAATCATATCCATCTGCAATTACCATGTAGGACAAGGTGGCGCGTTGCCATAGAAACTGTGATCAACATTGGCAGCCTGTGGAATCCCTAAAAGAAAGATCCTGTCTGATGTATGTTTGGCTGACTATTTCTCACCTTATCTGGAGAAGCAAGTAAGAGATTGCATCAGAGTTTTTGTCACAAAATATATGTGTTACATGTTGTTGTTTGTTTAAAATGAAGACCTTTCATTAGATGAGGGTCTAACATAAATCTGCATTTGGTCTAAGCACCGGCCAGACTTTCTAAATTTATACTAATTTTGTTCTATAGAAATTTAGAAGTACCATGGTAGATTTGTCCTAGTAATATTGTCCTGTCCAAAAAATGTGTCTGATTGCCAAAATGTTTTATTTAAAGACCATTGTACCAGATATCGTTTCTAGATAACTCATTACAGAGAAAATAATGTTTTAGCTAATCAATTGGCATCTCTAGATCAATGATGTTAGATTTACATCAAACATTGGGGTAAATCATGTATGTGAAGACTTTTTTGAAGAAATATTTTGTCCTGAAGATGGCCGTGACATCCACTTCCGAATGGATACTCGAGCGAATGTCCAATTCGTCGTATGGCCGAAACATGTCGACACTCTATCTCTCAAAAGACCTCTAAAGATAGCTGTCTGACCAATTAATTTTCTGTTAAAAGTAGTGTTCGCTGAGTGACGTACTCCCCCACCCCTCTTTTAGCTACTAACATGTATTCATTTATGAAAATTATTCTTTTAAACCTTTGCATTATTAAAAAAGTATGTTTTTTGCCACAAACCATTTCACATGTCTTTCTGTTGTTCTAGCTGATTCTGGTCTTTGGAAAAACACTGTATGGTGTTATATATATGTTAAATTTTGTGTGACAAATATTCCAATCTCTTAATTCCCAGATCTCTGTAGAGAGGGGTAAACAATTCTCTGTGCATTTGCACCAATTTTCTCCTGCTTTAAGATAAAAAAGCAATTCCAGGCCCACATTTCAGTCCTTCTGTTGCTCCAGCCGATGAAGTTTTGAAATGTTTATTTTTTGTTGTTTTTAGAATGATCTGTGCTGTGGCTTTCCACGGACAAAGTGTGATGTACTTTCAAAATGTTTGGTATACCCGGAGAAAAGGAATCAGAACAATATCTTTGGAGTAAATGAGCAATCTCCTTAGTGATATTTTTCTAAAAACCTAATGAAATTAGGCTAAAGTTGTTTGAGGACAAAAGTGTGTCAAAATCATGTCCTTGGGCTCACCCCTTTTTAAACATATGGTTGTGAAGCAAGTGGAATTAAGCTACTGAGTTCACAGCATCAACTTCCTTTTTTTCTGTGTATTTTAGTGCTTTTTTGACAAACCATATATCAACTTTGGAGTCATTTAGACCAGTGGCAGCTGGTGACTTTGAAAGCTGGTGGGACGTTAATTTCTCTGGGCGAATTTTGAAGTGTGCGAGCGAGCCCAACCCACTTCAAGGAGGTCCGTAGGGGGTTTGGGGGGGTTCACTCCCCATGAACATTTTGGAAAAATGGCTTCCAAAATGTGCAATTTACTGTCCAAACCCACAGAAATATGATATAAAAGCATTAGATTTTACATACTAATGGTGGTACATTATTCTTACGTGTGCCAGTGTAATGGTGTATTTTACAGCAGCTGGTATTGAGAATAGCTGGTACTATGTTGTATGCATAATGAAATTCATTATTTAGATATCCAGTGATGTTGGAAAAATATAATTTTGTCATGTTGTTACTGGCATTCATATGCCGTCATCTTCATCTGCTGTGTGGGCCAAACTTAATCATCTAATGTCTTATATTGAGGACACAGATTTGTCATCATGGACATACTAAGTCATAGAGTCCCCCTACACAATGGTGTAGTGACCATTGGGCAGATTGGGCTTTAGTCCCCCACCTCGAAATGTTGGGGAACAGGAGACAGTTCCTTCTCACAGCAGTCCTTAAGAGTCTGGTTTCTGACGTGAAGGAGAGTGTTAACTGCTTGTAACATTGAAGCTGTACCAGAATAGTCTCATTAGAATGTGTAAAGACAATAGATTCCCCCATACAAGTAAGTTTGCCCTTCTCCTAAACTCTCTGAAGTTGCCTCCTCTCCCTACATTTGAACGATTAGCCCTTGCCCACCGAAATGTGTTGCCTTATTTATAAAAAAAAAAATAGGCCCTTTTAGTAAAGGATGTTCTGCTCCACTCTGTCTCTGAATGTCAAATGCCAAAAGTGGTGAGGTTTAAAATAAAGCTTAGCTTTGATGTAACGCAATTAGGTAAAACAGCCCAATTAAAGCACTACAGGATGCAGGAATGGGACTCAGGGCTGACAGGCCCCAGGCCTGGGAAGGCAGAATATTCTCAGCATCTGGTGGTGTCTGTCCTGTTTGCAGGAGGGTTTTCTCACCTTGACTAATGACCAATGACCAGCCTGGCCCCATGGCTTGCTGTCCTTGACATGTTAGGCCCCAGTGGGACAGGGAGGTGGTGTCATTTATCCTTGAGGCACTGGGCTTCACCCTAAGCACCAGTGTGACCCCTTGTTACTGCTATCGTGTGGGGGAGTCTAACACTTGAAAACAGCTGCTTCAGTTTAACACAGATGTGATAACAAACCCAGCAGGTGGCCAGTGTTGCCTCAGAATGGGTCACTGATTTATCCTCAACGAGCATACATGCTACGGGAAGCATATTTCGGGAGAGTGAAATTGTGTTTTCAATGGCTTTCGACTCCAGCCACTGTGGTTAATTAGCAAAACCCCAAGGCCTGGCCATGTTTGGAAGCGTGCATTAAATGCAGGCAAATTAGAAGTTGCATAGATTATGTAACAGAATAAAACGTGAGGTAATTCCTAAGGACGGGCAGCGTGTCTTAAAAATTTGAAAAATGCTACAAACCCCCTGTCGGTGTCTAAAATACATTGCATGTGACCAGTGACCAAAAGTCCCCCAATAGCTATTGTACAGTGGTTTAACCGCAATACGTTGGTGGGAGGTGATAAGATGGCCATACACAGCATGCAGGCAAAAAAAGGGAAGTAAAAGTGAGAAACGGGATGGGGGAGCAAATACATCAGTGAGGCTGATGATCATATCCTTAAACCAGCAGCAGAGCAGTGATCTTAGTGTGCAACGCGTAGTGAGTGACATGCTAGGAGGTGCTGTAAACACGCTCCTTTTGAAGCCTGCTAACACTCTGCCTGACCTTCCTCGAGGAAAATGAGCTGTTAAAGGCCCGAGGGGGTGGTTTATAACAGCCTGATAGAGACAACAATCTAGCACTGATCCCCTGTAACGTGCGTGCTGAAAAGTGTGCATGCATATTCAAGTGTGAGTTGATGTTTTTTTGCATATCCGAGATGGAATTGGAAGGGCACACCACCGCCTCCCGAGGCCCAGGGAACTTTGCCAGATGCCAGCCCCTTGTGATAGTCATTCTCGGTCTTGTTTACCACAAATGAAGTGTTAGGGAGCCACAGGACTGCTTATGTTCGACAACGAGCCTCAGCAGTGCCCTAGATGAGGAGCAGTTCTTAGGGACTGGCGGGATTCAGCCCGAGCTTGCCCCAGCTCACTTCAAACAGGCAGTGCTATATAAAAAAATAGTAGCTACCCATGCTTTGCTTGCCTTCTTTCGGAGACAGCTAAACTTAAAATCCCTTGCAGATATAATTCAAAGTCTGCTTCGAAAATAAAAAGATCATTTCTTAGGAGCAAATTCGAGTAAAGGTGGTTCAAAAAACATGGGAATGCATAGCGTGCAGGCTTCAAGTTAACATACATTGAAACTGCACTGGCATATATATTGGTCTCTCCACTTCAGGAGGGCATTTGTGGTGGTAGAGTGGTGCGGCTAGAACACGCTTGCCCAGTTAGCGTCTGATTTCAATCCCACGAGCCTTCCACTCTCCATTTGCCTAAGAGTCTTAAAATAAGCTTTAAAACTACTCAAAGTGAATTGCTCCAACCCCCCTCCACGCCTATTTGTCTGGATTCTGGAAGGTGTACTCAGTGAGGCGTGGACACAATTACCGATTACCCTAGCCTTCTAAATGCAGTACTTAGATAAGTTAGCTTGGCTTTCTGTAAACATGATTTGTGTCGTTCTAAGGGGATGCTAGGAAGGCTACCAACCCGTATGCCACATCTGTCACACTCGCAGTGAAAGCCGAGCGTTGATGCAGAGCCTATGTCAGGTTCCGGTTCCAATTCCCCCTTCTCCTCACCTGAATACTCGGAAGTACGTTCCTTAAGTGCTGTTTCAGGCTTCTTCTTGTCCTTCTTTCTTTCTTTGGGCGGACTTTCCTTTAGTCTCCGTCCTTTACTTTCATGTAAATAAGGTCTGGCCCCTTCAGAGGCCACCGTGACAGAGATGAGAACCTGCTCAAGGAGACCTCCACGAGGGCCAGCCTCGCCCCAGGGAAAAAGCCAGAAGGCAGAAAAAACCCTGGTTCTGGTGCTTTGCAGATGTGGGGAAAGTTGAGTTTCCAAAGACCAAAGTCCTGAGATGATCCAACGGGATGAGAAGGGCAAAAGAAATAAGAGGATGGAACCTAATAAAAAAAAAAGGAGGAAGTACCAAAAATACAGAGAGATAGCACTAGAGCCAACAAGGGAATTGCTATGGAAACTGAAAACCTATACAGATGGAATCATAAACAGAAAAAGTAGGAACGGACAGTCGCTGTGAGCCTATGCTGAGAATCACAATGAAAGTACACAAACACAAAGTAAACTCGTCTGTAAAAAGAAATCAGCTATGCAGAATAGGCAAGCTCCGCGAATGTACGGAGCAGAAATGGGAGTCGCGAGAGCAGCTCGCGTGTAGAACGAAGAAAGGAAGCAGTGCGGAATGGCAGGCGCCGTGAAGGTAGGAAGGAGAAATGAAGTCGCGAGAGCAGTTCGCGTGCAGAACGAAGAAAGTAAGCAGTGCGGAACGGCAGGCGCCGTGAAGGTAGGAAGGAGAAATGGAAGTCGCGAGAGCAGTTCGCGTGCAGAATGAAGAAAGTAAGCAGTGCGGAACGGCAGGCGCCGTGAAGATAGGAAGGAGAAATGGAAGTCGCGAGAGCAGTTCGCGTGCAGAACGAAGAAAGTAAGCAGTGCGGAACGGCAGGCGCCGTGAAGGTTGGAAGGAGAAATGGAAGTCGCGAGAGCAGCTCGCGCGTAGAACAATGAGAGAAAGCAATGCAGAACGGCAGGCGCCGTGAATAGAGATATGGAGTCTAAGCTAGCGGAAAGAGGAAAACAAACAGGCGAACCGAAGTAGAGTAGCAGGGAAAATACAGCGAGTAGCCGTAGAGGTTAGAAAGGACTGATAGCAACAATACTATAGAATGACAGAATTGAAATCATGAGAGAAGGATTCAGAAAAGCGGAGCGCAGTAACGAGAGGTAAACAGATACAACGCACTGGCTGGAGGGGCGGAGCCGGAAGATATAGTGCGTGCTGCCATCTTGAATGAGGACTAGAATGTTACCCTGAAAAGGTCACTGCCTCCAACCCTTCCAAAGTCTCCACCTGTCGATCCTGACAGTCTACCTGGCCTAGAGAGCGTTAGCGACTCACTCAACATCACAACTAGGCCCTGCATTCCCAGAGCATGGCTTGGACAGTCCTGGGAGCACTGTAGGGAAGTGTCTTCTTCTCACTCACACACAGACACACACTTACCAGATCGGAAGTAGGCTGTGCACGAGACACGGGCCCTCTGCTGTTCTCTGGGCAGCTCAGAAGTCTACTACTTCTGCGAAATGAGAAGGTGGCCCCGGATACAAGCGTGCGCCCATAATCCCACCCACAATCATGGATGTCATTTGCTGACAAACAGCCAATGACATTCCAGTAAATTCATTGTTGCTATGCCAAGTTACAGTAGGTGCCAGATCCTGACACTGCTGTGCTGTTTGCGCACAGATCAATACTGGTGGAGCCACCTCTCTAGCACCCCACCAGCATCTTATATTCCATGGAGCTACATGGAGTGCTTGGAGCTAGGAGCTCCATGCATTTTACATTGAATAAAGATGCATTGTTGCCATGATGTGCAAATATGATGCAGAGCAGAGAGCAGAAGACAAAGATCAGAGAACTTGTAAACACTGTTCTCTTCTCTGCAGAGTCTGCACACTTCCTTGGTGTTGTGGGGGCTCTGGGTGGGGGGCGCACCCCCGTGCACCTCCCACCCTATTAAAGCGGCCGCCACTGATTTAGACTAAAATAGGGAAAGCTTTCTTCCTACCTTTCCTTTGCTAGGCGGCTCACCACCTCCATCTAGGGATATGCACTACACATGAACAGCTCAGAAGTCTACTACTAGTCTGCGAAATGAGAAGGTGGCCCCGGATACAAGCGTGCGCCCATAATCCCACCCACAATCATGGATGTCATTTGCTGACAAACAGCCAATGACATTCCAGTAAATTCATTGTTGCTATGCCAAGTTACAGTAGGTGCCAGATCCTGACACTGCTGTGCTGTTTGCGCACAGATCAATACTGGTGGAGCCACCTCTCTAGCACCCCACCAGCATCTTATATTCCATGGAGCTACATGGAGTGCGTGGAGCTAGGAGCTCCATGCATTTTACATTGAATAAAGATGCATTGTTGCCATGATGTGCAAATATGATGCAGAGCAGAGAGCAGAAGACAAAGATCAGAGAACTTGTAAACACTGTTCTCTTCTCTGCAGAGTCTGCACAATTCCTTGGTGTTGTGGGGGCTCTGGGTGGGGGGGCGCACCCCCGTGCACCTCCCACCCTATTAAAGCGGCCACCACTGATTTAGACTAAAATAGGGAAAGCTTTCTTCCTACCTTTCCTTTGCTAGGCGGCTCACCACCTCCATCTAGGGATATGCACTACACAGGAACAGTTAGTACCATGTAGGGACATCTAGTCTACGATTCCCAGCATATATTAGTGGTTTTCCTCTCTTCTTTTTGTTTCCCAGATATTTGAATGGGTACTATAGAGGAACTCGTGAACCAAATAGACTCTTTTTGTGGATTTTGCTTTCCTTTAGAAATAATTTCACTCTGCAACATCCGATGAAGAGGTCTGTGGGACTTTGTAAGCTAATGTTTTGTTCCATCTATGCATGGAATTTTCAGTTATTCCAATAAAAGTTAGAAAAATCTGCAACTCGTGTGACTTGGAAATGCAAAACGAATAAACTCGGTACAGCTAGAGTTAAATTTAAGATTGGCTAATGCTATGCACTGTTCAATCTTAGAAAAACGATCCTTTACATTGTGGATATCATTGGCTGAAGACACACAAAGACCCAATTGTGTTTCATCAGCATACTGATGGATGGCAATATATGTTTAGAGACTGGGCCTAACGGCGAGTTTAGCGGTAATTGGATGGTAAATCCACCCAATTACCACCAACATTGGTTACTGTTACTGCCTCTTAACATGGGATTCCAAGTGGTGGTACAGCGATTTTAATCCCCATTTTTGGAGTCCATAGGACTCCATGGGGATTTTACAGGATTTACTGCAAGCACTAATTCCGCTGCGGGAAATCTGTCGATTTTTGCAGTTAAAGTGGAGGCTTTACCTCCATCATCATGATGGAGGTAAATCCTCTACTTCAAGGCTAAACTCATAATTTGGTGGTGCAGTAACCACCCAAAAAGTTGCAGAAATAGAATTACTGCCACATTTTGCCTGCACTGCCGAAATTATAATGAGGCCCTCTTTTGATAACACCAGAAGAACCTTGCATCTGACACAAGAGGTAAGCACTGCTGTGCCTGCTCACCCCCGGCTCCTGTGATGGTCAAGCTGGACTCGGGGGTCTACAGTAAACTGCATTCCAGTTCGGCTCACGCGACCGAGCTACCTTTTATAATGGCCGCCACAATTATTCTACAAATGCCTGGGGCAAGCCTGCCCTTTTACTTCACTGTGGATTGGCCAATGAGTCTATCCAGGAGCGCCGCCAGGCGAAGCCGGCTCCCGCCAAAGGCCCTCTCACAAGGCAGCTTCCTGCCTGGCCTTGTCAGGCCACTGGAGGCCAGGGGACAACCATCTTCACGTAGCATGTCACATACCACATGGGTAAGCCGAATCGATTATCTGGCCTAAGCATGTCTACTGCACTACCTAACTCACATGATGTGCTGCCCTCCCTCTTTCTGCCAGGTGCTTTGCCACGCTGCCACATGCCTTATAAGGCAACAGCCAACAAAGTGGATGACAATGTCAGACTGCAGATTTCAATCTGTTAGGAATACTCACGTCACAATTAGCACTACCCGGAGACAGCCCCCAGCGACCTACTCACATCGATACAGGTCCTCACCCACTTGTCCCTCAGGGCATCAAGCATCTGCGCACTCACGCCATTATCACCACAATAGTTTTAAAAGTCGACTCACAGCAACTAACCATTCCACCACAGCCTCAGTCAAGTCTCTGCATAAAGTTCAGGGTGCCCGCTCACTACTGGCCATTGGCCAACAAACAACAATTCATCTCCTCGGCAAAAATGTATAAACAAGCCATCCTCCAAACCAAAAGTCTTACCTACAACGAGTGAATAGCAAAAGCTAAAATGAGTCCCAAAGATCTATTTGCCATCATACGAGAACTCGAATCTCCAGTTACTCCCCAGACAGCTGCCTGAAGGACATCACCTGGTGCTCTAATATCCTGCTCGACCTCTCCGCTGCTTTCGATCTAGTGGACCACAAAATCCTATGCCAACACCTCTCATCTGCAGCCCACTCCTCCATCAAAGCCATAGCATGGATTGAGTCCTTCCTATCCAACCACACAATGAGGGTCTTCTCCAGCTCAGCAGCCGCATCTCCAGCCCCAGACATATGTGGTGTTCCTCAAGGCTCTTGCGTCTCACTGACATTGCACAACATCTTCACAAAGCCCTTTTTTGATATCAAATCATCCAAGCCTGGATGGCTCAATGTGAACTCTGTCTAATAATTGCTCCTTTTGGGGACTCAAACTCATCTAAACAACTGGATGACGACTACAAATCTTTCATCATAGAAGGGAACTCCATCGTGTCCTGTAGGGAGTAAAAACCCTAGGGGTCCAACTGGACTCATCACTCTCTCTCTGACAAGACAGGTTAACGCCACTGCTTCTGCAGCAGCCTACACTTCCCAACGTATTAACGCCTGCAGACCATTCCTGACCCCGAAAGCTGCATCACGTTAGCTATAGCACTAATTCTGTCCAGGCTAGACTATAGCAATGCCCTCTTTGCAGGCTCGACTGCTGGCAACATCAAAACATTACAAATCATCCAAAACAATGCCTTGAGAGCGCCACTGAATATTCCAAAAAAAGAGAACATCTCTCCGGCCAGAGGAAATGCCCACTGGCTGCCGATACAGACCCCATCATATTCAAAACTCTCTCTATTACTCACAAATGCTTAGCAAACTCTGCCCCCAAACATATCTCTAACTAATTTGTCAAATCCAAATCCAATAGACCCACCCGGGCTTCCCACTCGCACCTTCTCACCTTAATCAAATTCAAATGAGAAAAGGCAGGGGGCCTCAGCTTCCCAGTTGTGGCTGCTAAACACTGGAACACCCTCCCTCTGTCCCTAAGATCAGATGCCTCCTATTGGTCTTTCTGCAAAAGCCTCAAAACATGGCTGTTCATACTAGACCTATAGGACACGATTCTATCCCCTAGAATGCTTCCTACAACTACTCATGTTTTACTTTATGTAGCAACGGGACGCCACCTGTCCCATTCTGCTCTGACTGTCTTTACTGTCTGATGTCTGTAAATGTAATCAGAGCCCAGATGCCCTTGGGTTCGGCGCGCTCTAGAAATGTCAAATAAATAAATAAATATTTCCTAAAGGTTTGACACATAGGTTGAATACAGTAGGAGACAATATTGACCCCTGGGGAACTCCATATGAAACCGCGATGGCAAGGATTTGTTTGAGTGAGCTATTACACATTTCGACTTTGAGGTCAAGTTAAAATGAAACCATGTTAATACAGTACAATCAATACCCATCCGAGGATTTAAGATAGAAAGCAAAACCTCAGGATTAACAGTATCATTTGAAGCAAGATGCAAGCAATGAGGTACAGTTGTCATCTGTTGCTTTTTTGTGTGCTATCATCCATTGTTGTGTGTGTTTGTATGTGTGTGTTTGTGCGCGTGCACACTGCCATCCATTGTTGTGTGTGTGTGTTTTTATGTGTGTGGTGCAACCTGTTTTGTTCTTGTATTGCACATGTGTGTTGTAGTCGTTGTTTGCGTGTTTGTACTTCCACCCATCACTGTTGTGTTTGAATATGTGTGTGTGTGTGCTGCAATCCGGCATTGTTGTTGTGTGATTGGGTGCTGCCATCCATTGCTGTTACTGTTGTGTGTACGTGCATGTTTGTGTGTCTGTTTCTGTATCATACCATACATTCTTGTTGTTTTGTGTGCATGCATTTATGTCTCTGCAGCAGCTATCCATTGATGTTGTGCGGTTGTGTACTGTCATCCATTGTTGTTATTTTATGTTTGCTACATCCCCTGTGTGTGCGAGTGTGTGTGTGTGGTGTGATCAATTTATTTGTGTATTTTTGCTGCCATCGACTTTTGTTTTGCTTGTTTGCTCCCATCCACTGTTGTTGATTGGGTGTGTGCTACCATACATTGTTGTTGATTTGTGTGTTTGCAGTCGTGCAGTGTGTGTGTGTGTGTGTGTGCATCGTGCCTGCTTTTGTTGTGCAGGGTGTGTGCATATGTGTTTAGTGCAATTTGTGTTTGCTGTTATGTTTGTGTGTTGGTGCTTCCAACCACGTTGCTTATGTGTGTGTGCTTCCATCTGTTATGCTTCCATCATTGTTTATGTCTATGTGTTGTGATGAGGCAAAGACAGGAGACAGACATGAAGACCTATTTTCAACAACTTTAAGTTTATTAAAGGAAATAAATGTCTATCATATCCCTACATCTAAAGATGGTAGTTCCCTATTCTAAAACATAACAAACATGGTGCTCATCGGGATGTTTTAAAAATAACATTTGTCGACCGTCCCAAACCTGTTCTGTTCTATTACCTGCCCTAGCACTAACATCAAAGAACTAAAATGATTAGCCTACCGGAGTATTCTACTCCCCTCTTGGCTTAAGGTGACTGGTTTTTTCCACTTCTTGCCTCAGGCCATAGCCTGTAGATACAGTTCAAAATAAGTTCTGTGTTTCCCACAACACTTGGTAGAAGGGGAATCTTGCCCCCCTGATCAGGATTTTGCTAAGCTTGCAAAGTGCTGTCTCGAGATGTAAAATGTGTTCCTGTAATTCAGTCCCTCGAGTGTTGAACTTCTGTGGTCTTTCTTGCTCCTGTGAGAAACCACGGCTGTCTCACCTGCTAGTCCCCGGGGATCTTTCTCTCTCAGGTTGCCAGGTCACAGCCATCACCTTTGGATCCAGACCCTGGGGGTGGACAAGTGCGGGAGGATCACCTGTGTGTGGGGTCTTCAGGGAGTGGGGTTAAACAGCCTATGGTGAGACACGGTTTTCCCCCTTTCCCGTACACCTAACCCATACTATTTTATAGGATTCCCCGATGTCCCAACTCCCCCCCCCCTTTCCACACAAACACTGGCCCGAGGAAGAGGGTGAAAAAGGAACAAACCAGTCTGACTACCCCTCTCTCAAAAGTCTCTTGACAACACAGATGCAGGTACTAAGGTACTGATCATGAATCTACAGTAACTACCGCTTGGGAGAGCAAATTATTTGACAGAAACCGTTAAATTATAAATGTATAAATCACTTTAATAGTTGATTAAAAACCACATCTTAAAACAATACATTTGTAGGCTTTTTCAAACACCACTCATACCTTTCATACCAATTCATTTGTTCTGTGAACTAAGGGTTCAACAATTTTCATT